>NW_014332817.1:225522-239511 GCF_000341935.2 Cephus cinctus
CCCATGGTGCCCAAGGACTATTTCGAAAATTACCGATTCAATTATCTTCCTGACAGCCCGATCACGATCCGTGAACGCCGGAGCGCCTTGCGGGAAGAAAAATTATTGTTGGCGAGATTGTCAAAGGCCAAAAGATACTTGGGGGCCCCGTAAGACTCGCCTTTGAACTTCGTGTAGCGACGTTGTGCGTATGGGTCTACCAACAAAACCACGACTGTAGGACCGATCGGATCTCACTGTTTTGAAAGCTTACGTAACGAGTACAATGTTAAAAATCAATCACGGACCCTCGCGGGGCTCAGCCCGGTCGAGATTGACAGCCTCGTGGAATTTGCCGCTTCGCCATTGGACGATGGACCATTGGACTTCTTTGGAGGACTATGATCGAGTTTCCAAAATATTTTGATCGGTCGAGTAAAAAAAAAAATAATTTCATAATTTTACAATAATTTTATTTTTTTTTTATTTTTACACGCCTATTTTTTTTTCCAAGGATCGGCAGAATGCAGTGCCAGTCGATTGTATTACATTGTGCCAATTTGACTGGGTATGTATTTCTTTTTAACCGTACCTTCCACGTTGTGTCTATTCCGTATGCTGTACGATTTATCGCGCTCTACTAGACGAGTTTATCCGACTGTGGAAAAACAGGTTCCGCAGCGAAGGCATAAAGCTGGAAGAACGCATCTGGCCTAAGACAGTCTTAACGGAGACGCAAAAATGACGCTTTAGCCTTTATGACACGTCCTTACCAGCCTGTCGCGATTTAACGCGCAAGGATGCAGTCGGTAGTGCACGGCGCATTAATCGCCTCGCCGACCGATTACGCACGACTGGTTATTACTTTGTTTACGCGAACATAGACGCGCGACCATCGTCGTCATCGGCGATCGATCACTCGCGTAATAATACGCTTCTTCGAAAGTGACGGCCATAAAGGTTTAATAATAAAATAAATAAAAGTAAGCATATAGAAAACGTGGCGGATAGAAGAATTTTTGAAAAAAAAATTCACAAAAATAATTTATACGAGAATCAAGGAAAAAAGGTTAAATAATAATAACATTACGATCATTTATTACACCGTCTCATGACCCGATGACACCTCAAGGATCGAACGTAATCTTATTCAAGCGTAATCGTATGTGATAGGTGATACCGATCTTCGAGATGATCGATCATCGGTATTAATGGGAAATATGGGGGAAGAAAAAAAGTGGAAAAAATTGTCACGCAAAGAAAATACCTAGTAAAGATCGCTTTTACCGGCCTACGGGTAATATGGTTATCGTAATGGCCCAAGTGCGAAATGGGCATAAACTATGCTAAAGCCAGAGTGCCTGTCGCAACACAAATAGCTCACGGGCAGAATGTAGGTGTGTCTCGATCCGGCTAAGATAACTGCATCGTAAGACGCCAGAGATTATATCGCCGGCGATAAGCCGATAAGATGTTATTATAAATGATAAAGCATTGCAGGAAGCCTCCGAGCAGAGACCGGCGCATTTCGATTAGACCATTCATAAATCGCTTAGCTTTTAACTCCGGGCTACGCGGGTTTCGATCGCTTCGAAGTTTTACTTGGGATCTTCTGCGCTCTCGTTCGATCTACGAATAGGACCTAGAAATAGTATCGAGTCTTGGGAAGACTGAAAATTTGATATTATTTATATAACGGGTGTATAATTTACATTGAGTAATATTGTTATTATTTTTTTTTTATTTATTTTTTTTTTTTTCATATCTCTTCATGGACAGACCATTGCTCGTTATATATGTTCGAGGTATTAACCAGTTTCAATTTTTTCGCAATTTCAGTCTTGGGTTTGATTATTTCGCCAAAATTTATTTTCGTTTACTCACGTGGATTTATCCCATTTACGCACTTGTCTTCGTTGGCTCGATATGGCAAATATATCAGGTTGGTCCATGCGTGCCGAATCTGATATTTAAAAGTCTCGAGTTCAGCGTAGACCGCGCGAAATAGCTAGGCTAAACGCAGGAAAGCATATTCGTCACTTCCGGTAAAACCCGTTTGCCCGAATGGCTTAATTGTTCGTATGCTGTAGGGTAAAGTTGAATTTACGAAATGCGGCAAGATGGGACGACTCGAAGGTACGATTAAGAGAGGTGAAACACATTACAGACATTTCGTACAGTCGTACAGGAATTACATTAGTCAGATGTTAAAAAATAAAAAAAATAAAAAAATAAATCCTTATCGGATGATACGAAAAGTCACTCTGCGATACGAAGGATACACGTATTGACCCGCTTTGATTTTACAGTTAAAAATGTTTTTTTTTTAATCTGCACACAAAGCTACAAAAACACGGTCGAACTTCTTGCCATCACAAAGTGAACCGCCGCGGCGTGCTTTGGGTTTTTTGTTATTCGTCATCCAAATTGGCTCGAAACAACTTTAATTTGCCTATAATTCCTCGATCGTCGGCGAGAATGACGCCGGTGAGTCAACTTCAGGTTTTACTGAAATATTTGTGCGATGAGATGATTGCGGCCGTGTAGTGTATTATATCACAGATGAAATTCAACCGGTTCCTAGGGAATTCACGCGCACTGCCAAAAGCATCCGGAGAAGTGATGCTTTCGTAGTAAGTTTTATTTGGTTCATTCAAATTTCACAAGATGGTCCGCTATTTCACAAGCAATATAGTGCAAGCAATATATATATATAGTAGATAAAGAAGCGAAATAATTTTCAGTGGGAAAAATTTTTTTTAATACATTTCAACCAAGTATCATAATTTGAATGATAATGAATAGCGGATTCCTTTTTTTATATTTTTTTTTTTCCCAACACGAATACACGCGACTTAACGAAAGCAGCAGACAAATTTTAAAAATAACATCCTTACATAATCTACCCACAACGCTTACGCACAGCCATCAAAAATATACGGATGATCCGCGAGATGAATCGGATGCTGTGTATAAGTGAAAACCGCCTAAAAAATTCACTACAATAATTTCAAAGGGACAAATGAAATTATTTACCACCACACGTAAATTTATCTCAATGCGTTATGCACGTGGGATGCAACAACGAAACAATCCGACAGTAATAATCGCGCGATCTGCGCATCGTAAGGTGTTACTCTGTTAGATATACGCTAGATAGTATCTAGATATCTCTGACTACGTCTTAGTCCACCAGCATGTGCACTGTCAGTGCAGTGCGTGAGTAGGTACGTTAGGTTTCCTTTTTTTTTCCGTATACGATACAATCTCAAACATCTCCATGCACGAACGAAGAATCTCAGTCCATGATAATATCCAGCATCCCTGGCCCTTATCTATGCGATCCTTCACGCGAGAAACAGCGAAGACAAGAGGATGCCTCTTAAGACGACCAACCCTCGAAAAAATCATATCACGTACGTACGCGAAAAAAGATTTAAAAGATTGCAGTTAATTATCAAATTGCAAAAAAAAATTCGAAAATTTTATTTTAAAAAATCCAGTTATCAACAGGTCCACCTATAGCGACGTAACGCTGCAGCGACGCAGTTTTGAACAAGTTGCAACGGCTAATTGAGCGATCGTAAGCGACCGCCGACGAAAGAGACAGCTCGGATTGTGCGATAACAGGATAACTGTAAAGTATCAAGTACGGAGTGAAGTAAGCAACGCAAGAAGCAATGACAGTGTACAGGGTGATCGAGCGCGTCAGAAAACTGGAATAACGGATTGGCAGAGGTTATAACGAGAGCAAGGATAAATAATTGTCCTCGGCGACAGAATGGATCGACGTCCTCGTAGAAGATAAAGTTGGTGTGTCTGCTGCCACGGAATATCGAGCGTTAAGATCCGTTATAGAAGTTAATGCCAATTAGCCAGCGAGCCGGGTATTAATTTGTTTTGGTATGTCGCGTCGAGGCTGGTTGGCGCGGGAAATTTTGTCCGTTATGAAAGTTTGAAAAATTCTTCGAAACCGCCGATTACGCAACGAGGCTTTCCCGTCGACGTATTAACGAGGAACGACAAAAGAAATTTCGTATCTGGCAACGTTATACCGTATGACTTTCATTCGTTACGAATACCGACTGTCTGGGTCTCTTTGTATGATTATCTATAGGCTAGTTGCCGTGCACCGGTTCACTGCCAAAATAAACCAACGTAGGCCGCCGCCATTGTGATTTCACAATTTTTCAAGGAATCGCGGTAACCCAATCACGTTACTTTCATTCGTTATTTCGTAACGACGAAGGCAGCTAACGATTTTACACTTACGAGCAGTTCGATGCCGTGCGCGATACATTAGCTTCGTATCCTGAAACAGATCCTGATTGTACGAGGTTCAGAGTTTCTATTGGCAATACTTCGATACGCAAGGACTGAAGGTACCTTCGAGGCGCGTCCACAATAAATTTCATAAACAATGTCTAGCCGCACGGTGACTCTTGAGGCTTGTCCGCGACGAGCGAAGCCGTGGACTTCTTCCGAGATTTACGATTTACTGGAATCGAGTTAGGGGACGTATTAAGCTAACGAACGTTTCGCATCAGCCATGCCGATCTTCCCGGGAAAGGTATAGGGTATAGCTGTACCAACTTAGAGGGAATGTGAAAAAGAGGTTTTGCCATGGACAAAACCATAAATCCAACTAGTACCTATAAGTATCAATGCATTCCAAGGTATTACAAAATCACGTTATTTCGTTGAAAACGAAGTCCACTCAGGGACCTTTGATAAATTCACTGTAAATTTTAGCCCGATTTTCATCGACGAAAATTTTACAAAATCTACTCAAGAGTTCTACGTAGAATGAATTAAAGAACATAGAAATTCACCTCAACTTCGATGACCGTAGTCATGTCGACGTGGGGCGCGTAACAGAGCGCCAGCTTGTCGGCTGTTGGCGGCTCCGTACGCGGTGGAAATACCCCCAGGACCTCCAGCTTGCTGTTTCTAGGCGAGGTGGCCTCCAGGGCCGCCTCTCCGTAAGATACTTCACCGTTACCACCCTCCAACTTTGTCACTAATTATCACTGAACACACTTTCCGAGATTCGCGCACATAGCACAATCCTTGGTGAGGAATAAAGCCGTGATATAAAATCACGAGTAATTATATCCACGTGGTGTTATGGATCCACAGTGAATCCGTCGCGACGTCAAATCGAATCCCAAATAACACTTGATGATCCTCACTCACACCGAACGAAATGAAAAAAAGAACTAATAATCTCGTGTAAAATTTCAACTGCCAATATAGAATTTCAAAAATACGTATTTACGCTGTACTCAAGAAAACAGTTCCAATAATCCGCAAAGCGTAAAACACACGACACGTAGGGATCGACCGTACAGACTGATTCAAAAGTACGTAAGACAATAGGAAGAATGTCCAACGAAAACCTCTCGACGTTGTTGACATTCAAGAATAGCAATATGTCGGGTTACAGTCAGTGCCGTATCTGCTCGCCGAATGAGACTAGAGTTTAAAAGCGTGTGCGACGCGTCCTAAGGAAAAGCACGAGAGAGACTAGAGTAATAGAGAGGGTAAAAATGGATAGAAAAAAAAGAATAAAAGTCTAGTCATCCCACTACTGTCTTTGATATAAGTAGGGGTAAGATGGTGGTGCGATCCTAAGGGGGTGCCGCGCGCAACACGTTCACCGATGGGTCCACGGAATGCGAACAGCTGATCGTACAATAAGACGACGCGTTCCGCGCGAACGTGTCGAGACAAGATGACGCTGGCGACGACCCGAAATGATGACCCGGAATGATGTTCCGTGCGACGACCCGATTGACGAGTCGACTTCAGAGCTCGTGAAGACCCGTGCGCCCGAGCGGGGTGCTTCGATGTGCTCTTACTAGGAGCTACTACCTACTACTACCTTATACCTACTATACGGCAGAGTACGGTACCCGCTCTGGTACCCACGGTACCCACGTCGAAGCGGGAGTCGACCGAAATTCTGCCCGAGGGTACGCTCCACCACGTGGCTCTGGCCCCACCGGCATCCCCACTACTTATTCCACAGATACCACGTGAGCGGACGCCCCTTCGAACGGCTTTTTATCGTACGACCGATCCTTCCCGACAGTTACCGACTCCTCCCGACCCCCCGGCTTAACTACCCCTACCGACGCTACGTCTCTCGCTGATCGAAGACAAAACAAACGAGGAGTTGCTTCACTTCTGTTCCGTGCGTCAAACCGAACGCGTGTTGATATTTTTCATGTCACGTGACACTCGGAGCACAATTATGAGCTTGCATACCGACATCTTGACTCTGGGACTGTGTTTTGTTTTTTATCATAGAATCATCCTTGGATTATGTGTAAGTAAGCGTACGCACGGGGAATGAACTCTGTTGCCATACGTATAGGATCGAATTTAATTCAAAGGTTTATTTGCGTCGGGCCATCTCCGGTCCAAAGTTCATCCTCTTGGGGGATATCATTCAGCTGGGATTTTATTTTATTTCCATTCGAACGCTACGTGGGAACGCGCCGGACATCGGTGTTAAATAACGTTAATGCAAGCTAACGGTTAAATACACACGAGCGACAGCGTGTTTGGATAAAATGTTGCTGCGTGAGTCTATACCTTCCCTCACCTGACTAGTCGGATGAATCGTAAAGCCCACGTTTACTCAAGGCAGGTGCGTTCACGTCTCTTTCTCTAACTACTTTTGAAGCCCACGGGAGCCACTTTACTATTTTTCTTATCGGGTACACACCCTGCGTACAGTCATTCGAAAATATTTTTCGCGCGCGTTACCCGCGCCGCATTATAATCGTCGTAGACTCGCTCGTTACCACTGGACGTCCTGATGGCGTATGTCTCGAATAGAAATTCTCCCGCATGAGATACGGGACGTCGAATGCGAATCGATGCGAGCCCGCTTCATAAATAGGGGGAGGACGTAAAAATTCTTGAAACGAGGATAATGCTCGAAGGCTATTGCTGATTTGGCCCGTAGGCTTCCGTCGCTGCTCTGCCATCATGTTGTCATCAGTGGCAACAAGACTTTACTGGGGCAATTGGAACTAGTATGTCTGGTGTGAGTTTCTCGTATGAATTTTTCTGGTCTTTCTTTCCGGGCTCAGTGTGCATATAACGTAGATTGGTATTAGCCGTGTAATAACCGCCTCGATTATTATTGTTATTTCAATCCTTTTACCCTGTAGGCTTTAATATGTTTTATAAACTTTCGATAATCGCTCTACCTCCCGGCACTGTCCTCGAATCGTGACTCCTCGGAAGTTTCTCTAGTTCTGATGTGAATCGGGCGCGAAGATTTTACGTCTGAATTTAATTAATCATTTTCGACGTATTTTCGAAAACACTCGCTGTTTACATGATATATCGTCAGTTGCCTTGGATACATTTTTGAAAATTTTTTTTTTTTCCAGAACCATACCGCGGGTCGCTGCTTTCTGATTGGGTCAATGATTATTGATCATAAAAAATTATCAATGACAATAGCAATCGATTGGTGGTAATATCATGACTCGACCAATCTTTTTTGAACTTATGTCGTAAATAATAATCCAATTTCAAGATGGCGTCAATGAATGGAAAAATTTTGAAGATTCAGCATATCACGAAGTTACGGTTACGTATGAGCAATGTTAATGTGTCTTACTCGGGTATGTAATGGTTATGAAAGATCTCACGTACGTAACTGTCATATCCTTGAGTAGGGCATTTTAATATTGCCTGTATGTAAATTTTATACTATGTGTCTGCTGGGAAGCGACTAGAAAGTTTTCCGACTGTCGGCTGCATTAGTCATTAGCGAATATGGATACTCAGATATCGGATCTGAAGTCATGTACCTTTATAAGAGGGATCATTCCTAATTTGATATTCAAATTAAATTTGGTAAGAGGGCATCCAAAAATGGTTTGAACAAAATTAAAGCAATTACGCCACACCTTAGAAGATTGGACACCCCACCACCGTCCAGTCGTTACCAATCACAGAGTTGGCCGGGCAATCGGAAGACGTCAGAGCAATCGAACACTAAAATCTTAATGAGTAATTAACGGACTTGGCTCAGTTCAAGAAAGACTGCGCCACTCTACGACCATTCGAATATATCACTTCGTCCTTTTTTTGCTCCCAGGCCTACCACCTTCGACACGGGTACCAACTGACAGCATCACGAGATCTCAATCGGTTCGATGATTGTCTTAGAAGTAATACAGGCACAATTGAAACGGGACAAAAAAATGACCAAGTTTTTCTTCACGTCCTAGAATCATCGACGTTGCTCGGTATTCACGTTGGTCCGAGTTTCGAAAAATTGAAAAAGTCATTTCGAGCTCTGTTTCGATCTAGGATCGTCAAATCAACGAAAACGATTATTTCGTGAATTTTTGGTTATGAAAAATTACTCGAAATTCGAAGTTACGTAATTTTTATAAGAAATGAAACAAAGTGATCTAAATATTTATTTTTTGTGGAATTTCGAAAATCAATGAAAATTTATCATTTTACAATTGAGACGTCTTTCAATGACTTTTGAACTGATCGATTGCACAGGTGCAAATGAACTCTTAGATCCCAACAGTCGCCACTTGGGACTCCTGTCAAACGTGCGATCTCTGTCCACATGCAAGATACGTGGACCCAGCGACGCTAAAAGATGCTGCATCGCTACTCGCGGCTGATTTTACCAGCGTTCATCATTGAGCGTTTGTTAGCCAAGAAAAAGAGAGAAAACATAAGACTGCCTGCATTCTGAATGCATCCTTTCAGAGCTGCCAGCCTCGAGGCAATACACCTTTGACTACACTGGGTATCCTGGAGAATCGATGACCAAATAGTTACTCAAGAGTCTTGAGATGTTATTGGATATTGGAAAAAAAAAAAATGAATTTCAATCAAAAAAAAAATTCATTTTTGATACGTATGACTTATTATAATAACAACGTAACGATTTAAAGGGAAAAGTAGCAACGAGCGTCACTCTCATACTTTTATGACAGCCGATGACTCGTTACGTGAAACACCCTGTATATACGAAGTTACCGCTATTAAAAGCCCTTGCCTGAAAATGTCAATATTAACATACAAGCCTGACGGCTCTTGGTAAAATAAAAGTGAAAGACCGAACCCGCCGCTCTTGCAAAGAGTACAACGGGCGCTGGTTGCTCTTTTAGTCAAATCAGTTAAATTATTTATACGTATTGTGGATACGGCAGGTTTCAATTAGGTCGCGACAACACAACGAGCAATTAATGGTCGAGCGTTAAGATATCAAGCTGTGAATTACATAAGTGACCCTGAGGAACATTGAATTGGCAATGCATCCATCCTGATACATTGGAAATAAGAATTATTAAATTCGATGATTCACGCACGGTTTTTATTCGCGTGCTTTCGCGTCGTCTATCATGAAAAAAAGTCATTATCGTTATTACCGCAAAAAATTCGCATTGCCGGTTATTTTGGAAATTATTTTAAGGCGCCATGGATAAATTTGCTAATTACTTGCAAAAATAGCCATTTTTTTTGGCAAATTTTTTTTTCACCAAAATTTACCCACACACCCGTTTAGACCGACCTGTATAATCGTATCGAAATTAATTCACTGCCGTGCAGCAATACTTTTTTTTTTTTTTTTTTTTTTTTCCCTTTGACAGCCAGAGCTGAAAGTTTATTCGATGCCCTCACGAAGATCGGCGCAGCACGATGCAGGAAGCGGCACCTCTGTCCCTCGCAGTCGTAAATTCGCCGCGCGGAAGGCAAACGCTAATAACGGAACGCGCATTGCATACCGCAAACAAAATACTCTAATAATAGGTTACGAGCCATTTTTGCGCATTACCCCGTGACGTGTACATTCGAAAATGGTTTGGTACGCACCGTAATCTGCGACCGTACGCGAGATGCATAGTACTTCGAAAAGACAGATGGCGCTCGGGAATTTGCATTTGCACGAACTGTGCGTGCTGCTCGTGACCATTGGACTTTCGGATTGCGCATGCGCAGAAAATTTCACCGGTACGTAAATCCAAACAAAAAATAAGTGGTCCAAGCGCGAAAGTCGAACGGTCGAAAGAAATTCGACATAAGTTTTGGAATATGAAAAAAAAATTTTTTTTACAAAATCCCTCACTCCGCATCCGATCGGATCGAAAATGTAGAAAAAAAAAATTTTTTTTTCACAATCTCTCAAAAACTTGTTACGGTCTCTGTTAAAAATTTGGCCTCGCGTGACGTCACGCATACAGTACCCAGCTTCCGTATGATCCTATGCAATCCAATGGCTCGTTAGCTTTATCATTAAGATAACCACACGTATAGATATACACCTACAGTGTGGCGTTTTATTCAGACTTAATTCGCTCGACGATTACCGTGGAATTTGCGAGTCCGCTAATCGATCGATTAATTTCAACAATCTCAGGTACAACGCAGCATCCGTGATACATGGTGGATCGTGTATGAGATTGTAACAAGGATACAAAAAAAAAGGTATCACTGCCCATACGTTGTCACCAAGAACGAATCCAGATACATTCTTCTCAGAGACACAGATCGTCTCCAGCTTCCAATTTCAGTTTATCTCGATTTTTTATCTCCCTATTGCCCAGCCGAGATTGATCGGGATATGATTGAGACCACAGGGATAGGATCAACAAGGCTTTGAACTTTGCCCTTTTGATGGCACTGCCTAACTGGGTGGACCTTTCCTCCTGACCTTTCCTACTGACTGCCACTGGCTGCTACTGTTACTCAAAGATATTTCAGTCTTATATATATATATATATATATATATATATTCTTCCAAGATACTAGTATAATGACTGCTCATTGAACCGCCAGTTAGTAGTAACAAAGAAGCTCGTCCGAGAAAGTCTCGAGAAAAAGATAATAGAAGCATCTTGAGAGCGAGGATTGCAAAGGCCCCCACGGTAAAAACTGAACTTCGATCGTGATCCGTGTGGCCAACTTTTCAAACCAGTTTCTGCGCCGAGACGCTCGAATACAGTGGTAAGAATCACTTTTGCTCTTTTTCGGAGCCATACAGGTTCCACCTGCTTCCTCGTTCGCCTCGCGCACCGAAATCCCTACCGGTCTCTTACATTCGTAACGACAGTTTTCCCGCATCGTCGCTCAGTCCGATATCGTCCAGCGAGACCAGCGTACGAGCATCGAACATAACCTAAGTCAAAGGATAAACGACCATAGCCCGAACAACGAGAACGAGTAACCGAGTAAAAATATTCCTTAACCGATCAAACTTTCAAAATTCAAAATTCATCTCAATCGCGCGATCGCCCATCAAAATTCTTCGAATCGGATAAAATTCACGAAAAATCCCAATCCCGTTATCACATTTGAAACAAGAAATTCTTGCGAACATAATTTTTCTCTTAGGGTCCTCGTTACGTAGTGCAGTCGTGTACATAAACCACGTGCATATACATATACACGCATAAACCTACCGGCGAATTCCCAATTCACAAAGGGTGGCGAGAAGGCGTAACTTCAAGAGACGATATAAACTCTATACCTATATGCACAGTGTATAATGCATTTATGTACTAGATATATATATATATATATATGTGAATAAAAGACGCGTGTAAGAGAAGCCCGGATGAAAAGAGTGGGAGAGGGAAGTCGCTAAACGGCATTCCAGTCGGTCCATCGGTACAGCGCCGCCCAACGGTAACCAACGCACTACACCCTAACCTCACTTTCTTGTAGCTTACCGTAAATTACCGTAACTTTATTGTATTCAAGTTACTTCACTATATACATATATACAGTCAGGTTTGCAAAGCACCGATAACGCGGATACTGTATATATTATATATTGCCCAGGAATAACAAGGGTGTCGATAAGAATGTCTTAATCGAATAAAGGCGATATCGCAATTGCGCGATTCACGCGACATAAATGCTCATACGGCCTGGATATTGTGCACTTGAGAAATTCTATATATTTTTTAATTGGAATCCGAATGAAATATATTACACATACGTATATATCGTAAGAACGTGTCTCGCATCAATTTTCACAACGGCACTCCTGGCTCATGTGTGAGTATGTAATATTAATACGTATACCTATTGTCGAATGTATATATATATATATATAGACCCTATGAATATTTTGTTCGCGATAATCAATACACGATAGTCGAATACGTCGATTCACGATCAAGAACGAAGTTTCGATCCGATACCGATAGCTGTGATATTCAGGGTCGATTTTTCGATTCGGTAATATGTGACGAACCATATGTAATTTTCTTCGTCGTCACGTGAGAGAATCGAGACGAGAGCCAAGAGCTAACGGGACCAGCCTGGATGCTTTAAACTATAAGTATATATACGACATTATGTATACATAAGAACGTGCAGGCCTCTTGGACACGTGCACATATGTGAAATCATATGTGATGCTGCGATTCCTCCTGAGAGATCTTTCACCTCTCTACTGTCTGTCATACGTGTAAATATGTATATACATTTATATACGTATTTCGTACACACATGGCGAATCTGCCTTCGAGCTATGTAAATACGCACGGCTGTTATGTTTTCCTTTCTATTAAATCAAATGTGATATTTATTATACGCGAATCGAATGGGCTTATCGATTTGTACGATAACTAATTGACGTCGACTTTGTAGAAAATTGTTCTCTTTCGGTCCGCGTGGAACGCAACGCAGAATCCGGAGAAAGGCTTTGCAGATGATATTGTGGAACGACGATCGAGAAGTCTATGATTTCCATGAAGCCATTGGGACACAAGATATATATATCTATATATACGTGTATATATATACCAGATATCAATTTACTATCGAAAGCCTACGTTTATGTGCGTAATAAACATTGGGTAATAATAAAATCCATTGCGTCATCGAATTACTTGCTGGTTTACTGCCACAGTAAGAACAGTCACAATTCACGTATACACATGACGTACAGCCGTACGAGACCACGTGACAATTGTTAATTTTTTTTTTTTCAAAAGCAATTTCGAGAAAGCGCCGATAAGATTATCAAGACCCGAAATCATAGTACGAGAAAAATCCATTTCTGGTTCCAAGACCACTTTTGAAAATGATAGCAATTAAAAAAAAAATGTATGAGCATGATATTTTAATGCGATCGATAAATCGTGATACACAAGACGATCAATTAATATCGACTGTATCATGCAACCGATTACAGAGTGGATCCTCGAATGCGTTGCTGCATCGAATAAATTTTTTTTTATTACTTTTCGATAACACTCAATAATAATAATAAATTGATGATTAGAAGTCCTGCGGACCTACTGGCAAATACGTAATGAGATAATCTTCCAGATTGTTGTTTTATACGTTAGTCAATTAATGAAATCTTTTATTCGATCGCGATCCATACCAGATACCGTAACCGAGCCTGTCCTGCTGTATCGAGCTGCCAGTACAGTCCACGTCTATACTGTACGTCTATACTGTACAGGTACAGTATCTATGCAGTTGTAAGATATAACTATATAAAATAACGAAGCCAGTAGCGAAACGAGATAATTTTATTCGCAGCATCTCCTATACGTCTTATTTGAATTTACGAGAGCGACGCTCGTCGCTGATATAATTTTGACTACCGAGAACTGGTCGGTGAATTGAAAAAAAAAAATTAAAAAAAAATAAAAAAAAAAAGTTCGCTCCGTCTCTCTCCTTCCTCGAAGGATATTCCACGTGTCTTCTCACACGCATACGTATGGACCATTACGAGGGACACGTTAATAACGACAGGTTCGATAAATTAAAACTGCTCCGAGCCTCTCTCGAAAATCTCTCAATGCTCCCGAATCGTAGTATTTTCGTAGCGCTCTATATATAGCACTGACGTAATCTTAATAAAAGGGACACAAAGTGAGAATCGATGACGTCACGGCACACGTCATCGAACATATAGACTCTGTAAAAAATAACCGTTACATGGAATCCGATTTTTTTTATACATACGATCAACACCCCCCCCCCCCCCCC
>NW_014332817.1:239566-265704 GCF_000341935.2 Cephus cinctus
TACGATCAACCCCCCCCCCCCTCCCACCTTCTCCTCCTGCCAGTTTTGGAATAAACAAAAAACTTAATTTCGTCCAATTAATCGATTGGCGATTAGCACGTGAGATTTATTATATATATATATTTGTTTTTTAAAATCAACTTATGTTCCTTGCTGGGTTAATTTTTTTTTTTGGGCGACGTAATTTCTTTCCGATCTCATAAAGATAAGACTGCCGATAACAGGCACGAGAGGCAAGATGAAAATGATCTTCGTTGCCAATGAAAAAGAAAGGACCGTCCCGCAGTTGGGACAGAGTCCGATATACATATACGTAGGTTCAAGCATAATAAGAACTTCAGGGGGCCTGACGGACCCTCAGGAGCGAGAGACAATGGCGCTTTCATAATAACAGTTTACCTTAATAACGCCGACGGCCAGGGGGTCCAGATTGATAGAGGCTTATAAGTCTCTCGGTACTTCATTTATAATGTAACACCGCAATGCCAAAGAACACCGATTCGTTGTACACGAGGCAAGGACGTATTGTGAAGTCGGGAACGTAGAAAAAATATTCCAGCGACTCCGGGGTTACCGAGAAAGATGCCCGGATTCACGTCTTCGATCTCGGTGACATGGACCGCGTGGATGCTGACAAAAAAAGAAATTGAATATAGGAAAAAAAAAATTTTTTTTTCCACACCGAATAACATTTCACGAATCATCCGCATTGACGTTTCAATCGAACGATCTTAGTCGTTCGTTTCTTCATCTGTGACTATGCCAAATAATAATAACAATGTCGGCATAGATATCGAAATTATTATTATTCTTATAATTATTGACCCAACGACGAAATAAACGTCATATCTCCGTTTAATTTGTATCCTACCATTGTACTCGAACCTGAGGCAAGATTTTTGGTAAAAACATTAATTGTTATCGGCATCATCGAAATCCCTGACGATTTACCGTAACAATGCGTCCAACTGCATCTCGGCTGCATCGACGGCCAATGTCTGTCTCGTGTGTAAAGCCGTTTGCATGTTGCGATATGATTTGTGCACTGCGGGACGTTGCATGGGCGGTGCAAGCTGTCCAACCATACGTTAAGTTTTGCTTCTTTTTTTTTTTCCTTCTTTTTCTCTCATAGGGATATTTCTGCGCACTAGGGATTTTACTTCGGTGGGGTTATATGCTTTATATCGGGTAGTGTATAACAGTGCGTTATGTAGGATCGTATGGTCAGCGAGCATGTAGAAATGCGTTATCACGATTTCTGCATTCTTTATAGCGAGATATCCGCCGAGACACGCGATAAATATTAACTGGCCGTGTCACCGTGCCTGGGAGATAGATAGGTTGGTACCCGTGTACAACATGCGTGTATTTCAGTACACGCCCGTGCATTATCCAGTTAGTACATATATATATATAGTGCACGCATAGGACAGAGATTTTATGATTATAGAAGGATAACATAACCTAGAGAATTTAGACTTGTTAGCACATCGTATGTAGGACAGGTACCGGTACGTTTTAGCCCGCACCGTACGGCAACGCATAAAATTCGTTAGAAATTTTAGGGATTTTCGGAAAAATTTTTACTAAAGATTTTTGGTGCATCCCCGTTACACGATCAATTTAACGCTGTACTCGATGGATTGTACAGTCGATTTATAAACTTTGAAAATATTCAATGCGAACTAGGTACTATTGTAAAATTTAAATAGTAATTTTCTTTTTATCAGTCTGATATAAAAAGTGACTGTATCCGATACACAGATAACGACGATGTACCATTAGAATTGTTATCCTGCCAAAAGATACGGGTAACGCCAATGTGCGTGTTACGGACGCCATAGAATGAGGATCGGCAATCGGTACCGGCGTACGAGAAAACATCAGCGTAAATCGCACGATTTAGAAAGTATCGATAGATCAAAGCAAAGGCTCCGTCACTATATATATATATATATATATATATATATATATATTCATTTATTTACCCAATGCACAATAAGCCACGAGTAAGATAAGCCTGAACGTAGTATAGGCTGGATCGATGTAAGTCCTACGTCTTTGGTAGTACGTCGAATAGGTTATATTCATTCAGATGCATTTATATGCACCTGCAATCAATTGACTGCAACAAATAATAACATTTCTCGAATGCACCATAACAAAACGTATCGATCAATCGATTTTCCTATCGAATACGTACCGGTGAGACGTAACCCAACCTAACCTCAGCGCCTATGCCTACCGACTATCTGAATCGGTAACAGGGTCCACGCCCTATCACACATACCGTCGGCAATATTGAAACGCTCTCTATACACACTCTGTCTACAGGCTCATGCATAAATACATGTAACGAAATATACATAACAGCCGACGGGTATAGGTCGACATGTGCAGGTGCCTTCAAGGCTCACACGAACGCATAAATTTAACTGCAAGAATGCATCTTGGGATTAAACGGAAGAAAAAAAAAAATTTATTTTTTTCAGCCACTTCCGGACACTTTTTTTTTTTTTTAATAGCGTATCCGGGGATCCGTATGATTATATCGATTGATTTGGGATACGATTTTTTTTTCTTGTTTTTTTTTTTCGAAATTCTTATCGATCTCTCGTTCCACGTCAGCGGATGGTTCGCCGCTGCACTTTCGCTACTTAAACGACCCGATCGGCCGGCGGGGCAGGAAAACACGATAATCGGGGGGCCGCCCGTTAAGCGTTACTCGAATGGAAATGAGAAATTCCCAATGCCATAAAGATAATGGCCAATAATACGTTACTAAGTAAGTGAAATCAACGTATTATCACTGCTAGAAAGTTTCTACTAAGAATGAGCAAAGCCCATCCTGGTGAAACTACCAACGACTTCGTTATCTCCAGTTTTGATCGGCCCGTGTCATTAAGGCCACAGTCCTAATTGAAGCTATCGTTATTTCATGGAAAATGTGAAAATGCATTTTCACATTTTTTTCCTTTTACAAATATTATTCCCGGAAACTTACTCTTGGAATTTTTCGATACTCGAAAGCGCTCACGTATATGTATATATAAAATTTGTACGAATTACAAAAATTTGAGACTCGACCTTGCCACGAATTCCACGATCGTCACGGGCTCGTACCAGACTCCATTGAGAACCGTGCAGTGATTGATAATGAAAAAAAAAAATTTTTTTTTTTTTCCAATCATTTAACCCACCATAATTTCATAAAAACGGCATACCTCCGTGGCGTTTGTGCGTGCCAGAAAGAGCGCGACTCGAGTATCGTAATTAAATAATTAACCAACGAGAACGTCAATTAAATGGCATCCGTGAACCACGACCAAAAAGCCAACCCATAATTCAGAGTAAATATAAATATCGTTAATTAGTCGAAAACCGATAAATACATAAAAGGAGGATGCACCGTTTTATTGGTAGTTAACCAGAGATACGTGCATCGAGATGACCCTGTCGCCGACCCAAAAGGAAATACGTACATTAATGCCCCGAATCGTCAACAGTTGATAACTCGTAAAAAAAAGAAATCAGCCCCGAAAAAGAAAAATGAAAAAAAAAAAGGAACCATCCTCGATCGGGTCCGCGTATCGAAAGTCAAGTCCCGGAGCTCTTTTATTCCCCGGCACTCATTATACTTTTATTGTCCAGAACCGTCGTCAGGTCCATGTCCACTTTTTGACGGCTGGGTTAAAAGGTGTAATTTAGGACCGGGAAACTTTGTAATTACCATGTAAATTGAGCCAGAGCTATTAAGCCTCGGTGGCTCTTCCTCTTATTCTTCTTGATTCTCTTCTTTTTTTTTCTCCTCGTCTCATGTTTCTCGTTAACGTTACCGCAAACGACGTACGCATTTAAGCCGCTACCTATGCCGCGGTACTACTTGGCTTTATTCGATTTTCATACAGCGTCGACAAGCATTAGTCCCAGCGACAACATTTTTTTTTTTCTTTCTTTCCACTCCAAGTCCCCTACTTGCCAATTGACTGGTCGTGATCCTTAGGATATATACATATACATATACATATATATATATATATATATATAATGGAGTTGCAACGAAGCCAAAGTAAAATTCGAAATAATAAAATAGCCTCCGCACTTACAATATCCCGTCACTGAGTTGCAAGAAACACGCGAAGGCTGTAAAAGCCTTTACGGCATTATTACGTTTATTAGCATACAGCGCAGTGCTTGCAGCGGGATATACCTGTATAGCATCGCCGAGCGAAGTAATGTTTAGCAAATATTTCCAACTGCAATTGCCGGCAGAAGTTATTGCGGGTGATAGAAGAAAGGCCCATACAAACGACGCCCTCGACCAAACCGAAAGCTGTCCCGTTAGACGCCAGGCGTCTTCGCGCATAGTTGAGAAAAAAAAATTTCTTCCTTACTTTTTCCTCCTTCCATTTAACTTGCATACCTTTGTTTTTTGCCGAGCCCCGTCCCCTTAACAAAGGATAGAAAAAAATCCAATACCCATAATGCATCCTGCAGTCGAGATGCGCACCGCACGTCAAAATGCGCTCCAGTCAGCCAAAGAAATATCAGTGAAGGTTTACGTGTAAATTTGCCAAGTGCGCTGGGGCCATTAACGATCGCAGCTTTTAAAATCGCATCGTAGGCGTACTTAGGGTACGAATAAACAAGCGAATGTCCCCGTAATAAAATCAATGTAAGTCACAGCCGATTGTATCGCACCTCCGGCAGTAAGCAGGTCGCAAACATGTTTAAATGGCGAACGGAGTGGCCCCGTAGGAGGCTGCACTCAGGAAAACTTGTACGTATACATGGATAGATATATAATAATATATTATAGTACGGCAAAAGTGCATATTACACTAATAAAAGTATACGTCTATCTGTCTGTTCATTGAGTCCCCCTTGAGTCGCCACCAGGTAAAGATACCGGTTGGTAGTTACGTGTCTAATCGTACGTGTATATATAGCGTGTATTAACGTTTATGCACTTTGGACCAGAGATACGTGTACGTAAGTGAACCTGGTGTAATCCAGATAATTATTATTAATTAATACGAGGATCTGAACGATACATTGACAAACGGTGGCTTAATTGAAATTTCAATAATCTCACAGATTCCCGTGTTATTTCAATGACGCGCATAGAGGAGACTCGTGGGCTAAATTATATTCCCTATGCTTGTCTTACTTTGACATACTGGGTCAGGTAACGCGTAAGCAGCTACCGATACCAATACGGTGTTCGTATCCAATAAAATTTTCGATGGGATAAAAATACTCGGAGACTGACAAAAAGATATTAAAATCGTGTAAGAACGTACACGGCATCTCGTGCGTGGATGTATTAAGATTTGCTCCCGTCGATCCTTCCTCTATAGGCAAGAAATACGTTTCATTAGGTATACCTCGTGGATTAATTACAAGCAGGATGCAATCGGTGGTACTTGCATATATTGCAATTTAAAAAAAAAAAAAAAAAAAAAAAAAAAAAAAAAAAAAAAAAAAAAAAAAAAAAAAAAAAAAAAAAAAAAAAAAAAAAAAAAAAAAAAAAAAAAAAAAAAAAAAAAAAAAAAAAAAAAAAAAAAAAAAAAATATTTCCTGATGCGTAAACGGAGATGGATTTACGTGTGGCTGTCAGTCAAATTTTCGATGGCTGACATCCGACTTTTTTTTTTTCGTCTTCTCGCGCTGTCACTCTTTACAATTTTGCCAATCGATATCGATGACCTCGTCGATACGAGATTTACTGCAGTTTTTACTCGAATTGTTTTCGTGCAAAGATCTATGGGAGGCTCGATCGTGGGTCCAGAAGCACGGATGGATCGCTGATAACAGATTTATCAACGGACAGTGAACAGTAGATGGGGAGGTAGAAAAAGGCATGAAAAATATTTTGTAAAAAAGAAAATGGAATTACGTAAAAATACGACGCGCTCAGAGAAAAACGCAGGACGAAATAATTCGAATGTGTTAAAATCGTTTGATCCTGCGATTCCCGATGCTGTACCAGGCCGACGATCAATTCATATCGATCACTGCGGTGAGCGCGAATTTTATTGGCTTATTATACAGAGAGATCAATTCCAGGAATGGCCGTTGCGACAGATCCGAGAATCATCCTGTAAGAATGCCGATTGCCGATGTTGCACTTGGAATGTTCGAGCGTACAAGAAGTAAAATGGCCGCGCGGTTTAAGGACACCTGATTCCGTACGAGTATCACGGTAATAAAGTAGGATCCAACTACCAACAGTTATACGCATTGCCCACGTGGTCCATAGACGGATATAAAGTTTAAAGATGAAGTATAGAAAAAACTTTTTTACCCCCGCAAAAAATATTCAACATATCCTCGACTTACGAATATCCTAATATCAATATCCGTCGAACGGATCGCACGTTGTTCCATGATCTTTTTGTCTCCACGTGAAATTCCACCGAGAAGGCGCCTCGGCGTTACAAAGAATTCTGAATGAATCCGCAGGAGAAAAAGTCTTTCCTCTACGTTCACTATCGTCGCTCTCTACTCTCATTGTCAGCGCACCACCTTCTCTCTCGCTCCTTCGCTACCAATAACCAACTGCTATACAAGCGCGACCGGTACCCCGTTACCGTGCGGAAGAAGCACATAGCAGATAGCCAGGCGGTCAGGTAGACGAGTATAGAGGCAGCTATACCTGCCTGTGCAGCGGCGATGCACGCGTGGGCAAACACAGAGTGCCTCCAGGTGCAGCCGTGAGTCAAAGCTCGTGACACCCTGAGGGTGACTGGGAAACCCTCGTGGTCGAGGAGAGACGAACGTGAAGAAGATACCGGAACCGGTGGCCCGCGAGACGAAAGAGGGCCCGAGGCAAAAAGTGTCTCCTCTCGTCATCGTGCTCGAAGGAGCCGCCGGCGAGTGAGAAAAAAAGAGGTGAACAGTGAACGAGTGAATCCTTAAAACGTATCCCTAGTAAGGATCTGGTAGTGCCTAGAAGTATACAGTTAAAAGGTATAGGGTACATGGTACATCCCTATACGTGAGTATTTAGGGAATTTAAAAAAGAAAAAAAAAAAAAAAAAACTTACATCTTCACCATCCTCCTGCATACCGTCATCGGCATTGTCATCCAATACGAATCCTACGTCGTTATTATTGCTCGAGAGAGAAGGCAGCTTCCTGGGACTGAGCTCGTCCCCGTCCGTGTTCCTCTTCCTCTTTCCGTCCCTCGGGTCATTTAACCGGGACTCGTGCTCCTCCAGCATATCGGTGACCATGAGTTCGGATTCTACGCTAGTCGGGGACGCGACCTCGTCCAGCGGCGACATCGTGGTCCTGTCCGTCTCGGCGCCCTCGAGCACCGACATCGCGCCCAGCTGACGCTCGACGACCTCGAGACACGTCCTCGAGTTTATCCTGTTCGCCGATCAGTTTTCGGGATTCGCCTGGACTTCAGTTTATTTCTGAGGATGAGGTTGGTACCAAAGGCGCAGGTCTCTCTCTAGCATTGAAATCACCAGGCATGTTGACAACGTGACGCACTTCCTCCGTCAGGGACTCCTGCCGTTCTACGTAGGCGTCCTGGCCTTTTCATGGCGCTTCTCATGGGAGGTGAACGATCAGCAGTGCCAACGGCTCGTGGAGCGTGTCCGAAGCGAGGTGAGGCCAGGCAAAGTGGTTGAATCGCGGGAAGGAGAGGCGCGTAGCGAGATCAGAGGTAGGGAGACAGATCGGAAGGACTCGAGACGGGAGCGAAGAGAGCCGAAGAGAGCCGAAGCGGGGGCGACGCAGGGCGACCAGACGCAAACCTGTCTCACTGGTCGGTCCAGAAGTCACGTGGTCCGTCGGTGGGTTAGCTGGCTACCGTTCTCAATGTCGGACCCAAGCTGATTTCACCGGTCGGATTCGACGCCGCATCGACGCCCGCAATCGTCCCCGGTTCTGGACCAGTACTCAATTCTTGATCCTCGTTACTGTGCCTTCGACGTCGCGACGCGTCCGTTCTCTCAGGAACTACGGAAACTTCACTCTGGATAAGACGGCGAGCACCTGGATCGTCTCTCGAAAGGTCTCGACCTCCAGTTCCAGGTAAACGCGTGTCAAAGGTCGCGCAATTAATAATTGAAACGTTATTAATGGCAGGACCTTGAGGAAGCAAAAGGTTAGACCTCCTCCGTGCGATAAATGTACCTGGCACGTTGCGAAATCAACGTTACTAAATCCTGTCAGACTTCACGCAGAGACGAACGTGGCATTTATCTCGGACCTGATCCTCCAGTACCGGCACCTAGAGCTGGTAACGTATCCAGGACGATTCCTGGTCAGGACTACCAACCTCGTCCTCGTTCCGCCGTGTTCCGACTGTCAGACGTCAACGACGACACCCTACGACCGGACGTCGTCCTACGGGACGATACGGAAAACCAGTCGATACTTCAGTTTTCACCAGGTCCATATCCTCGAGTATCCTCAGGCCGTGAAGCCGTTTCAGCACTTCCTGGGGGAAATTCGGCACCTCGGTTACTCCATAACGATCGTCCAGTTTTCGTGTCGCCTGGACCGCGGATGATTGTAAACAGTAGTACCGTACGGATTTCGTTGACAGCGTCACTTTTGAAACTTCTCGTTAAACTCTTATCGACTCCGTGCGCACCTGTCCGGAACTCACGTGGTCGCCCGGTCACGTGTCGACGTTTCGGAAAAGTCCCGGGAAAAGTCCGTTCACGCGCACGCGTATTGGCTCGCGTTATATTCAGACAGTCAAGATAGATACCGCCTTGACGCGCGCGCCCCTCGAGAATGGCCTAGAGGCGAAAAGAGGAAAGGAGCCGTATGGCGCCGCCCGCGGCAGGAAGGGGCAAAACTCCCTGCTAAGAGCAAGTGCTGTGACTGCTACGCTGTCTGCTGACCACCACCACCTTTCCAACCACCTCCAGCATCTTTCAGGTCTACCTCTACTGCCTCTACCTTGGACCCTGGGTACCACTACCATCGCCATCTTCGACACCGCCGCCGCCGCCGCCGCCGCCACCACCCGTGTCTCATGTTAATGCGTCTCCTCTCTTTTCCTGGATACCCCTCCCACTCTCTCCCAATATCCCCAGCATCCTCGTACGACTGTACGTACGTACGATCTATACCTGTTACTCTTTTACATCTTCACAACGTCATTCTCTCCTTGTCTGTCTCAGCTTGTTCCCTTACCTCCGTAACCGTCTACCTTCTTTATCGAGTCTCGCTATGCTTATGGTACTCGGGATACCATTGAATACACGAGTATCTATACCGATTCGCCCACTTGGGTTGACCTTCTCTTATGTTACTCTTGGGAGCTGGCAGCATCCTCATCATTTATTATTATTATTCGCTCTGGCATCATAGGTGTTTACTATTTTATTATAATTCAGGCTATTTTTATCAAACTCACTCTCTGTATCATACTGTGATACAGTCGTAAGGTTGGTAGCTCTGTTACTGTTCTTGTACAGATAGCATGTGCCGTTTATATGGAGCTCAGAATTAAGCAGAAAGGTGTGAATCCACTTTTTCTATATACCTCTTCTTCTTCGAGTATAGAGCATTTTAATGGCTACCAAATGGATGCTTCTTGGAAATATATTGCCGATGGTCAGCAGCAGGAAGGTCTATTCTCAGTTGGACCAGGCAGCGTTGTATTGGAAGTTTCGAAAATTGCTGGTCAATCTTCGTCGTAGATTCTTTCTACGAAATTTTTCAGTACCTAGTACCACGTGCAAAACTAGATTGCGTTATTAAAATCAATGTTGATGTCCTGTCGTGCACGTGGCGTGTCGATTTCAAGGATTCCGAATATTCCTAAAAAAAATATATATATATTTTTAATATCACCGAGGACAAAAATTATATCGTCAATACCAACAATTTCAACGCGATCAACCGAGATCGTATTGCAACGTTGAATCCCATTGAAAATCAATCTCTTAACCGCTGCGAATCGGCAAGGCGGTTGATACTCTTCGAGACATGTGCCACGTCGGAGAGAAAAAAAGAAATAAGAGAAATAAACAAGGAATGCGGAGTTGTAGCAAAGATGGCGTGTGCTTGGCAAAGGAATCAATGAAGAACCTTGACGAGGATGTGCATTGCTGCCAACTGAAATGACTTTACGCACGCTATAAACTCCTGCATGACGATTTCGAGTGGTTTATCAGTTTAAGATAAATTTGAAATTACATAAAACAAGAAAAAAAGTTCACATATTCATTGCAGCCGACTGCATATCGTTTCAGTACCACCCACAAGAACTTCTATGTAGTTTCGAGAACTAGGAATGATACCTTGCACTAGTATAAAAAAGAAATGTCCCTTAATGGGATTCCTTAATAGGATCATTCCTATTAGACTATCCAAGGTGTATCATTAAAAGGATGATTGTATATATATATATACAGCTTGAATGACTATAGGAAGTCGCTTGTTCGCTCTCGTACTGAGCAAACGTTACACGCACCGGCTTAACTGTATCCAGGTCCTAATATGGATCCGGTGTTGTTACGGATGTCTTACGGGAGCCAGGTTATCATCCGATCGGTTGGGTATTGGAATTAATGGTGGCGCGGGTCAACAGGGCAAAAACTTGTCAAGTCGAAAACCGATTGAAAGCTGTTGGGCGTGATAGATCGAGACGTCGTGCTGCCCGGTATCGACAGTGACTTCCTGAATCGAGACTCCAGAGGAGCGAGAGAGAAGAAGCGGCCAGTTGGAGCAACGTTATGTATTATACCTACAATATAAGATACAATATAGACAGGCGTACCACTATAATAATCCAGAATAAGGATATAGCTACGTACCTGAATACACACTATGTATACGTACACCATAGGAAAAGGAAGTTGGCTCGCGTGAGGCTTCGATCCTATCTAGAAATCTCCAGCGCACTTTGCCACGCGTCGCTATAAGGTTTTACAAATTATTCTGCACGGTTGATACAAGTGAATAAATCTTACCGAGGCAAATGCGAGTTGCGAATATAGACGGTCGTAGGATATGTACACAGAGTCCGGTTGAATTTGCGTACTGATTGTCAGGACACGTAAACTGAGGTTAGTGTATTCGTATACACTGTCGTGGATATTTTATATGGCAGATGCATATACACAGTACACTTTGTACGGTTGATACTCTTTGTACCAGCTTTAAGAATAGGTAGGTACATACGTCTCGTACGGAATTAGCTGTCAGAGCAGAAACATTCCTCCATACGTTAACCCAAATACGTTCAGACGCAAGAGACGTAGGCGACCGGCTCTCGTTAGGAAAGAATGCAGCGCCCCGGAAAAACGAGCGGTCGAACCAAGAACTAACTTATAAGTACCGGCAGAGCGATCTATTGTCGACTAGTGTCACTAGACTTTTTTAATAGCGAGCACCGAGCTAGACAATTCCGCCGTTAGGACCCGACGGGATTTTATGAATGTTGGTAATGGTAGAGTTATCCCAGAAAGTCAACCCTACGTTTTGTAATGTCTCATCGAAATAGTTCGATCAGCTGCGTCTGGTGGCACAACAAAAAAATTTGCTTACAGTCGAGCTGTGCATTAACGGTGAAGATTTGGGGGTTCAGTAAGCATTACGATTTATTTATCAGAGTAATGATAATTTGACAGTATTATAATCACATTTTAATATATCTTTTCGATTTTTACTATGAAATTTGACAAACCACATTACGGCTTCAGGCAAACTCTACCATACTACCTTAACCAGTAGTGGATGGACGGCTACCTGTCAAAGCTGTCAATATCTATAGTGAACCTTCAAACTTTCACCATCAATTGCTTCTTCTCTCGCATACCAAAGGGGAGATTGTTTCCTTTTTATTTTTCTCTCTTCCCTGTACACTTGTCCAATTGCTCGCTCGTATTTCTCGTCTTTTTTACAGGGACTGCAGGTTAGGTTAGACCACTGCGAATTCTCGTCCAGGATCAAAATGAAGCCAAGTGTATCGAAAGAATGTGAGAATAAGCGGCGAGGCTGCTTTCAGCTTTGAACGAGGGTACCGAAGAAGAGAGGCAGAGAAAGAAAGAGAAGGAAAAAAAGCGCAGTAGGTTATCTAACAAAGTACGGATATGGCGGGGTGGTTAGAGGTTCTTTTTTTCAGATTAACGGCCCCTCGATAATATCCTTTACAGGATGGCAAAACGGCTTTGACGTTCCCGGGAGAAATCTTTGAGCATATTTTCACGTCTATTCTGAAGCGTCTCTGCCGGATGCAGATAGGGAGGACGACGCCGATCCTGACGCCGTCGTCCCATCCACCACACATGCCCACACATGGAACCCTCGCACAATATCCTTGATGTCCCAGGCCATCTAACCTAAGCGATATGGATGAACCTTCAAGTGAGCTTAAAATATACTGCTAAATATTTTCAAATCTTTTTACATACATTTTTCTCCCAATTCGAATCCTCAACAGAAAATTTTTCCAACTACACGCGATACGATTATACAAAAGTTACAAGTGGAAAAAAAAAAAAAAAAAATGAAAAATAATATAAAACGTTTTACGTAAAAGCATTACAAGTTATAACGATCACGTAAACTGCTCTATCAATTTCCATTAGATTAATTGATCCCGCAATCAATGATAATATTACACAGGCGTGGCCTGGCACAATTTCTTATAATTTTAATGACACTCGCCAATGTCTGATCGGGCAGCCATGCGAATTGCCCGATCGTTATCTTTTTTTTTTTCAGTCTTTTGTCACATAACATCAAACAGTTCACAGCCGCCATTCACCTTCCACCAGCCTCCGTGTATACCAAATTTTTAACAATGCAAAGTACAATAAATGAAAAAAAAAAGGTGGGTAAGCAATCAATTTGAAAATCATACACAAACTCCGCTGCACTTGAATTCCAATGGCAGGATAGACGCATCGGACCCATAACTCATACTTCATTAGAGATCAAGAAACGTGCTGTATGCTCAATGCAATTATACTCGAGTACTCATTACTCGGACAGGTTAGACTGACTGATGGTACATTAGAAATCTTCATCCACGTACAGCACGACCAGTACAGTAATTAGCCGCTAAGTCAAAGCGATTGGGTGATAACGAGTAACAGGATGTACATACTAAATTTCTTCGCAGATACCGTATCTTCAAAGTGCAAGTGAAAATCCCGGATAATATTATTAACACGAGAATCGGTCGTCTGGCCGTCGAGTTTCCAGAGATGAAAATAAATGACGCAACCACTGGCACTGGACCATTAGGCCACGCAGCATCCTCCGGCGTCTCGGCAGAGGTTAGTCGTGGTTTCGCGGTCGACAAATGGTATCTTCGACCACACGATATCACGTTCATCCTACGACCTACGTATGTGCCAGCAGTACAAATCCATCTCGTCATACACCTAGACCCACTTCCTTGGCACAGCATCATTTTCCGTCACCCTTGAAACTTCATCCAAAACACCAGCCTGGGAACGAGTGTCGAAATTAATCTTTCAATATTTTTTATCGTCCGGACTGTACCTAACCGAATTACCAGAGACTTTTATTTCCACAGGTCCGATCGATACCGTCGCCATAATGGAAACGAATAACGATGATAATTCAGCAAGAATCGCAAGGACGTTCGCGTATGGTATCTTGTTAATAATCCGTATCGAGGTTAATTTAAACCACCAAAGGATCTCGCCTGGCCGTTCTTCCATGCCGGCCCGATGACGTCGCACGAGTATCAATTTGACATGGGCTTTACGGCGATACCGATGGCGATTCTTTGCAAGAGAAAAGACCGTGATCCACGGAGGACAGTGCTGTCACGTATTAAATACCGATACGCGGATCCCGGAGAGGTGGTAGAAAAAATTCAGCAATAGCAATAAACATTGGATGCAGTGGGTTTCGTCGCGCTCCAATTGGCGCAGCCATCGAAAGTGAATAGTCAACGGTAACACACGAGTCACCGTGCTTGCACAACAAAGCGCGCATTTGATATAAGTAACAAGAGCCGTCACCGGGCTCAATGTAAAACGCCCATAGAGCACCGAGGACACTTTCATTTTCAACGTAACGTCAGGATTTCCAAAAATTACCCGGACGTCAACCGTAGGAGCCAGTACCCGAATGCGGTGCGCGACGTTGGATCCAATTAAGAAATCGAGGGAACGAATTTTCATACAATTTTGAAAAAAATCACTAAGATCTAATTATCCGATCCATCATCATCGTCGTCAGAGAAATTATTCAGCTTCTCTCATCTTCTTCTTTCTTTCCCATCTCTCCCTCTTCCTCGACCTACGGTACCGTCCATACGCTCTATCCTCCTTCCTCGGCATCACAGGTCCTCCCTTGCTCACTCCCTGCTCCGTGATTCCGTCTCGCTCGCACTGGCTCCTTTGGTCCAGCCCAGCATCAGGTCAACGCCCCAGTGACCAGCGCACCTTGTCCGTTCATTCCCTCGGTGTGTCCGTCCGTTCCGGCGTTCATGTGTTCCTACGTTCCATGGAATTTATTCAGTCGACACGCGTCGTACGTATACTCGTCCCATGGACCACGCATCCATGCCTGAACTTGAATCTCTCAAGTTTTAACTACCCATGCCCACCCGTCACTGTTAATACCAATACGGTATATTTAGACTTGCCTGACAACCCAAAAACTCTATTCACGTGCATCCATGGATAATTATCTAGATAACCTTCTGACCATCTAATCTATATTATACAGGATCATCGTACGTGGGTCAGGATTCGAACCCAGATAATTTTCTGGATGGGTTTGAAGTTCCCTGCTAAATTCTCGTCCGGATCGATTCCACTGGAATTTGGTACCTATACAGGCTCACGTGTTCCGTATGCATGACTATGGTACGTATATATAACACGTGCAAGCATACGAGTGAGGAATCTGTACGAGGCGTCGGTATGGAGCATCTGGCGATGCGGGTCGAGTTCCTGGAGTTTGTCGAGTAGGCGTAAGTAGGTATTACGTAAAATGAATTGGAAGCCTTTGAATCCGGTCGTAGACTCTCCACGTTCTCGTCGGTCCCGTATGTGATTCCGGGGTAAATTCGACAAATCTCCATGTGGGTTTGCATTCAGGGTAGAAGAAAGAAAAAAAAAAGAATGCCCTATCCGAGTCAATGTCAACAGGTGTCAGGTGCATTGACTTTCTCCATAAACGTGCAAAAAAAAAAAGTATTTTTTTTCACTCTCTTTCGGATTAGCGTCAAAGGTTATTGACTGTGGCAGAAAGTACCGCCGACACAACGGGTCGGACTCGCACGAGCCGGACGCCATTACCGATTTCGAATTTTTCATTCCATCCAATTTTCTGATGCCCGTCCGGACCATAGGGACCGAGAAAGAGAAAGAGATCATAAAATTGACATACTCCTCGCGGACGACATCGATTCTTACAATTCCATACCAAGAGCCGGAACGTGTCCGTGACAATCGTAAAGTCTGTACAGCGTGTGGTACTACGCGTATATATACACAGTAGAGACATATATACAGAATACCTAAGCACGAGCCGGCCAATACGGTCACGTAAATAAGAAGGATTTACCGAACATTACCGACCGAATCACCAACCTGTGTCCCTGGCAATGATACCTCGACGCAGTAATTACGCGGCCGATCGTGCTCGACTCTCCCCTATTCCCTCGAGGTTTTAATTTCGTCGGTATGCCGCCGCGCTCCCCTTTCACGGGCACCGAGAACAGCGCATCTCGTATACAGGGTTATTCAGGCCAAACGGCACCACCCGAAGTTAGCCCCGATTCATTCGATTTCAATGACACTTCGGTCGATATCGTTTTTCCTGAACAAGTCTGTACGCGTTGCGAAGGGTCTCCGTCTCTCTCCGCCCTTCGCAAATATAACGGTTATTCCGTCATATGGATTCGGAATCGGCCATGTTCCTTCCCTACTTGGCACTGGCTCCGATAGAGGCGCTGCTGTACCTCTTCCATACTATACCCATTGTTATCACTGTTATCGTCGATCTGCTCGAAAGTTACAGTGACGCAGGACGCCCATCGACACTTGGAGACTCGCTACCATCCGATTGGCCCTGTCGAGCGTAGCGTGACGCTCGAGTGGTCATTACGGAAGGATAATTATAGATTTATATAATGGTCTCGTACTGTAATCATTGGTTGCCACGCTTGGGGTCCCTCAGGCAAGGTCCTTCGTCGTTTGCTTTTAAACGAATTCCTTGTCCAAATCTCATTAAGGTTGTTAAAGGTCGCTTGGTTGACCTTAAGACTTTTATCAACGTATATCGTGTGTGTGTGTATATATATATATATATTCCATTGGTATAACCGTCAGTGCAAAATCATTACGAACGATGAACGTGCATTAGAAAATGATATTTAGAATTACCGACTTACAGGTCGAACAGGCGAATCCTGCAAGCGGACAAGATTACGCAGCGTCGGTAAGGGGTCGGTAAAGAGAAACGCGAGGAATAACCACAAAATCAATAAATTACAAATTCGTTGAAAAAACAAAAAAAAAAAGAAAAATATTTCTTATCAATTATTCAACACCGAACGCCAATCGCACTTGTGTACCCGGATGGCACAGTAGTATAATGCATATCGCTTTCTGTGTACTCTGCCCATTACGCATAGGCGCACCTATGTACAATTCACAGGGTTGCAACTTCGTTCTATCGGCGCTGTTTTCTGTTTAAAATTTTTCTTTTCTTTTCTCTCTCCTTCCTTCACGTAAAACACCTCTACCAAATGACTCGAACGAATGTTTACCGAGCGACACTGCGTCCCAGAACAAATAGCAATATCTTAACGAGCCCGACGCACACGATACCAAAGATTATCTCGAATTTCACAACTGGCCGACGGTTGGGCAACTTCGGGTTGACCCGGACCGAAAGACAACACGTGACTAATATTGATAGATGCTTGGCAATCAGAAATGTTAATAACGACAGTTATCTTTGATTAACGGTCGAAGGTGAAAAATTCCACGCACCTCCCGAGGTACTGACACTTCGCGATATTTGTCAGTGTCAAATGCGCCGCGAACAATAATTTTAATTAGCGCTGCCCGCGCGCCCCTCGCGCCGATACGCCGAACTTCGCCCATATTACCCATCGGGCCCACCGTCTACGCCATTAGGATTCACGGCCTTCGTCCGAGCGAGGATTCCCTATATGGAGCTCATGGTGGTTCGAGAATTTTATTCCCATTGCGCGACTGGACTACGCGCTTGAATATCGAAAAGTCCTACCGAAACCGCTGGAGAGACGTTCGAATTTACGTAAATCCTTAATAAACGTTCGGACACTACCGACGCCGCGTAAAGCGGCGAATTCATTTTAATACGTGTAGAAATCGTACAAAAATATCTATACGCAGCACGAGACACGATGTACATAGAGATACGGCTTTTGAATAGCCTTATTAACTGCACGCGTAGCTATAGATGTATATACAGCTTATAGATGTCATTCATTCATCTTTATTACTTGCGCATGCGCAGAACGATCCTTATTATACCATTACTTCCTGTTACGAGTTGCGCTTCGCCCTTATCTAACTTTTATAATGTCTCTCTCTCTCTCTCTCTCTCTCTCTCTCTCTCTCTCTATATATATATATATATATATATATATTAAATATTAACGCGAAAGAAATAAGATAAGGGGAAGTGTTCTCCATTTCTACTTGGACCATGTCTCTTCAGACGACACCAGAAGATTAATCGGTAGCTGACAGTCGAGGTGGTTGACACTCGTTAAGTTTATAAATATTAACGCGAAAGAAATGCCCTTATCTAACTTTTATAATGTCTCTCTCTCTCTCTCTCTCTCTCTCTCTCTCTCTCTCTATATATATATATATATATATATATATTAAATATTAACGCGAAAGAAATAAGATAAGGGGAAGTGTTCTCCATTTCTACTTGGACCATGTCTCTTCAGACGACACCAGAAGATTAATCGGTAGCTGACAGTCGAGGTGGTTGACACTCGTTAAGTTTATTTGTGATCGCCGTCACTCCATCTACCAATCACTGTCAATCTTTCGGCTACGTTCCGAATTTCCAATGCACAGTCGCTCCATAAAAATGCAAACCCCAGACAGCCACGCCAAATCGACTTGGATCGAAAATAATTCGCCAACTGTCAGGCCCAAGAAATCGCAACCGTTTCCGAGTACTTGGGAAAATCGTCCAAGACTACGATTAATACCTTAAAAAGTATATATATATTTTTCAAAGTGTTATCGCAAGATGCTATAGATCCTATGGTCCAGCGATGCAGCATCAGTTCCGTATCGAAGAAATGATCGGTAGAAATAAATCCCATAAGGTAGATCATACGAAGACACGATTTTTCTCCATCTGCTTATGTGTTCCCCTATGCTATTCTTCATGTAAATATATATATATATATATATGTACATACACCTTGTCTGCCTACCTGCTTGCTTGCAATACCACAGAGCTACGGTAAGCACTGTAAAACGTAACCCTAAACAATGACTACATTCCATAAACCATTCTCAATGTGAAATGCTATAGAAAGAATGAAGAGGAAAAAAAAGAAGCAAAAAAAAATCTTTAATTCGGCCAATATCATTTCTATGAAAATCACTGCCGATCTTTCAGACAGCCCCGAAGGCATTACCTATGCCAAACCGACGAGCGATCACGCAAATGATCTGAAACCGATCAATCTCGTACGCCTCGATCGCCTCGTGATCACTGAACATTGTAAAAACAAGAATACATATACAAGCCCAACGTTAACATACGTTAGGATTCGTTGGTTCTGTTGGTTCTGTTGGTTTTGTAATATGATCGATCGAATTATCGACTCTAAATTGGAAGCTGGATTATTCTCAAGGTTACCGTACCAATATGCCACACGATCCGACCGACTGTACGTTGGCATATCCCAATATTACTTGCTGTACCCGTATATACGTATTTACGTAACGATAGCACAATACGAACGTAATCATCGAATCGTTCGACGTATCGTCCGCGCGTACAAGGATAATTTTGCCAATTGAAATTTAAACGATTTCTCCCATCGTAATCAGGGACAGATAAGAGTATTGAAATTTTCATCGAGATAAATTGGTATCACGTAAGTTGTAAGCAAAAATATATTTTTTTTAATTTTTTTTTTTTTTTTTTTTAATAACGTCTACCCAGTCACGACGATCCTTTGGAGAGATTTTATGACGTCGCAAAAAAGGCCGCCCGAGCATTTATCCCGAATGCGGGTCACGCTCGACAAAAAGGATCCGATACGATGTTAAGGGGTCAGCGCGTGTATGTAACTATTAAAACAACGGATCGGCAGCTATCGGGCCCCAAGCAGCAATTTCCGATACAACTTTTTTAATAACGCACCTACTGAACCTAAAACTTTCATTTCTCGTATCGATGATTAAAAATCATCAAGACCTCGATCGATTGGATTTCATTGGTCTGACCTCTTGCGTAACGGCGCATACGCGTGGCCCCCACGTGTGAGACCCATTATGTATTTTACATCGAGGGAGTGGTACCCGGGGACTTGGGTCCCCGTATGCTTCTTTTTATGAATGCACGGTTGGGTATAATAATAAAAGATTCGTCAGCGGGTACTATACCAATCGCGTGAAAAAAAAACGTGCAGACACACGTATAGCCGTCCATTAATTTTGGGACTCGCGAGTCCCACTTTTTACTTTGCCCTGATAATACGTAATTCCTGCCGTACGAGTAGCACGAGAAATGGGTCAGTACGAACGGTTACTAAAGTCATGGGAATTTATGGATTTTGGGCCCGTGGGCCTTTCGGGAACTCTATCGCTGTTGTTGTTATCGTCATTATTTCGCACGCTCGTCACTATGACGACCCGGCGCCATTAACGTACCGTTAACGACACATTGCCGAATGCCAATCATAGTAACAATGAAGGAACAAAGAGGCCGGTGCCGATGATGACGATGATAAATAAAAAAAAAAAAAAAGAAGAGACAGACAAGATAAAAGGAAAAGAGAGGAATAAAATTACGCAATCCGACAGGCGTCGATCCGACCACAGTGAATTAGTTGGTCGACACAGGGAACAGCAAAATTTGCATGATGATTCTGCTGGGTAAGAAGAAAGTCGAGTGAAAGCACGGGACATGTCGCTCCGGTAATACCCGTGTAAGTACTGCGTGTACTGTCAGTTACCCTAGGGTGTACCTATCTATAACAATTATTGGTCTATGACCGGAGGACTTTAAATACCCGAGATGTATCTGGTCCTGGTGTAATTTGCGGTTAGAAATGGGAACACGCAATGTATACATATATATTTCCATGCAAGATATTCCAGCGGTTGTCGTATTACCAATTCAGAGATACTTATGGCGGATAAATTGGACAGGTATACCATTATTGAAAATCAGGATCAGAAAAGTCGAGGATCATTGCGAATACCTATACGTATATACTTGGATACGTTGATTTTATATATATCGTTTAGGCTGATCTTTTGATTTTCGCCTGTAACCTATAAGATTGTCCAACGGATTGTCAGTATATAACATGAGTGGGCAATAGCCGCGACGGTAGTCGCCAAGATCCGACGTGACTTGAGGCTCGCGTGTGCAGATATGATTAATGCATGAGAGATATTTTCGATCTCAAAGTGAACTGATAGGCAACTCGGACTTTCTATACCGACTCCGCTCCGAGAGCGTATACGAGTTTATTTGATTGAAGACCCGCTTTTATGTACCTACACGTGTCCTAGCCCCGGCATTTTAATTGATGATCGATCGGCGAACGTCGGATAATTGGAATGGCGATACAATTATTTCGCGACAGGGCCCTTTCACGCCACGCGGTCCACCCAAAAGACGTCAAATTGAAGGATAAACGAAATTTCGAAAAAAAATTTAAACTCAATTTTCCCTTTTTTCTCCATTTTTGATCGACACTCCGCGTCATCCGCAATCGTAATATCGTAAGCGTTGGTAACGATTTTTATCGATACATCGAAGCATCTGTTACAATCGATAGAAGAGTATCGATAAACTCGTGGATGGCATGGTCAGAAAATTAATCGGGAACTGTTACGAGTCAAGGTTCGACTTGGTTAACGACAGATGAACATTGGGACAGGATCGTTTCGGCACGTTGCCAGTGATGGTGATAAGGATAATGATGACCGACCATCTCCCTCACCTTACTTCCCAGCCGTAGTCATCGTCGGATGCTGTGCGATTTTGACTCGTTAACGGTGTTATAGGTACAGCGTATACCGTACAGAGACTCTTGACAACGGTAGCATAAATACTGAGCAAGAGCCATAATACGAGCCATTTTGCGCGAGAGTAACGTGCACGCACCTTACATCGCGCAGCCTATAAATCTTGAATCATCAATCCGGATGGATTAATCGTCTCACCGGTCCAAGTGCTATCGGACATCATCAGGGATCATCAAGACTCGAGCCATTAAACAGAAATCAACGCAGGTTGATTACGTGCCCGCTATCTCAGATAGTACGTACCATTCAGACGTCATAAAGGCCCAGCGTACAACAGTAAGTTGTATAAACAGCTACGTTGGCACAGTGAATTTTCTACATTCTCATTTAACAGTGTCACTCGTTGTTCGGGAGCTTAAGAAATTACAGCTTTTTCAATTACACTGTTGTCATCAGACACAGTCGTTAAATTGACGTGCGTTGTACTTCGCACGTAGTAACGATATTGTATACCGGGTTGCCGTTCGACCGGCGCACTTGAACGACGCTACGAAATGTCTATGGTAGGAACGGGACTGACTTTTCGTATAAAAGTATCGTGGGCTAAGGGCGGGCTCTCATGTGAATTGTACGCGAGTCGCTACAGTTTCGTTTTTGACTAGTCGCGTGGCTCGTGTATACTGTGCTGGGGAATGTGCCGAGTGTGGGTGTTGTGAAAAATTGACAGGATTACACAGAGAAAAGTTAGTCAGGATCGTATGCACGTGCTTTGAATATCGAGAAGGTGATTCCCTGGAGAAAGAAAACTCGAGTGGTCACCTTTCTCCATTAATTGCGAATCGAAAGGCTGCACTTGGAACGTAAAAGACAAGGAGAGAAAAGAAAAGCATACGATAGATGAGAAATAGAAAAGAAGCTACGGGGCGAAGGCAATGGGAACGTCGCGTCGTCTGCTCATACCTGGGCTGCGTCGAGGCTCACAATGGCCGCGCGTATTAAGAGACTGTCCTGCTATATATTTGTTAAGAAGTCGACAATGCAGACACGACGGATCTTTTTCGTGAGTTTACTGTGAGCAAGTATCCGTGATCGAAGGACAAGGATAAAGAGTGCTAAAGATTAAGGGAGAGAGACGGTGTGAGTACCTTTACGGTTATGCTGCGTAACGTTGTCGCTCGCTGCTAACCTAGTCGTAATTACTCGGCAGGATTTAATCGAACTGCTTCGGGCTAATTAAAAATTCCCCACTCCCGGTACTCTCTCTCTCTCTCTCTCTCTCTCTCTCTCTCTCGCTCTCTTTCTCTCTCTCTCTATCAATAAGAAGATAATATCGTTATAACGGGAGAAGAGAATATCACGGGCCGTCTTCTCGCTTAGTAAAAATACGAAGGGAACGCGTATCTACGCGTAAATCTTAAGCGCTGTCTATGATGTGGGCAACGTAACCTACCGACTGCCATTGCCTAGTGAGCTTGCATATTGCGGGTAATAAATTACGGCTGGCTTCACTTGTTTCCTTTGATTGCTCCACGTGTATGCATAACAAATGCGGTACGTGCGAGGATTAAAAAAAAATTGAAAAAAAAAGACAAAATCCCGCGAACGACGCGACGCGTATCTAGACGCGAGTGAATAGACAGAGTATGATTTAGGAATTGAATTGTCCTTTGAGAATTTTTGGTTTCTTTTTAATTAGAGAGAAAAATTAAGTCGCTATTCCCTTTGTATAGATTAACTGATTGGAATTTTACTGAATACTGATTATTACGTTTCGATAATTATTACTCTCAACGTAATGATAATCTATTGACGATGTACGTATCGCGAGTATCTAACCTATTGATTATCGCTTATTACTTCGAAGCATCTATAAGTTTTTTTTTTTTTTTTATTGTCTTATAAGGTCATGTCGTTCTCGAGTTCTATGAAAGGTGCATGGACCAGTATGGAAACTGGATGCTGTGGCTCTATGCAAATTGTATAGTATAAAGCTGAAGTCTAAACATGTATTGTTATTGCTTAAGACAGCAGATTCTGGACGACGTAATAATTATGATTTGCGAGGATTTACGCAAGGTATTTCAAAGGGTCACGAAAAGGGTTGTAGATGGCGGAACCATCTATTGGTGAGTATAAATTTACGGATAAATTTTGTTACCATGGTGTTTGGTGATGCCGTGCATGGATCATGGGATACCTACGTTACCGACTGGCATTACCGACACGTTTCTATCCGCCATCTTTCAACAGCACTATTATCTCAGTCTGCAGGAGTCTTCCTTTATCGAGCAGTCGCTGCTTTACCAACAGTGTATCCAGGTATACTGGTGCAGCCCTCTTGTTAAGCTCAGAAGCTGCTTCGTCTCGGCGCTAAAGACTCGAGTAAGAAAATAATTACTGAATCCACAAAATATTTGGACACCGGATATGCTACAACTTAACCGCCTGAGATTGGAACAGATAAAATAAATGGCGGTCCAAAAAATACAAGGATATAATTGTACGGCTGAAATTTGCATGGCAACTTGTTTTATTTAGAGATTCTAAGAAATATACTGAACGACTTTAAGATCCAAGAACAATCTGCGGTGCGTCGCTTCAATTTCATTGAAGATATAAGCCATAAAATCCTGATAACCGATCATTTAGCATAATTAAGGATTATGGAATGTGAGTATTACCCTCATCCATCCTTGATGGATAGGTTATCCAATTTTTTGTTTTTTTCGAACTACTGTCTGTATGGTTACGACTGATTACAGGGAATCAACTTAACCGAATGGTTTCCGGTCTACGTCTACGAGAGTGCTCGTTACAAGACACCACACAAATTTCCTCTTCCAAATTTAGCAGGTAATTTTTTGTTCTATAAAATCAACAATTCCACAAAATGTCATTACAAGCATTATTATCCGAACATAAAATCTAATACGATTAAAAGCAGCATGGCACAGTAACGTTAAAAAAACCCTGATTTACAGATCTAAACAAAAAAAAAAATGAAGAAAATGCAATAAGAGTAATTGCCAAAGAAAAGAAGAATCAGAAGAGCGTGACCCAAACAACAAAAAGGAACAATTGAATAAGGAACACAGCAGACACTACAAGTTGGAACATAGCCGACGGCAAGTCCAAAGATTCCTCCCAAAGATTCCTGCTCGAGTAACAAGTACCTCGTTAACAACAAAATTATATAAAATCCCCCAAAAAAAAGTACGTATTCAAATATATACGCCCCGTCCAATTAATTCCCCAAAAATCCCCACTAATCAAAAACCCCCAACGACGCAAGCCAAAATCTTCAATTTCTATCTGAAGAAACACCTCCAAAGAATTACCAAAAATTATTCAATCCTACAGAGATCAACCCTGGAAGTGGCAACGCGTCTGAAGCTCTTACGTGATATATGCACATCCTCAGTGAAAGAGGGCGTGCAAAGAAGTAGTAAAGAAGCAATATAGTTAATAGCACTAAGTGCGGATAAGAGTGTTAGTCGGTGCACACGCACGCATAAGACGAGGAGGAGCAAAACGGGGCCTGTTTCACAATCAGTCGAGAAGGAGGAAGAAGAAGAAGAAGAAGAAGAAGAAGAAGTTTAGAAGCCGAAGGTGGCTCGTGCTTGGCGATGACCTCTGACCGTGAAGAGTAAGGCGAGGCCACGCCGAGGCACGCGAGGCCCAAGACGCCGCCCCAAGGCACGCGCAGACTCTTGTCTTCGTAATGCCGTGCGATTGGTCCGTTCTTGGGCTGGCATGCCGTGCCAATAGCACAGCGGACCAGGCTAACGATAAGTGGCGGCCGAAGCAGTTACTTCGAATCGCATAATGCGCTTATATACATGGATAGGAACCAGGATCTCGAGATGGTACCAGGAGTATATACACATAAACCCTGATCTTGTCCCATCTCATCTCGTCCAGCATCCCGTCTGGACCCCTCATCCGTACGGTACGTACCACTTGGTACGCCTGCTGCTAAGACCGCCTCGACGATCTCAGTAATTTTACCCGTATACGTAGACACACGTACATCCCATCTGTCTCTCTCTCTCTCCCCCTCTCTCTCTCTCTCGCACCCATCCAAAGATGACCAATCGCTGGACCAATCTCTCCAAGAATTCTCCGAGCCTCCCCTCATAAATTTCTCCCGTATAAAAGTCGATACTACGGCGTCGCGATTTTCGCCCAACCTCATACTTATCGTTAGCTACGCGACGGCTGCTGCTGTTAACTTCACATGGTATGTAACGTATGTGAATACGCGATGTATCCTTGGCACCCATGTGAACGGATCCGTCTGATAAAGTATAGAACAAGGTTTGAGATCATCGAGAGAAATACTTGGCGCAAGAACGTAACTGTCTCGAAAAGAAAGAAAGTATCGCAGGCCTACAATTAGCGTAGAAAATAATAACAGAGTCACCAGCTTCTAAATGCATCGTGCAGGACGCGGACAACTGAGAGTCAGTGTGTTGACCGACGGGGCGACGGGACGTACGTGAGTTTGGCGTGTATATGCATACATACGAAATATTCGTATATATATATACGTATATACGAATGTACAAGTTTTGAGTGGGCGGCGTACAGGGCGTAGCTCACTAATTATAATTATACTATAGCGGCATTAGGAGCGTTAATTGCTACGTAAGTCTGGTCAAATACTTGCCGCCCCTCAGGCTCAACTCTCTATCGCCACCCACCCCCCACCGTCTCGCTCGCCTACCGCCCTCTGCCACACGGCCACGAATTAAAAAGTGTATGGATAGGTTCCTTATGCATGCTGGATTCACATGTGGTAATGGACATGTGTTTCCAGGTAGCAAAAAGGTGAATGAGCGAGTGTTCTTTCGTGACTCGCGGACGTGCCGCCAAATCTTTTTTATTTCTTTCCAGACGATTATTCTCTGCTCTTTTTTTTTTTTTTTTTTTTTT
>NW_014332817.1:265776-387692 GCF_000341935.2 Cephus cinctus
TTTTTTTTTTTTTTTTTTTTTTTAATACCTCCAAGAATCACCCAGACTTCTACCCGGCGTATTCGAATGTTCACCTGGCAAAAAGTTCCAGCGACTTGGACGTCATTATGCTCTTTGTTTATTTCTCTTAGAAAGCTGAGACGGTCTTACGGACTACGTGCACATGTATACGCTGTATTATTGTGCCTTGTGTTTCAGTAATTACCAGCAATTATCGGGGTTCATTACTTACGTTCAAATGCGTATCGCGTTAAAATGATATCTGGGCCAGATCCTCTGAACTCTCGGCCAACGGAGATTTCGTTCGGCCGGGCCGCGATTTGATAGATGATTCTGGTGCAACAGGTACACAATCCGTTAACTGATAGCAGTAATTAGAGCCGTGTGTCACTCGGAACAAAAGCTGCCCCCTGGCGTAGCTGGCATTTGGCATTTATCACTGCTTGACTTACGTTAGGAGAGTCCGAAGGGCGAGAAGGAGAAAGAGTACGGTGCTGCCCTCTCTTATACGTGTGCGCGCACACGCTGACTCCTCATTCTCGCTCTCGTATTTTGCCTTTGGGTTATGGCGGCCGGTTTCATCTAATGTACTAATAACATAGTGGCAACCCGACGATTAATAACGGAGCGCGGCTTTTACTGAAAGCATAAGACCAGCTTGCGACTAGTGGGTGGACTCTTGTAACTGGCCATCATCGAGTATTCCGTATTCGGTAAAGGGAATACAGTGTCGGATGTGACGGAAATAAAAAAAAAGTCCGAATAATCGTAGGTTTCTTTTTTCTTTTCCTTTAGTCCGCACAAAATTGATAAGCCCATATCGCCCTACCAATAATTATATTCGCGTCAGCACGAACTCTCTACCCATATCAATACCGTGTAATAAGTGCCTCGTATATATGGGGGGTATATTGGTTAACCCCTTGCTGAGTGGGTGAAACTAATATAATAACGATCATTTGTATTACGTATTACAACTCGGTCACGCTGTGCGAGCGATTCCTCTTGCTGCTGTTAAAATCTATACTATGCGCCATTGTAAGGAGATACTCCACCTGTGCTTCGAGCATTATTCTGGTATTACTTTACATCAACAGCAGTTTCAGTAAATGTAACGAGAATAATTAACGGCGAAGTGAGCCATTGTGAGGGTAAATTTAAGTCGCGTTGTTTGACAGCGAGACGAAAGTAGAGAGTCAGGTTTATAGCCGTCTATAAGGTAACGTAATAATCATGGGTCTTCTACCATCCCTTGCTCACCTCCCTTACTCGGCCACCCCCCTGACCACCCAATAACAACAGTCCAAACCTTATTCGATGTTTCTCTGACTTCTTCTTTCCCCCTTTTCTTCACCCTTCGAAATTCTCAGTAAGCTCGAACTGCTTTGCAGACTGGAACGAGTCTCGAGTCTCAACACAAATAAGATAATCTCCATTATAAACTGAGAGGCAGGGTAAGTAAACGGCGAGGAGTTATTTACTTGCTGTGCCAGTGGGGGCTCGCAGAGGAAACAAAGTAATGGCACAGAGAACGCGAATAAGAAGCAAAGAATCCGCTTTGGTTAATTCGAGAGTCGCGCATGCGCGTTGACGGCTTACGACGTTGCCTAGCAACGGTGTCAACAAGGCATAAAAGTACGTGGATTTAACTATTTTGTCAGATAATACGACACACTGATTGTACTATAACGAGTATAAATTCATGTGATATCGAAGCTTATGTAATTTTTATAAGAGAATTACGTGACTCACCCAAGATGTCCCGCAGTCGGCACTTCCAAGAGTCTGAAAGGCCGGTACGCATCTAAACGTCATCCTGACGTACCTCTAGTATGGAACCAGATGATTAAGTACTATCGCTCTCCGGTCACAACTTACCTAGAACAAAACAAAACACTTAGTTAGTGATCTAGCTGATCATTGAGGCATTGTTTCTTCATAATTATTCGCTTCCTATGTTTTCAGATTATCGTACGGTTACAAAAGTGACGTTAATGTTTGGATATATAAAGTCGCCGGAAATCATCACAAGGATGGTGTCCCGTGGCGATGCACCGTACACAGTGTACTTCTTCTTGGATCTTTGATCCTGCTCGAACCGACTCGATTTTATATCACCGCAGGAGATCTTTAATCCCTTCCTTTCACGCACTCTTCTCCACGTAATCCCAGTGTTGAGTTTACTATGCACTTTTCTACATTCTAATTATACCGTATATCTGCACTCGATACGATTGCAGCAAACAAATGTATCAGTTCTATAGAATAGAAATAGAGATTGTCACGTGAGTACAGAAAAATACATTATTTAATTAAATGTTAATATTGCCTATGACTGAAAGAGTAAATTTGGAAATAGTCACGAGTATAAGGATTCCCTTAAAAGTGCATTGTAATTTATTGCAGTTGCAGTGCTCTACCTTGGTATTGTTATACGGACCTATACCCATAGTGCTTATGCACTGTATTATACACAGACACTCTACCACCATGTGCGAGAGTTCGCCCTAATGAAAACTTGTGCACCATGCAGTGATAATTGTCAAGGAAATTGAATTCTGACGCATGCACTCTGACTGCAATACCGTAATGTATTAGAGATGCAGACAGTGGGATATTTCTGTATTATTGTGGCGGGACTGTTGCTTCAACCGTTGCTCGCTTGATTACTACACACTGCATACAACGTACGTCACATATGTAGAGAATTTCCTGGACTACGACGTGCACGCCGAGTTCAACTGCACTAGTTTAATACTTTAACGCATATTAGCGAAAGCTGCACAAAAATTTATTGCACCTTCACAATATACATACCGATAGTATATAATTTGGTACAGCAGAATATCAACTTTGACACCGATGTACCTTCGTTAACGGCTACCCAAGAACTGACCTCTCATCTTTCTGTCACCTTGATCGCAAGCTTCAATAATCAAAACATACATTTCCACACGCAAATCCGCCCAATTTGCTTCGAGCGCTACACTATATAAAGAAATCAACACGTTAAAAGAAAACGAAGGTGCAAAATATACACAAAAAAATAATCATCGCATAAAACTCCTTCGTGAGATGCAGAATAAAAATAAAAATTTACAATCATACAAATTCACATATTTTAACAACCATGGAATTATCCTGTCCATGTGCTGTCGGTATATTGAATGAATTAAAAAATTAAATTAAAATATCCACTCGTTCCAACAGGTAAAAATTTCACTCGCAAACGTTACAGCGTACAAATTTATTAGTCAGTCGAAAAAAATTGCTAGAAACAATTCTCTCTCAAGTATCTCGAATACGAGGTGCAAAATACAAGTTTTATGGCCTAGGAATACAGTAGTGAAATAAAAACCTAATAACACATAACAAGGCTTCCCAGTCCGTAGCAGCATAAATGACAAGATAATTATAAAAATATAAACAGATACATATTACTTTAATAGCACAGATCGTAAATGCATCTACATAACATTACCAGTGCATACAACATGCATACACCTACTGTAAATACGTTCAACTGTAACAAACGATTAGGGTGAAAACGGGTAGACGTCCTCCCCACCACCCACTCTCCCTATAGAAACGAGCAATCCATGGGGGTCTAATAATTCATTATTGTTATCTTGCAGCCCACTCCTCTGTCATATCTCTAATATCACACAGATGCTATTCGGCGTATCGGGCTGTCCCGATCGAATTTACAGATATAAGATCCTATCGATAGAGCAGGGAGGCTTAATCGCGCCAAGGACGCAATACTCATTCAGCTCTCATTAGCGGAACCAGCGCGGTGATGCCACGTGCTGGACCACTTGAGTAATCTCATTCCGAAGAAATAACAAAGGGATACGTCTATAGGTTAAATCTACGAGTATGTAACAATCCCAAAAAAAAAGTAATTAACGTATGGATAAAAACCGTATATACAGGGTGTTCCGAAACTACCTGACCCGGTGGGTATGGCGGTGTTCGGGAGGCTTCACTGATCACGAAAATTACCTTCTTTTTGTCCGGAAGGTCATAGTCTTTAAATGGGAGCAGGTCAAAGTTGACCAATCAGAGGGAGGCGTCACGAGAAACGTAGGCACCTACGAACTCTGAGTTTTCTTACCTCGCTTTTGTTTCTCGGTGGCTTCGGGCAGGATGACGTCAGCCGAAGACGTGTCTATTGGAAACAAGAAACAAGAAAAAAAAAAAGAAACAACAAACGTAGGTGCCTACGTTTCTCTTGACGCCTCCCTCTGATTGGTCAACTTTGACCTGCTCCCATTTAAAGACTATGACCTTCCGGACAAAAAGAAGGTAATTTTCGTGATCAGTGAAGCCTCCCGAACACCGCCATACCCACCGGGTCAGGTAGTTTCGGAACGCCCTGTATATACGTACACGTAGAAGGAATTCCAAAACACAGTCCAAGAGGATGGTTTACGTAAGCCATCCTCAGAAGGTAGTGATTATATAGGTGCTGGGATAACCGGACGCATTCTTCGGTCAATGAATAAAAGGACGAATAACCACTAAGACTCGGTAGAGTCCAGGGTGTTGGTTCGATGGTCAGTCGGTACAGGTACTGGCTGCGGAAAACGCAGAAAGAGGAACGCGAGATGCAAGCTACGAGATGGGGTCCAGGATGGGGCCGGAGGAATGAATAATGGATTCGAACGTAGCCATGCCAGCACCCAGTTGAATATTCATAATGCATTGCTATATGACTATGTGCTCTGGGCCTCTATATGATGTGTGTACTATGTATATGTATATATATATATATATACGTATCTATATGTATATATTATTACCGAGCTGGGCTTGTGCCGAGTTGAGTTTTGCCGAACTAAGCCGAGCAAACTGAGCTACCTGCTTGAATATGGAGCAGACCCACGTTAGCTGCTCGAACGAGTCCCGAATATACGTATTTTTATCCAACTCGCGAAATTGGGCCATTACTCCGGAAGCAGATTGAAACTTCTTTCCGGGTGTGTATATAGGTATAGTGAAACGTGATAGTGACAGGGAGGCTTCAATTTTATCTAAAGGAATTAATGATTCTCAGTATCGCGGATTACCGGATGATTTTTAACTTGACTGTCCTGCCGCTATATGATGCCTAACGACGTACTATTAAAGAGAGTTAACGACGGCTGGACCACTGGTATTTTTTGATCACTATTTTCTAGGATACCCCTTATATATAGATACATTGATGGGATTTCTTAAAAGAAAACTAGTCGACATTATTTAAATGCTTTTGGAAAATTTTTATATGTATTTATCACTGATCTTGGCCTTCTCTGTTATATCGGATATTGGGTGTCGATAAATTCAAAATTAAATTTCGATTTACGTTATATATGTATTTATGGATACGGTTGGACTTTTAATTTTCCCGCGTTACGTTTCTTCACTGGATTGGATTTAATTATCTAAGTGATTTGTTGCCAGACTACTCGCGCGGTACTGGACCTGATATTAAGTCGAGATCATTTTCGTATCTGCTTAATTAGTCCCTCGATATCCTCGATACAGATACTCAACACGAAGAAAAAACGATTAATTTGAAAAAATGGACGAGTTGTGAATAAATAAAAAAAAATTGAAAAAAGAAATGTTTATTCAAAATTCACACGCGTGACAATTTGTACGGCTGGTAAAGCAGATCGTTACCTTACCGACGTGTAAATTTCAATTCTTATAACGAGCTTCGAGCGTGGATCCTAATTCGTAAGGTTGGCAAGACCGTAAATATAATTGAAAGTAAAATAAGCAGGCGCACGAGGTGAAGAGAAGAAGAGTCGGTCTTACGTACTACAGGAAGAAACGTGGTAGCGAGATCTTCGCTTCGCAACATTCCAATCTGTTACAATTACCGAATAATTCCAATGTTGGCCAGCATTGAAGCAAAGGAACCTGAAATTAACTTGATTAGAGGCTACCGTTCGTAAGGATGCCTACTACTGGAATTTAACCAGTTATTATATAGATAGTAGCTACGAGGCCCTATACGTGTTAAGGCAGAACGTGCTTCACGAAATTAGGTTCTCAACCTATCGCCAATTCTTTCACTTGTTATCGGACGATCGAGCCAATAGAAAATTAATTAATCAAAAGAACAATGCGCACGTCAATGGAGATATTGATCTTTATAAATATTGATTAATTTTTAATATTTTTATCCGACACCCGTGCGCACGGTACCCTGTAATTTTTTATTCATCACGATCAATTAAACTGTCAATGGTTATAATTAAAATATACCACGGGGTATCGATTATCGATAATTAAACCTGAATTGTGAAAATATCACTGGTGCCATTAAAAATACGTTTACAGTGAAATGATAGCTGGGAAAAATTTTTCGTAAAATACACTTTTGTGTATACCCTCGAAAATTACTCCGACACGATCTGGGTTCCGACTGGGAAAATTTTATGATTTTTCATTTTGAGTAAATGGATGGGGAGGGAGGGGGGACATCAAAAGGGGATGTACCTATCGATACAGATAGTCAGGTATGATGCCAGACGAAATGAAATTAAAAAGTGATTTTACCTGTTGAACACCCAAGCGATTAAATAGAAATTTGGCCCTGATCTCAGAATTATGAGAATTACCTCGATAGCCCCGTCATTAAAATCCCTCTTTGATTAATTTATCCGGCTGTTATTTAGCCACACGGAATTCAAAGGTTTTTGCTGCTCTCCTAGCTCACCCGGTGATAAATCGTTTAATTTAATAGGCAATACACTAGCACGGCCTGTACACAAGATAGCACTACGATCAGCAAGACACCCCTGCATGCAATCGCCATACACGCACCACGTGTAAAAGACGCTTTTGTTGCCAGACTGAAGAAACTGTGTGAGAAATAAAAAAAAAAAAAATTTATATATCTCTTCCACGCCAAGTATCTGAATTACACGAATTGAAAAAAAAAATTTTTTTTTTCCAAAAACGCCAAAGAAACAACCCAATTTTATTACTAAAGAATACAAGCAAAGTGCGAACCGTTCGAACTAATGTGTTATGCCGCGTATGAGTTGTCAAAAAAGAAAAAAAAAAAGGTACCAAATGGCAAAGGGTTCCGAGGGTTTCTTTTCACAGAGGTTAATCAGGGTCGGTACACTGTCTGGCAAGTTCGGTTCGGTTGGCGAATGGCTAGTTAGCAGGAAGATTGGCTTTCTTGGCCGTATTGGTCCCATCTGCCACTGACGTTATTGGTACCAGCCAAACACACGGCAGTAAAGTCGACTAAGCTGACGGTTATTTATTGCTCGCGGTGGCACAGGTGAGTGGGACCAAAGCCAGGCACACACAGAGGTATTTAACACGTGGAATCGCTTATTGGATTCAAAATTCTTCTCCGAGACTTCTCCTCCCATTAAACTCTTAAAAGGACCCGACCTCACGCTTCGAGGACCGGAGCCCAAGCTCCTCCGGATACGAGCTTAGTCCTGGCCCTGCCAATCCATGATCTCAAGCACTGACCCCGCGCGTACCGATCGATATTGACCTTCGAATAAAAAAACTTCCAAAACCTAATTTTCCCAAATTTAATAAATTTTTAGCCACTACGTGCAACCGAATCAAGTGCACCTGATTCGCCGATAGCAATCTCTGCGCGTCATCGAAGCGAATAAGAATCCTCTAAAGTGAAGTTCTCGGTGCCGCAGAGCCAATGTAAAATAATGCTCTCTTCTTGATTGAAACGTCAGCCTGGAGGAGTTATGTGGTGGTACGGTTTATGCAGTATATATCTATGTACGTATGTAACTACTCGATACCCAGCTGTAGGTCGTAGGCTGCTATATTCTTGATTGCCCCGCGTGAACTACCTACGGAGTACCTATAGGTACCAGCATAGGTACATAATACTGCACGTGTTTGCCATACGTATATAGGTATACGCCATTGACTGACTATATGCTTATACATACGAGTAACACATGCCTACAGCAACCTACGAGAAGAATGAAGTAACTGGCGATCGTAAAGCACTGAAGGCGCCAACGGTAACAAGACAATCGTTGCACCAGCCTGTCTGTACGTTCGATCGACCATTAACAACCTAATAAGTGCATCCTGCGATTGCACTCTTTCGGCACTGATGAAAAAAAGAAAAGGAAAAAAAAAAAGGGAAAAGAAAAAAAACCCTTAAACGCTCCCGACTAAAATTTCTTATCCCAATAAAAATGTAATCGCGTGAGGTCTGCCGCTTTTTGAAATAACGTATTAACTAAAGCCCAAGTGAATAAACTCTGTCCTTTACCTAATTCCACAAATTTACGTGACGAACGTATGCACGGAGACACGTGGTACTTTTGCGCCGGACAGTCCTTCGTCTTCGTGTGTGACATTTCATTGGATAGCGCTCTAGGGTAATTGATAGAAAATTTTATTATTTATACGTATATATGTACCTGACGTTTATCAATAACAAGCAAATATCACGTGCGAGCTCGGACTTACATGGACGAACGTATAAGGCCCGTGGCGTAACGTAAGTTCAAGAATGATTCCATTGCGAGAGGATTTTACGAGTGACTCTTTAAAGCCTGTCATTAGACCGTCTGCGGTTGCGCACCGCGTGGATAGTTACCAAGGAATTTACAGTGATTTACTGCTCAGTATTACGCATTTATATTCCACATGCCTGACGTATCTGTTTCACTTAGAGCGGAGGAGCCTGAATTCCCGTAGGCTGGAGCAACGTTCGGCTGCGCTATTGCGCGAGCTGATGACAATATTGTCATCGGGGACTAGCGTACTAGTACATACACCACGCACAGGGTACTTGCCGGCTCTGATTACCCTTTAACAGGTGCCCTCTCCGTGCCGCCACTATCCACCATACTTTGCTTGTTTGTTAATTAGTAAATAATGAACTCTCCCTTTTCGTGGCTATTGCGTGCAGGTAGACAGACACGGGGTCTTCTTTATGTTGGGTCGTAACGCACGGGTTGCTCGGGTTAAAAATTTCTCTCGAATTCCGCCGAGTTTCTATACGATCGGTATTGAGAAGTTTGCATTAATAATACCAGAGGCTAATATCGTGGGCTCGCGTGTGCATAAACGTACGTGGCTAAAGTTTGAAAAGATTTTACCATTTGGTGCATTCTCGCGGTGTTATAGTAGTCGAGATTCGGCATTCGGGCTTCGTTGACGCTGATCGGCGTGACGCTAACTAAGATAACCCTTAAAGCCCCGTTGAGTTAGCTCCCGTTTCTTAGATTTATTCTTCTACCTTCCCGGTCTCTTATTGGCACGGTGCACTCACTCATCCACTTGAACACAGTCACTCGCGCACGAGGTCTCTCCCGCTTTGTCTCTCTCGGTAGAAGGAGAGGCCGCTCGCGAACTGTCGCCGATCCACTTGTGAACGATCATTCAGTCATCGCGATCAGTTCGCACGTGGAAACGCGGCTGCACTTATATTCCTATTTGGCATTCGATTTCGGACTGCTCGGTTGCACTTTGGAGTAACCAAGAGACCCGTCGATCACTCGTGTTGTTTTCGTGCGTCGATCCGATCCTCTTCGATCGAGGTGCCTTCTTGTCGATCGTCTTTGAATATCGCACAGGATCGTTGCGATACACTTGAGCTTAATTTTTCTCAACGACCCGGTCCTGTCGATTCGACTTCCGACAAGTCGGATTTCACTTTCGAATTAAAAATATATTTGTCCTCGTCACACTCGCGCAATTTAATTGTCGTTAACGAGTGATCGTGATAGCGACTGATTGATCGACACCGCGTCGACGGGGATATATCATGGACGTGAAAACATTATGGAAATTCGCGAGCTGACTGTTTACCTGGATATCGATCTCAACGCCCCCCGGATGATTCGCGACTTTCGACCCGGAATCTATATCGATTTTACACCGGATCGATATTGTTCCCGATATCTGGACCTTTGTATAGGTACGTATGGGCTTAACCGTCGTACAGGAGGACTCGAGGGTTACTGCGCCCGCGGGGCCTTAGCTACCAGAAAGAAGTGGTCCTGGGTCCTGGTGGGAGTTACGCGCTGGGAGCGGTCCCGGGGCCTGACGATTTCAGCCTGTTGCTCATTGGCCGGTAACCGGAGAACGGGGACCAACTGGTTCTCGAAGAAGACGATTGCTCCGGGCCTCGGTCCCTCCCAGACGCTACCATTGGCTCTTGCGAGGGGCCCAGACAGGACTGGGAGACCACGAGTCGACGTGCTTTGCGATCTGCGACTCGCCTTCCGATCCCCAGATAAGCTCCTGCACAGATCCTTTTGTTCCTTGAGTAAAGGATAAGGCCCCCGTCAATTTACATGCTATTTCCTACATTTCTGAGAGTCTAGAAGATATTTCACATTTTTTTCAAAAAACTTATCAACGCTTCTTTAATATTCGCTCTGGTACCAGACTTTACCCTTTTTCAAATGGATTCATCCAAGTTCTAACTTGCTAGATATAACGTTCACACGGTGTTCACTGAGAAATCGTGTAACGCATTTTACTTTGACAAGACCCATTTCTGAAACGGAGTACAGAGTCTGGTAGTCTCTCATAAACTATTCGTATCTGCCCTTTGAGAAGTGTCTCTGTAAACATTATGAATGCGGGCCCATTGTCAGCATGCACCCAGGACCCACTAAAGACCGCCCATGACCCAAGACCCTTCCTTTTGCGGTGACCCCCTACGTCTCATCTGCAGCCTATGATTGGTTAACAACCTAATGGATGGATCCAGTGGGACTTGGTGAATGAAAGGGACCCATCCGGTAGCTATGAGAAATTAATCTTCCAAGTTACAGGCTGACCCTTTTCGAATCTGGTAGAAGAAGGAGTAAGGCCCATGGGAGATTTCAATATCGCTGACAAGTATGCGGATGCACTCAGTCAGTTTTACACGACTCTACGTAATCAGTGACGTATCTAAGTTAATATCACTGTGAAATCAGTTTAGCCAATTCTCGGGATCGTGACTACCGGAGTTCAAGCTATTCGATAATGAATTTCGATTCGGTGCACTTCGCAGCGTGGATCCAATAATTTCACACTCGAAGGCGTTAATCCAATTTTGTTTTTTTTTTTTTCTTTTGTGAAATAGGTAAAACACGTCGGACTGATGAAATTCGAAGATCCGTTACTTAATACATTAATTCTGTAAGCTCTGATTCGGGTTTGCTTAAATCTCATATCTTATGAAAATTAATTAGTGTATATGTACCTATTTACATACGACCTACGACCTTTGACGAGTGTGTACTCAATGACTAGATGTTAAATATAATAGTAACTTATCCGGCAAATATCCTATGCTAATTTCCGCGGAATTACTCAATGTCGATGTACACGATTAATTACAATATCCACGTACCCAATTACACTCACGTATCCGTGTAACGCAAGATCTTTTATGGCGACTGTACAGACTACGAATTATAACGTAAGTATATGCTTCGTGAAGAAAATTAAGCACGACTAAAATTATCCCATAATAATGCAATATCAAAGTACTTATTTAAATTCTGCTCGGTTAGATTTCATACTGCAATCTAATGTACGAACCTGGACGAACTTACATATAGATCTATACAAATCTACACGCGATTGATATTTTCATGTGAAAATACAAAAAAAATTCATTAATCCAACTAACCAGTTCAATTTTAGTACACACCGTACGCCACAGTGCCCATAAATACTCGACGTAATTATTAACAAGAATAAAGAATTTCCATAAAAATATACTAGCATATAAAAACCAGTAGATATTTTGAATATGAACGTGACTCAGGGCGTAACCAAAGAGGTACGTTGGTGTAAGGTATCTTATTGATCTGGTACCCTGGGGCGTGTCATCCTGGGCTGTTTGGCCGCAGGGAGGACCACAGCTAACCCTAAAGCAAAGGGGACCCGGGCGACGGCGCATGCCCAACATCCTCGTTTCTCTGCCTGGAGGGTTAACTTCCAATCACCGGGAGCTAGAAGCCCCTTTCGCTCGAGGGGTTGTCAAGACTTTCGTGGAGAAAGAGAAAAAAAGGGGGAATCCCCACACGCATGCGCAGTAGCTCTTTCCATTCTTCCTCCTCTGTCTGAACCGATCCTAAGGGTTGGTCACCGCTCTGTTTTGATATTCCGTCTCCCTTATCACTGCCACAGCTTCGACCCCGTACTTCCGTCCACCCCTGTTCCTTCTTAGGGTTATCTCTTGCACTGACTTTTTTTTTCTTAGTTACCTTAAAAAAAATATATATAAAACTATTAATACCAAAAACGTTAACGTCAATGACATCGCTTACAGGGATAACCATCGGTTGTTCTTACACCGTACACCAGACTCCATGTAATTCACGAGCTGCTTTTACGATTCCTCGAATTATTCGCATCCTCTCGAGAAACATTAAAACTCGACGGCCGCCAGCATCAGGACTTCCAGTGAAAATCCCACTTCCGCCGTAACTCCCAAGCACTTAACGTTGTTAGCGTAGAAACCAGGGGTCCTTCGGATAAAACAAACAATACTTATACGCGTAACAAAAAAGAACAAAATTACCTACCAACCGTCTAGAATGTATTCGGGGGCAAAAAAAAAAAGGAAGGTACATACCCTTGTACGAGAGATCCGCCATCTTTCCCCGTGCACGGGTCCCTCTGCGTAGGCATGCTTGGCGATCGGGCCAGGGTGTGCAAGTCGCGAAGGCGAGAGAGAAGCAGGCAGAGAAGCGTAGGATAAAAGGAAAAAGAAAAAGACAAAGATAAAACAAGAAGAAAACGTCGGTGCAATAATCGATGATCGGAGTTATAATGAATGAAGTATGTCTTGCTGGAAGTGGAGGTGGACGAAGTAGTGATGCCGCGGTGCGGGTAGGGCGGGTATGGTACCTGAGGACGGCCTGGGGCATCCGTAGGGAGATCATCTCGACTGTAATCCAGGGTGCATCGCGGTATCGCGTATCGCATCGAAATCTTCTGGACTACGCCGAGGTAAAACGTAAAAGTAACTAATTATAATAAGGTGCCGGGGGTACCTCGTAGTAGTCCAGGTGCCTGCACGCTCTTTCGCGATTATCCACCACGTATTATATTTATTGCGCGAGCTTGCTCTAGCAACGTGAGAATTATAACGCGTCGCAAGGCACTGATGGCGCGTACGCAAAGCACGCTAATGGTCGTCGAGAAACAAAAGCTTCGTGACTTTTGGATCGGGGGACAATTTTTTTCATTAGAAAAGAAATTTTTTTTTTTTTTTTTTTTTCGACAAACAAATAAATCCCGTATAAAAATATCGTAATTCGCTGTAATACGGCGGGTCTTTTTACCCGTGCGAGATAGAAGCACGGCAATTGACTGTCGTACAAGTTAATTAGAGCGAGGACTAATTAGATATATCGAACGTATAATCTTCTGTACACGAAGACGAACTTACGAGCCCTGCGAAAACTAATTGAGTTTCTCAAAGTGCGGAACGTTATTAATCATCCACGTTACTCGCGGTATAAACTGGTACGCGGGGACAACGTTGCCTTAAGTTTTCTCGCCGGAGACCGAAGATATTGTAGAAAAGTTTCGTAACGATGTAAACGACCCCAAATAAAACTCCACGACAATACAGACCCGAGTTTCTCAAACAATAATTGGCACGCAATACATAGCAGGGATTACGAAATTTAGTACCAAAAAATCCAAACTTGCTTATTACCATGAAAAAAACAAAAAAAAAAATACAAGAGTGCCAAGACGGGGTAGGAAGAAAATAAAAAATTTCGTAGAAATTGCAAAAAAAAATCGAAATTTTACAGCATCCCCAAAACACGTCTCCAAGCAGCCGTATACCCGTATATACCCAACGTGAAGTAGTACAGCAGAATTATTCGGTCTCGAGCATATATACGCAGTACAAGATAGGAAACCATAGCAGTACCAACCAGACGCCTGCCATGTTAGGCTTTCCTATTGGTGGGAAAACGTCGGAGGTATATAACCATAGATGATAGCATATATATATATATACTAAAGTACATATATGCTATAGGAAGGCGACGATGGGAATAGAAGGTACCATATGACATAAGTATATACAGATATAGTCGAAGCAGACACATACCATACAAGCACTAGGTACCAACCTAAGAACTTACACCCTTACAGAATGTTATAGGAGTCACCCGCGATAGAATTGATCGAAGAAGGAAGGATTGTAGGTACGAGATAGTGTGTGTGAGAGAGAGAGGGAGAGAGAGAGAGAGAGAGAGAGAGAGAGAGAAAGATAGTGAGAGGTCAGGGAGGAGACGAAGGAGGATACGTAGGAGGTTGAGCCTCCGGCGCAAGCGCCCCTCAGGCGACGTCACATCGATTCCTCGGAGCAAGGGCTTACAAAATGGCCGCCGGCGTTCCATTCCTTCCGCGCTGTTCGTACAGGGTACGCTTCCGTCTATCTAGGTCCTCTTTGTCTGAGGTGTACGCGAGAATAGCGTCGGGGGCCTCCCGGAGTACGAGAAAATCGATGCACCTTAGGGATAGGGCCACGGAGTGACGGGAAACCGAGGGCGAACGGGGGATCCCCGTCAGCTCGTAAGAAATTGAATTACTAACCGAGGCATAAGGTGCAACCCACCGAAACTAAACTGTCCTCCTAACAAAATGCCTAATCTCGCGAAAACTCAACTATCTTTGACGTTTTAATAGCCGCTACTTGCTAGTAGCTACGCTACTCTATGCTCAGACGTCCTACCGTTGGGTAAGCAGGTGCTATGAAATAAATAAGAAATTTTGATTTCATCGACACCCCATAGATATTTCACATCGACGTCCCTCGGACGGACCCCTCAGTGCGATCGGTATCATCTGCCATTGCACTGATAAGAAATCCATGATAAATTGTTGAATAAAAAAAAAGTTCCAAGTCGATAGTAAATACCTCATGGCGATGCACGCACGCGCGCACACCACGCGAAGTGCATGCTTAAATCATAAATAACGATAAACGCTATAAACAAAGTCGAAAGATAAAACAAAACGAATAACAACGTCGTATATCAACCGGGCCTGACCCTTGCACTCGTTCTAGCCGTAAACTCAGCACTGAAATCGCACTGCCAAACTAATTGGTCTTACCTATCACCTCGCGTCTGGACACCGAGAAGGTATTCGTATCGAATTTCCCAGCGATTTTCCGTCATCAGTTGCCTTAGTTACCCGAGAGCACTGTATACGCCGTAATTAGATACAGGTATATAGACGACAGTGCGAAATGGTCGACTCGAGAATAGTACACCCCCCTATACGTAACGTTATTATACCACGGCATCCATTATGCCGTCTATAAATAGGTATTTTGACATAACGAAAAATACGTGTATTTATCAGTGATCAACGACCGCGGCCACCGTACACTCTGGCATTAAATGCAACCGAGCTCCATTCTACGGTGACCATGAAATGACGCTTCGATATGCATGCACCCTGTAGGCCCCCCTTTACTACTGCCCTGCCACGTATACCACGGTAGTCACTTCGTACATACGCGTACTCGCCCGACCATTTCCACCCGCGTTCTCTTCCACTGTATCTAACGCGTGTACTCGTATGCTATACCCATGCACTCACGCACCCTATCCTATATATATATATACCAGACACGTTACGGGGTACGTACTGGCGACCGAGAGCAATCGTGATTTTCCATCCCGTTCGTACGGCCAATGTAAATCGAACGCTGCCTGTGAACAGCCACATGCGACTACGTTTCATTTTGTGTCCCGGGGCTTTTTCAAATTCTGGCTGAACTGACCCACGCGACATTTTCCACGCTCGCGTTTTAAATGAGGGACGTTATTGGTAGATTAATTTATGCTGTTAATTATATGCTTGCTCGATGACGGGATAATTTCGAGCGTTGCGTCATGGGACTTTCGTACGAAGGAGGCTACGTTATTTTTTCATGTACAATTTTGGCGTCGGCCATGTTTTTTTATGGATACAACCTTTGTGCTAGAAATTTTTCTAACGCGTGTATACGTATATATTCGGGAGATCCTGGCCAGGTGCTTGTGGGTTTCTGGATGGGTTCGCATAATTTCTCTGATCCTGAATCGAAAGGATTAGAATCGTCCCTCTTTTGCTACAACCCCGGGCGTTTCTCGGTAGCGCCATCTGTTTTCGGGTAAACAGAACGCCAGGCCCAGTTCCATTCCCGGTTTTCGCCTCGGGACAAAATTCAATTTAGCAGGATGAAGCGTAAACACAGCGGTAAAAATTGCGCGGGAAAAATACCATTCATCGAAGCTCGATTGGCGGAAGTTACGTAAAAAAAAAAGGAAAAAAAAAAATAATCACGGGGAAAGATTTTTTTTTCTCCAAAAATAGTAAAATATATATTCCCTTCGATGAAAAAAGTTAAATTTTTTTTTTTTTTTTTTTTTTTTTTTTTTTTTTTTTTTTTTTTTTTTTTTTTTTTTTTTTTCGAAATTATATATTTTCATCCTATCTCCTTACCTTGTGCACGGCTCGCTTCTGGTATGCCACAGTCACCCTGTTCGCCATCGATGACGTATTTCACTGAATCAAAGATGGAAGCCACGGAGCCGGTTCAAGAAGGTTGACAGGAGAGGTTATCTTCCCGACCGAAATCCTTACAGCACTGGGTAGCACTGAACTTATGATTGATGCGCTTGGTGTCAGCGTCATAATTGAATGAGTACGGCCGTGTGGCTGCGTCGGCACTTGTAACGTCCGCCGCCGCCCCTCCCTGTCCATCTGACCCTGTCCCTTGGGCTTCCACGCTTTTACGTTTCGCCGCCCGCTTCGACGGGGCCGCAGAGCTTCGATTAATTACCGTTCACGAACACCTGGGACTTTAGGAATCCGCGCGCCAGACATTCCGGGACCGATTTCTCTTTCGGGCTATCGGCCATGTTTGTTGAACTAGATGTCGCCACCTGTGCCCTACGGCCTATCGGGCATTGACGTAACATCGTATAGAGTGAAATTTTGCATGTGACAATTTTGACTTTTTTTCTATACATTTCTTTTTCGAACAGTATACTCGCATAGTGTCAGCGATGCCGAAAGAGCATGTATATCTTTTATAAAAATTTTCTATGCCCAACTTTACACTTCCTCTCGGGCGTTATTAGCGCGAACTCACTATACACGTAAATGTACATAAGGTTGGCTCTTTGATGCACCTCGTGACCTACAATCTGACTTGCACAAGAGGAAGCTAGGAAGGTTATTTTTAGGTACGATCCAAAAGAGTTTACCCTGTCGAGGTAGGTCAGTACCATCCACATTGATACAGGGCCTTTCAAAGTTAACTCTCAAGATTTCAATTTCACCCGGACAGTGTACTACTTCGCTATCGTATATTTAAAGGAAGACGAACTTATCGTCCAACCTCGTCGTGACCCTGTTCCACGTACGTTTCTTTCGTACGAAAGAAATTCTCACCGGCTGGTATTATTACGTAATTTTTTTTAAAACAGCCGCGAAACAACTACGAATCTTACGTTTAGTTTTCGTTACTCGAACTAATAATAAAAAAGTTTGCAATATTTTTTCTTCTTTCGAATTTACATACCAATTGACGATACCAATTGGTAGGCCATTTCCGACGAAAGTTAAAGAGACACCAAGTGTGGGAATCTCACGTACGCTACAATGGAATGCTCGGAATGGCGGGCACGCGAGGGCTAACCACCCATTAAAGGGAGCCCTAATCTCTAATTATTTAATAAAAATATGTTTACGACGTGGCGCACCGTACGCCCCTCTACATGCCTTATTCTACCTTTTGCTTCGGCTCAACGTAGAAGGAGTTTAAAGGGTCGAAGGTCGATCTGACGGCGGGCCGATCGTTCGGCCGAACGAGCCAGGAACGTAAAGCAGGATGAACGTACGTCCAGCAATATGTATATATATACACTCCCCGATATACTTTACCCATTAACCTCATTCACCCGAATTAACAACAGTTCTCCCCTATAGACATCTCTCGGTAAAATGACTGGAAATAGAAAAATCAAACGAGCCCATTTGTTCAACAGTACAAGTAATAATACAAGCCATGAACGTTAAAAAAAAAGCTCAACCAAAACCGTATCAATTCACGGACCGACGCCCTCCCCAAATTTCAATCCCACCATTCTTCTATCCAAAGCTAGATAGGTGCCGGTGTGTACACTAGGTCCGTTCTACGTATATAGCTCCCTATGTAGCTCGGTCCAAGCTCCAATATCGTACGTGGCTTTGTCGTGTCTATTTACCTTGGACCGACGACGACGTCAGGCGTCGCCGAACTTCCTGAGAAAATCACGAGTCGTACGCCCTGAGTGACGAAGTTACGAGACTAGAGGTTGGAAGAGGGAAAATTCTCGAAAAAAAAAAAAAAAAATTCAAAAACCTATATACGAATTTTTGAAAAAATGGAAAAAAATTAAAATCTCCATGGGACCTCCTCCCCGAGCTACTTCGCGAGCCGCCATTGCCTCGTCACGTATAACCCCTTTCTTTTCTTATCCCAGCATAAACCACCCACGCTAACCTCCAAAAGGAATACGTTCAAATGAATTAGGACAGACAGACAACCCAGGCCGAGACCATAGTCGGACTCGAAACCAAAATTAAAACTATGGTTATACCACAGTGGAAGCACAAAACGAGCGCCTACCTGCCGGAACCATTGATTATACCGAAACGCTTCCCACACAATTTCTTCAGAGCGTGCAAGTCAAACTGAGCTAAAAAGCGCTAACGGAGTCCGCGCGCCTCTAACTATATCCTCGCGCCACTTAGAAACCACTGTAATTTCCATTAGGGACTTTCGCGTAATCGCTACAACGCAAACCGATACTTTCGGGTATCCCAACAGTGAGCCCGGGGAGTGCCATTATAGAAATCCGTGTTATTGCCAATTTTTAAATGCCGCGTTACGTCATCTTTACGGAAATAAATTATGAGTCGTTCCCATACCTCGTATATCGATACGATTTTTATTAACGATCAATCTAATCGATATCGGGCTCGTTTATCAAATATTACAAAAGGAATGTCTCCCTGGTCTTACTTGGAAGTTGAAAATATTTCTTATTCCTGTTAGAGAAGGCGCCAGGGCGTTCTGGCGGGGTCAACTAACCTTTTCATTAGCCTAACCCCGGGCCAGGCCGCGTCGCGGCCTATAAAGCCCTAAACATTGACGCAAGCAAGATACCCTTGCGAGAGCCGAACTACAAAGTATATAATTATTGGTCTTCCCGGTGAGTAAAGCCTTGTAATTTCGTTGGCGCCATAGAACAGTTACAGGGAAAAACAGAAAGGAACTTGGAGACACGTAAATGGCTGTTATCGTTTACAAAAACGATAGCGCCCTCTGTCCTTAATAAGTTTGATAAACGCCCCGAACATACTGCAATGACGTATTCTCAAATAAAAAAAAAAAAAAAAAAAAACAACCAACAAGCATCCCCAAGGGACAATAGCCTAGATAAAAGTATACATACACGTACACATGGCCATCCACACCTAATGGCAGAGGGGTTAGCAGTAATAACCGGTGTCCATAACAAATGTATCTACAATCCTGACGTTCTCCCAGTTGAATATATAACAGCAACATATACATTATCGAAAGATGCCAATATAAATCCTTCCGAAGTATAAATAAACCCTAGGACATGGGATACCGAGGTAGGATAGAAGTAAATCGAAAAAAAAAAAAGTTATGAAAAATCAAGACTGAAAGTCCACCGGGACGTAGCCTGGGGTGAATGGCTCCCGGGGAACAAGAAGTATTCGTAGACTAGACTTTAAACCGGTCGATCGACGCGTTAGTTACGGGTACTTACGTATGAAAGTATCGATCTAGGTATCGGTGCGACGCAACAAATAACTGCCAGGGCGTATCCGTACCTACGTGGGTACTTGGGTACCATATAGATATACGCGTCCAGGGTTAGTAGGCACTGCTAGACGCGATCCGGAGAAGTACGAAGGCAGTCGGGGCCAGCTAGGCAGCCGAGGCATTATACCAGGCGTGTACGTCCGTACACGCGTATACTATACAGAAAGAAAAAGAGACAGACATGCGGACCGACCGAGGGCCAGACAGACAGGCAGACGGACGGACAGCCGGACAAGCTTCATGGCCTCCAGCGATGCGACGAAGAGCAGATTATCTACTGGATTCAACATGCCGTCTGTCCGTGAGGCTGGCACTGGTATTGCAATTCGAGTCACGTGACGAATAGAAAACTTGTACCAGATATCTGCTTATGAAAATTTGATAATGGGTTATGAAATTATTTTGCAAAAATTTCTTACGAACATGCTCAAGCGGGAAATCGTAATAACGAAAGGTTCGGGGAGGAATTGAAAGGGGCTGTGGACGAGGAGAGCGTACAGGGTATAGGCAAGGCTTGCAAGTGCGTGGGCAGGACTCCGAGTTACATAGGTGAAGACGAAGCGCAAGGCAGCCCGGGGCTCTGGAAGACGAGAAGTGGTTTCGCAACTATACAGGGACCTACCACCGTTGTAGAAGCCATTGCCATGGTGGTAGGTAGAAAGGTTGGCGGATGGGTATACGTACGTGGTGGATCATTGGGCCTTAAGGCCCATCGGATATATATTCGAGCTCGCGCGTCGTGCACACCTTGCGTATAATTAATATCAAGCACGAGAGAGCCATATCGAAAGCCCGTAAGTGTATTCTCGTATCCAAAACCGCGTGAGTATATTTTTGCGACGGACTGTCGCGGTCTGTGGGAAAATAAAAGATAAATAGTAATCTCTAAGGAGGTAACCTATTTTTATAAAAAAATTTTTTTCCTCCAGTCGTTACTTCCGCCCTTTAAAATTTCACTGATTTACCGTCCGAATGATTTATCGTATCTCTATAGGGGCGTCAGGGTCGGTCGGTGGATCCGGCGGATAATGGATCCCAACAAAAGAGTTAAAGTGGAAGATTAGAGCCGATTATCGTGGATCAGGTGCTCTCGCGCGTTTTCATCGTAATTCAAGCACGATCCGACGCGTGGGTGGTTCGTATCCCCTTTACTGTATTGAGATAATGAAAAATTTTCTTGGACCCTGTCGTCCTGATTTTATATTTTGAGATGAGTTTCGAGATCTGGTAACGGCTGATTCCACGTTCTTTGGAATGCTTGGAATTAATGAAAAGTTTTATCCACCTTTTATATAGGTATACAACGGCGGTAGACACATTGGCTTCCAATGGTGGCGGCAGCGATCCGAATCTCTTTCGTAGGACTATCATTTCGAATGATTAGCATAATGACGGGGGATACCGATTGTTTGTTGGCTCCATATATATTTGTGTGCTGGTAGCAAACGCACAGCATCCGATAATGAATAGGATAGTTTCTGGTATTTCGATAATTATACGCATCCCAGAGGCAAATTATAGATTTGCGCTTTCGCCGAATCAAGTACCGAGAACTTCTGCTCCGATCTCGATCTTCGTATCTGTGATAGGCAATGGTGTATGTATGCAGACAGATTGTACAAGTATCCTAGAAAAAGAATTACCTGCCAAGACTATCTCCGGACCATCAAACCGAACCCTTCGAGCTGTCTATAAGCAGCCATCCCTTTTATATTACCTGTTAATTATATTTTCCATAAACTTCTTCCATGCCATTCACCTTGTTTTATGCCCGCACCAACGTGCCGCCTGCCTGCAAATGGATTTATAGCGCAAACCCTCACGAGCTACACGGAGAGTATAGGCTGACGCTTGCAAGGGGTCAGGACTTGTAGGAAACGGACCTGAAACCAGACTTCGAAATTGGATGATCAAGCGATCGATCGATCGGTACAAGAGATCGATGCCGATCAAACTTAAAATCAGTGTATACGGTTAGGTATTTAGGCGGGAAATTTGAATTTGATTCGAAGCTATTTTTTAGAAGCGGCGTTAACCTCGTCACGCCTATATGGTTCGGGCTATAATTTGAAAATAAAAAAAAGTCTCTCGAACCTCGGATAATCGTGTCGAAATACACACGTGATGTTATAAAAGATGGACGGTAATACGTAAAGTATACGTGGGAGAGACTAAATTTGAAGAACGGTCGAACGTTATAAAAAGGATTTCAGAAATGACAAAATGAGGCAAGGATATAAGAACGGAGAGACATTAACCTCGACTCCTCAGAAAATGAATGTTTATGGCGCTTACGCCGCAATTATTATCGAATAAAGAGTCGTTTATAAAGCCTGCCCGCAAATGACACACAATTTTTACAACCGCTAATTCTAGAGAGCAGCGCGTCGCGCCGTCTACTAAGCAACCGAGATTTACTCCGAGAGCGACTGTCTCGGATCCGTATTCCCGTGATTCGAGGGAGCGGTTAAAAATAATGATGTCTCAACTGAACGTAAAGTGGGACCTTGCACCACGAAAAGGTCTCGTCCTTCGAATTTTTTGCATGTATCACGAATCGCAGAAACGGCCCACGAAAATTTTCCCGGGTATAATCATTTGGCGTGTACGAAGATTCGCACGATCCTAAATACGAATAACACGTTGAAATGGACTGTTAGAAAAATTCAAGGAATCCCCCTGGCAACGGGTCCCGGCCACTCCGTGAACCTGTACATCAAGCCCAACCTGACAGCTGAGGAGACGAGGGTGGCCCATTACAGTATTATCTGCGGGCATAAAATTGGAAAATTAGAAACCACGGAGAATGGGACATTATTTCGTTAAAAGATGTCTGAGGTCTTTTTCTCTTAATAACACCGACGGGTCCAACGGGGCCTGATCTGTATACCAAAGGCTAGACAAAAGGTTCATTTATCCTTCTCAAACTATGTATCCCTGAGTAACACGGATAGGCGAATATGAAATTTACAGTCATATCTTTTTTCACTTCTCTACTACCCCCGCTAACTACACCCTGAACCTGCACTTACATGCACTATCTTGTGCGCCTCCTACATTTACTTTGAAGAGTTTAACAGTCGTAATATTCATCGCGTACTTGCAGCACCTACAGTCTTACGACTGATTGACCAAAGAAATACGAAGGCACTCGGGACTCGCGTCTGTTGGCAAAACAATAGGAAAGTCTCACGAGAGAAAAAGAGTTCGACTGCGTCGCGTGTGCGTAGCTCCGAGCCACGTGAAATTGAGGCCCACGATACCTCGGGGCCTTATTTCATTAGGCGCGGGTGCCTGTGATAGGTTCTGATGGGTCACTTAATTGTCAACTTGAAAAAGAGAGTAATGTTGTCAGAAAGAGAAAGTCATAAAGCTATAGCTACTATATACATTGACAGCTGCCTAAAGATCTGGATATTCGAAGTTCATAAATCCTCGGAGACGGGTCACGAGAGGTCATTAAAGTTTCATCACCAGTTGGAGTGTGCTCGACGGTGCGGAAAGGTACTGCGGCAAACGTCATAAAGTTCAGACTTCCAGACCACGGTGTGGACCGTGTCGGTTATAGATAGATCTTCTGAAGAAGCAAGAAAAGCTCTTTTTGCTGGACGGAGCCTTCTACGAGAGAAGTATAAGAATCTAATGCTGCCGATACTGCGGCCTTAACAGTTCTACCCCGTGTAATAGCTCGAAGATCTTTTTCCCCGTATTGAAGTCCCATCGACCGAGCCTCCTCGGGGTTCAGCATCGAAGCAGTAGGTCCAGCCAGCCTCTGGACCCAGAACGCATCAGTTTGCGAATAGAGGAACCACTAGAATTCTGACGACGAGAAAGGCGAGAAAAACACCTAGATAAAAAGTGGTCCAGAAAAAGCTGAAGCTGAGCATATATAATCCTAGATACACGTATACATAGGTGTTAGGTAGGTATTTGCAGTGAGCATCGCTTTGGCCAGTGCTAAAGGCAGCGGGACCATGGCTCGTACGGCGTGTAGTACGCTCCACGGTAAAAGGGAGGGTGTTGGTCGAGTTGAAGGAGGCGTCGGAGGTAGTGAAGGTGGATGGAGGAAGGAAGGAGGGCGCCGCGAGCGTCGAGCGTTCGTGAGGACTGAGGAGAAGGATGAAGTAAGAGGGGCCTGACACGCGATGCCTGCCCCAGGGGCGTAATCACGTGGCGGGCGGCGGGGGCGGCCCAAGAGGACCAAGAAGAAGAAGAACAGGGCCCACGATGCCCAGGACCATCCTCGCCTTCCCTTCTATCCCCCAGCCGCATCTCCCAGTACCTTCTCCCTCGTGGGGACTTGCACAACCTGCCACCCAGTGCACGCAGAGCAGCGATGGACTCTTTTCCTCCCCCCGGGTCAGCATCCCCCCCGCCCTTCGGCGCCGCTACTTCTTTCTCCCTCTTTGGGCCCTCTGAACCCTCTCCGAAGAAATTGAGCTTCCCTACTGGCAGCGCCCATCCCCATCGCAGTGCCACGGGGCACTGTGATTACGCGCTGGTACCGCCGACAAAACAAGACGCTCCAGCGACGGCTACACGTACTTGCTCTGGAGCTTATAACGCGTACCTTGTAAATACCAAAATGCTCGATTGTCCCGAAGGATGACGTAGAACGCGCGAAAGTGCGACCGGCGTCCGCGGAGCTGGTCCCTTGGCCTACAGGTAATATTGTCGCTAGTTCGGTAATGGTGGTGCGAGACCGAGCCCGGCCATCGAGTAGCACGACTGGCCGACTATGGAAATGAGAATGGCGAACGGCGAACGGAGAACGCCTCGGTTCAATAGACCTTCGACCCTTAGGTCTGGATAATTTGTTTACGAGGAACGCACGCAGCCGTGGCCCGATCGCCGGAGGGTGAGCACGGCCGGTCTCTCGGATTCTCCTCCCCGGCCATTTCCAGCCCGAAGAGCCGCTCGCTCGCGCGACCTGAACTCCAGATCTAAGATTTACATACGATTACCGTAGTAAGGTAGAAGCGCACACACCCACGCCGCCCAGTCGTCCCGGGGGGAACGAGGGGGAAGATCGGGACTGCTTCGAAGACGCGGTTCCCGGGGACTCGGTGGGCCCAACCGAAGGGTGTAGGTGCTTTTTAAGTGGGCAGGGATGCTGCTGGCCTCCGGTAGGCCCAGCACGAGTTGCGGATGGTACAGCACGCTCGTAGTGGCTCTGACTCTTCTTCTGAGTCCTGGGGCTGTCGGGATGTCGATGAGCAGCAGTCCGCGTGGGCCGCTCAGTAGGACGCCAGCACCCTGAAGAAGCCGACACCCTTCGGGCGACTTCTCATCGGAACAATGCATGCGCTCTGCCTGGTACCGATCTTCTTCGACGTTTTCGAGCCAATTTTCGTTTTAATGAAAAATCGACCCACCTCCCAGGTACCAATCATCGTCTTCAGATTCGCCTCCGTGTACCAGGGCTGCGACGCGCTGAGATACTTGGTGGCTCGTAGCTTTCGGGTGAACCAGGTAAAGTCGTACGTGGAAAACTAGCATGAGCCATAGTAACCTAAACAGGATCGTCAGCTATTAGAAACGTAGTCTGGGTTTCTATGTACTTTCACTATAGGTAATTTCACGAAGAGCAAAAACAAAGTAGGATAACTTTTACATCCCACAGGTGGAGTCACTGTGTAATCTCTCTTCTAGCCTCTCTATCTCTTGCTTCGGACCTTTCTCCATAATTCATTGCTCGCCATTGATTTCAGGCGGTCTGTCGCAAAACTCTGATCCGGATGAAAAGCTCCAGTCGTTCGAACGTCTCCGGGGGCATCGAAAAACTTTTCCCACTCGCGTAACCGTCTAGATTCCAACGCTACGGTGATCGCCCATAGAAGTCCGAAGTGGACATCAAATGACGTCATAGGGTCCGATAACGTCTAACAGAGTGGGTGATAAAGGGGAAAAATGCCAAGGTGGCTCCCTGGGGATTCGATGAGGTGTCAAATGGACCGGAAGGATCCCCCCGTAATCACCCTAAAGCTCGATTAATACTCGTAGCCGCGAACTATACCCCTTTGAAATACTTTGGACCCACATGAGGAATTTAAAAAGAAAACCTCCACCCCGAAAAAAACTTGTCGAAATGAAATTTACACGTAGCGAAAGTTCAGCCGAGCGGTCTGCGCCACGACTTCAGCCGGCCATGTACGCGCGTCCGCCATCTTGTAATTAGGGGATCAAGGAGGCATCGGTTTTTTGAGCCAGGGGCTAAAAGAGCAACAAGAGCGGCCGCGTGCAAGAGCAAAACTCGTAATATAAAAGCAAAGCCAAGGGGGATACGGGAGCAAAAAGACAGAAGAGAGCAAAATATTTCATGCGGGAGAGTGCAGTTGCGAGAGAGAGAGAGAGAGAGAGAGAGAGAGAGAGAGACGGTACTAGGGTATACACCCGTGCGAGAGAAAAAGAGAGAGAAAGAGAGGGATCAAGAGAAGCGTTCACCTGATACAAAACTGCATGGCATTAAGGACGAAGAAGACTGTACCAGAAGATACAGCGTGACTCCGGTACCGGAGATGCTGTAAGAATATGTGTACAGTATATCTCGATTTGCAAGAGAAAGAAAGAAAGTCAGAAATCCATATACGCGTACTGAGCTAAGAGAAAGAAATAAATTTCACGTAAGCGAGAGAGAGAGAGAGAGACGAGAGAGCAGCGAACAAGATGGAGGAAAGAGAGAGGCAGTGCATATACGTACACAGGATAACAAAGTAGGAGGAGGATTGGAGGAAATTCAATTGCAATAAAAGCAGTAAGCGTGTAATCTTACGAGGAGAGGCGTATAGGTGAGCAAGGGAGATGGCGAGACTGGATAAAGGAGTAGGAGCAAAAGTCGAAGAGAGATCGTCGGTAGATGCTCGCTGATACGGAGGACGTTGAAAAGAGTAAGAGAATACGGTAGAGGTCTGGTAGGTCGGGCCACCGCACGAGTTACGTATCAAGAATCCGCCACGGGCGTGGCCACATCAGCGAGAGCCGCGCACCGCTTATCCCTGATTCTTTTTTTCCAAGACAATTCGAACACGGGAGTGGCTGGCATCCTCCGACAAATTACAAACGTACCGCGGTACACGTTACGGCCGGTAGATAGGAACGAACCAGGACGAAGAATGGGCCTGGGTGTTATTGCAAATGGAAAACAAAATATTATAAATTAATCCCAGGGTAACGCGACACCAAACCCAAGTCCGTTGATTCTAAGGAGAATCCTATTGAAAATTTTAACGAGAGCTATGCGCGTCCTTGTCTCGCTCATTGGACAGACAATCGCTCCGTCTCTCTCGCACTCATCGGCGGTATAGGAAATACGAAAATTTCAAGGGTCTTCCCTTTAGTCGTCGTATCTGCAATGTATTACATTTTCTTTTTTTTTTTTTTTTTTTTTCGAAATTTTTTAATTCTATTAACCAAGTCACTTTGAGAATCCAAGGCGAGCTTTCAATGGTACACGGGGTACCGGATAGACGGCGATCGCGATCGACGTGCGCCCTTATCGTGGAGCGAGGATCGCTAGACGTGGATCCGCCCTACAAGAACGCCAGGTAAAACGGGTGAAACCGTCTTTGATGTCTGGATCTCTCGAACACGACTAAAAGTTTACACCGTTTACACCGTTTACACGGTTTCACCTCGTGAATCAGATATAGGTATCTGCAGTATAATATATCACACAAGAGCGCTTGGCCCTGGGCACCCTCGGGACATGCGGGTGTATAATCTTTGGCTGCTCGAGCGGAGCTAAGAGCTTGGGCCCAATTACAGGGCCAGTACCACCGAACGAACGCCTCCACGTTCGGGACTCGTGGGTCTTCTGAGATCTAGCGCGAACCTACACGTGTATTCGTGATGCGGTATTCAAGGTCGCGTCGAAATAATTCTCGCTTGTCCCAGGGCGTCGAGATTCGATCGTCGAAGAGCGACGGAAGCGCCATCATCTTTATATTCGTAAAAGGGATTTATATTGTGTTGATTATATACCTATATGTATACCCTTAGACGTGCCTTATGAACGTGGATCGTGTATGTAAGGATATTTGGCGGTATGACTTTACGTCATGTAACGGGTGCTCGATTCGAAACGCTATTCGGGATAAGAGACGGTTTTTTTTCGTGAAGATTTAATATTTCGATACTTAGTACAGATTTGGGGGAAGGCATCGCCTCCCAGGGTTAAGAAAATGCCATGATATCCAAAATTGATCTTTTATACATTAATGCTTTCTGATGAATTTATATATGTATATATGTACTTTATGTGTATATGCCAATGGGAATAGGGCAGCGATACCTATATACTGACTACCGATGTCTTGCTATTAAAATATTTCCCTGTATAATTTACTCCCATGCCACGGATGGGCTAGATAATGGATTCCGCGTAAACTAAAAGCTTAGCGAACTCATAGATTTTTGGCGAGAGAATGCCGGATGCTGCGGGTCCAGCCGCACGCGATCTCCTACGTGCGGCTTTCGCGAGGGAGTCTGGACGCGGTTCGATTCGTGCCAATAATAATTATTGGTAGACCGTGTAAAAAAAAAAAATTGATAGACATTTCCTGGTATCGGATTATTATACGTTATAAATGATTTTTGCAAAAAGAAATTTCTAATACTAATCACAGTCGTGTTACCGGGGATGAATTTTACATTGTGCAAAATTTCTACGGAATCGTGGTACTGTGATAGAGAAAGGGAGAGAGAGATATATAGGGGAGCAAAGGAAAGAAAGAGAGCACCAGAGCAGATGAGAGAGACTTGAATTTGGCTTTAGGCTGGAAGTAAAAAGAGGCTGACTGGCGCTGCCACTCCAACAATTGACTACTAATATAAAACACAAACAACAGCCGCAACTTGGAAATACATCCAGCTGCGAACAAAGTGCTATCAGTAAAGGTGAACGAAGAGACGTGCTACATATTTCACGAGTTTCAGGCGTAATCGAGGACGAGAATTTTTCTAAAAAAATCCGCCAATCCACAAATTTTATGTGAATGGAGTAATTTTTTTTTATCAATAACGAAAATGAATAATCGATCATCAAACGTAATTTTTCGAAAGACTCCGTTTCAAAATTTTCATTTTTAATCATACAGCATTCATCGAACAATGCTTCCTGCACCCAATTAAATTTCCTATCCAATAAAAACCGCGACTACTAGACCAGCCATTGCACAGCATCACTACCATCTCTCTAGCTGGACCATTTAATGGCCATTCGGACGGAACTGCTTCATCCTCTCCTCTCCATCAGAGCGGCAAGCGAGCAATTTTCTCGCAGCTCGACTCGCGGAATTAAGAAACGGCATTGCCATTATATACTGGTGCAGCGATAGCACATTGGCGTAGAAAGGGCAGAAACAATACAAAATTTCATATCGCCACCTAAAAACCATAAAGCGGTCATTAATAAAATTCATAATAATTAAATCATCAGACATTGCACGGAGCCCACTGGCAGCGATATTAATATAAAAATTATTTTTAAAAAATTACAAAAATATTCCAATATTTTCAAAAATGTCAATGGATAGTCATATACAATATATATATATATATATATATATGCATATAATGCATTTGACTATACATGTATACACGCTGAGGGTGGGGAGAGTCAAGATGGAAGGGAAGGAAGGGAAGGAAGGGCTGCTCTTCCTGACCAGTCGAGGCCAAGACTCGGCCACATAATTAGCCAACATCTATCAGCCTGAAGCTATCGGCTCACTATCCAAGCTCGACCCACCCTCGAAGCGACGGTATCGTCTCTCACATAAAGGGTGCTTGCGGCCAACCACCACGTGTGCTTTCGATCTGCCATCTTGGCGGTTATGATCCCTCAAAGGATCATACTCAGGAGAACATAATTTTTATGTTAAACAAAAGAGCTTGAATTCAATATCAAAATATTAATATCAGTTTAGTCAGATTATTATAATAATTTTATTAAATAATTAAAACAATAGCGCACAGCGCCAAAACGTAATTTTACATATCCCCAGGCTTGCTACGTTAATATTTTGACATTGGACTCAGAGTGGACGGTCTGCGATAACCTCAAATTTCTCACTGACAATAATTACCGTACCAATTCCAATATATATCGAGTAAACAATAAAATTATAATACGCCTAAAATGATATCTACGATACATATTAATTCCCAGCTGACTCCCGTAGTCGTTATGAAATTCCCGGGTCGTGCGACACCGTGAAGACGCGTTCCTAATAAAAGTGTGGGGAAGAACGACGCGTTTACATGAGAACGTCGATGAGAGCGGCGGTACGTTAAATCGTGTGCAAAAATGCTTCGTGAAATATTCGTGCCGCGGGCAATGAATATGAGGAGATAAAGAGGGAGAGGAAAAGAGTAAGCGAGCGAGAGAGAGAGAGAGAGAGAGAGAGAGAGAGAGACAGAGTGAGGGAGACAAGAGAGATGCGCGGGACTATGGAGACTCTTTGGCCATTTCAAAAGCACTTAGCATATTTCAATGTTAAGCTATCCGCAGCACGCGCGCAGCTGTCCCAAATCCCACGTGTCGTGATTGCATTTGGCTTCGGGATAACAATTCCGAATAGTTCGCGCTCTGTACTTACTTCGGACACCGGGTATTACGGTTACTGTTTTGGTGGTAGCCGACAGTCCCGCACCTTTTACCTTGGGGCCGAAGACCGACTAAGACGGTACAGAAGAATGAGACCAGTCGGGTACCAGTTATGATACTATCTGTGGTTACTGACAATTCAAATGTCTGACTAGGTCGCCAAAGCCATAAACTCACGTAACTATATAAGAATAACATAACTGAACGAGTATAACAGCGAGTCTGACATACGTAACATGGGTAAGCATATCCATAGGGATATAAGAAAAAAATACACCAGCTGCCTGACTCCTTGTTTTTTGTCATTACAAAAATTGAGTATGGTTTGTGAAATATAATAATTGTCAGTACGAAATAAGCCGAAAGCTATGGTAAAATTGTACGGTGGGTTTGAGCTTTTTTTTTCGAATAAGATAAATTTGCAATAAAAAAATTAAGGATTTATGTAATTATGGGTTTTTGGGTACTTGAAGGAGAATGGACCAATTTCGACGAATTTTACGTCTGAAGAGAAATTAACTTTTTCCAATATAACGTTTTGTGCACGTCAAATATTGAAATGCACGTTGCTGTTACTTTTGTGTATAAATTTTTTTTCAAAATCGATTAAGCTTCATTCCTCTCGGTTGGAAATGGAATAATAAACGTGCATCTGGTGTATTCAGAGACTTGTGTAAAGACAGTACCATTATCCTTGTCACGTGTGAAATGGTAACGCATATTCATACCATGGAATGATCAGCCAGTGCTGAACTGCTAAATGACGTCTTTAATCACTTAATCAGCGAGTCGATAATCTACAGCTCTTAGGTTATGCGTACGTCGAGTATAGAATGTTGAAGTGTTGAGCATATAAAATCCAGCAAGCAGCCTTTTGTAAGTAACACCGACTATCAGCAACACTTCGGGTCGTCAGCGTCAGTTTCCTTTTTACAGAACGCCGTAGACACGTGCTGGCACGTGGCGGAAACTAAAAAGGGGCCCTTCGTGCTCCCTGTGTTCAAGTTCAGTCGCGGGCCAACCGTAATTACCCAGCAGTTTTAGGTTTCCGCCGAGAGACACGATACGCCATGATATCCGTACCAACGCCATATAGAATATCCATAATTTCCATAATTATTCTCAAAACAATCAGTGTCATTCAAGGTATCACTAGAAAAAGAAAAAAAAATTATTAATAAAAATAATTCAACCTTCAGTACAATGCTTTGAAAATAAATTCAATAATTCTACCATTCAAAGCTTTATCGTTGAACCTCAATTGAAACGATGATAACAAATATTAGCAATATTATCTATACGTTAATTATTCCATGACGCAACTTCTAAAACTGATAGCCATTGACAGGCGTACAATGATAACGGGACGGTTTCGCGTTCAATTTATCCAACGTAAAGATATAAGAGGGAACGTAACTAATAGGCAGGACTAATAAAGAACAAGGCTATCGAGAGGCTCTTCGCTTAGCAAACAAAACAGCCACGTTGGCCACGTGCGATCCTAAAATCATGATACTGTAAAGGTTTGCCGTTACAGCCAACCCTCGGCAACCCTCTCGAGCATCACTAGAGCTGAAGTGTAGCTGCGCCATCGAGCCCGAAAACGAGACGGGGTTCGGTTTACTTGACGACAACGAGTAAACGGACCGACGAATAGGAAAAGGAGCCGCGTGCGTCGCATGCGTAACGTGCGCGGCGTGAATGCGCGCGTGTCCCGTCTTTCATAAATTACAGGCAAACTGTTTCCCTCGGTATTATTGATAAAATTCACTTAAAGCTACAGCATCGCATTCACTTTGTTACCGTGGAAAACAAAGAATCACGTCCCGCACCTTCGTGTTAAATTATACGAAGGAAGGAACGAGAAGGAAGGGAAAAAAAAAAACAGAAAATGGCAAGCCAAAAAAAAAAATTTCACGAAGAATTTTAACAAGAAAAACGAAGGACGCGGCATTATAAATAATTAATGAGATAAAAAGTGGTGAAAAAAAAAAGAAGAAAAAAAAAGAAGAAACGAATAATTCAAACAAGAGCCGAGAGACGAAACTTTTTCAAATACGCGAGACCAAACGGAGCATGTTATTCGCATCCGGTGATTCGCTCCCGTACAACGAATTCAAATTATGGGAATCAATAGAGATTTCGTGGTTTGTAAATTCAAGGGTGCACCGCGCTCATTGATACCGGCACGCGGACGCCTTTCGTGTAACGGGGATTCGACGCTGCACTTCCGTTTTCCGGCAGCCAAAGGCGCCGTAGCCTCCGGGCGCTCCCGACCAAAAATAACCAATAAGCGGCCAATAAAAGCAGACCGTTAAACGCTCCGAGTTGCTCTCTCGCGAGTAAAAGAGCTACCGGTTAATTACAGGGTTAACCCTACACCGTAGCCAAGAGCCAGGCCCTAATAGATCCGTCTTTCGGCGAGGTTCAGCCTTCACCGAATTTTTTCTCCCGGATAATTAGCTTCCACTAATTCGGTATCTAACTTCATTACAGATTCCCATTCGACTGTATATATTTTTTCAAGAAAAAAGAGAGAACTAGATATTTGAAAAAAAAAGCAATATCAAGTAACGCACGCTGCTGACGCACGGTGAATTTTTCGCTCGTACGAAACTCCAAGAATCTGGATTTTCGAGTTGCGCACGCGCCTTATCGGACCGTGAAAAATCAATCAAATTCCATATTCGCAACGCCGTGCCGAATGAAGGACGGGAGTCGTTCTCATTACGTAACTGTTATGTTCTTTAAAAACGGAGGCTCTGACAGGAGTCGCGTGCTCGCCACGGGGGTCGCACCCCATGGAGCTTCACCTCCGACACCTTCTGATCTCTCTTCCTTCTTTTCTCTCATTCCTTCCTTGCCGGGCAGGCTTCTTAGTCGTATGACGGATGTATGGCCGCCATAGCCAGGCTCCAAGGATTACCAGCCGGTATAATAAGTATCAAGGTCTTGATCATGGAGAACGGTACAGGCTCTGGTGACGTAGGTAAGAAGCGTTGCTTGAACTTTAAAGCATCCGACGCTGGCACAATATCAGGTTAGCCATAGAGAAATGGTCGATAGTCTGAAAGCAGGTAGGTAGGTAGGCAGGCAGGCAGGTAGGTAGGTAGGTACAGCACGGATACAATAAGACGAAGAGAAGCGTGGCGTGAATAAATTGATTAAAAAAGATAATGAATCACGAGTGGTGAAACCCGCCACTAAAACTCATTAAGCGAAAGATTCGACGGGTGATTTATTGTGGATTAGCGTTGGTACTACTACCTGGACTGCAGTACGTAAAGCACAAGAGAGTAGCACAGAAAAATGGTCCATGTCCTTTTGTGTCTCGTGGTAAGATTTCACTTTCGTTCGCTGGCACTTTCGTCTATCCTTCACTCAAATGACAAACAAAGTTAATCCTGAGTTTCTGAAATAAAATAAGGACAATTGAAAAAGTGACGAGGCGCGATGAACTTTGGAGAAAAAAATTTTTTAAATAAATAATACTCAACTCGATAGAAGCCAATGGATGTCTAGGACGCCTATATTGGCTGAAGGATTTTTCATTCGACCAGGTCCTTTGAGCTAGGAACCCAAGAAGGATGTGGCGACCTCTGCAGGATCCCGTTAAACGACTCGTTAATTGTATTTTTAGGGGCTTCTAGCGAGAGGTTCCAGCTCCTAATTTACCGACTCGACCGTTTGGTTTATAGCAGCCCGATATACCGTTTATAGTATAACCGACACTACACCTCGTTAAATCAAAAGGCCCGAGTGCGCTTATATCTTCGTCCCTGAAGAATTATAACCAAACGAGCGTGGCTGCCGGAGCCTTCTACGTATGGTGGTACGAATTCTTCTTCGGAGCCAATCTCGAGCCACACACGCAAAAAGTAGTAGGTACTATCGTATATATATATATCCAAAAAAGAATCTTCGTGCATTCAGCTGAGTACTAGAAAAATATGAAGAAAAACTCTTCTACCGGTAACCCATTTTTTCAACACACCCATGCAATTTTCCAAATCATCAGTATAACCGTCGCAAAAGTCCACGAGACAAAGTGAAGTGAAAGAAAAAATATAAAAAAAAAGGGATGAAAGAAGAGAAGCAGAAGCATCAGCCATATGGACTTATCCAGCAACGTAGTCCGAAAATAATAAATCTCTGAGCGTGCTGCGGGATTATTAAAAGAGTCCCTAGCTCGTTCCCTTCTCAGAGCGGAGAAGAGAAACAAAACGCATTACCGTTTCTTAATGAAGCTGAGGGTTACGAAGGAACCGACCATCCGAGCGTTCCGTCCGTCCGACCGATGAACGAAGGAATGAACGAACGAGTGAACGAATAAACAGCGTAGAACAACGGGATGGATGGACAGGACGGACGGTACCATTCGAAACTAATTGGAGCCACGAGATATTAGAGCAGCATCCAAAAAAAGGGACCACGGATCCAGAGTGGGGAAAAAAAATGCTCTTAGGACAGGAAGAGTCACGGTGGGTGTGTAAGGGTGGACCAGATAGATTAACAGCTAGTTTGTTCCTCTTGCCAGTTTGTTTAACGATATTTCATCACGTTCATCTTGCCTCGAGAGAGAGAGAGAGAGAGAGAGAGAGGATACAGATAACGCCTTTTACGTCACATTGACAATACATACTGACGACTGCCCCATTGTCCATCTAGATGGACAAAGCGAGTAGATAATTATATCTAGATAAGGATACAGATAACGCCTTTTACGTCTGCCAGTTTGTTTAACGATATTTCATCACGTTCATCTTGCCTCGAGAGAGAGAGAGAGAGAGAGAGAGAGGATACAGATAACGCCTTTTACGTCACATTGACAATACATACTGACGACTGCCCCATTGTCCATCTAGATGGACAAAGCGAGTAGATAATTATATCTAGATATCAGATACTGAAAAGATGAATACGTTCTTTAGATACGTACAACGGGTGTCCTGAAAATAATAATTATGAGATTTCTTTGCATGGATTCCAGGTAATTCTACTTGGGGGTAAAAGTTGGAGGAAAAAAAGGTAAATTCAAAAGCAGACGAATAAAGTGTTGAGAAAAGCCGTATGCAGAGAGTCCGTTGACAAAATGGACGAAATTAATGTGAGGGCACTTAAAAATGCAATACCTGGAAACAGTCTGTGATGATACTTTAATACCTATACTCGAGCTATAGATTATAGTCATCCAGTTTTACGACTAACGCCGGATTAGCATCTATTTATAATAATATCCATGCATTCGTATCATTATCCAATTATGCCAGGCCGAAGATTATAATCTTTGCGAAATCTACTCTCTAGGAATTACGCCTACGCAAAAGCTTAGAATTCGCGAGCGTCTTTCTTCCCATTCGTCTTGTAATAAGAGGAACGCGGAGTCGTGAAATTATTCGTACGAGCGACGCCGGTGTCACCTGTCGACTAATTTCGGTACTTCGTTCCCGGCGTTCCTCGGGACTCGGTCAAGTGCAACGAAGGAGTCAATACGACGTTCGAAAGGACCAAAGGAGCTTCTCTAAAATCGTTAACGGGCTCGTCTTGGTCGTTATCGGTTGGCCGCTTTAAAGCGTGTATTCCTTCAATTTTCTAGTTGAGTAAGCGATGTTTGAAGGGCCCTTGTGCGCCTGGCAAAGCGTGCACTATCCTGTTACGCGATCTCTCCCAGGCCGCAATCAAAATTCAAATCACACTTTTACGCTTCAACATAAAATCAATATCTCTCTCTCTGGACGAATTACATTAAAATCCTTCGAACATACAGACAAGGATTCGCTGACCCTCCAACCTCTTCGTCTCAGCAAGAGCCTCACGTCATTCATCGATAACGGTCTGTGACAGTGGGAATTTTTTTAAAATTAAAATAAAAAAAGTAACGAATTTTCAAAATAGAGAATTATAAGTAAAAAAGTAAATTAAAAAAATACGTAACAACGTATCCAAAAATATAGTGGCTTATAAATGGATTTTCTATATTACCCTCGTGTCTGGCAGGCGTTGGACACCGACATGGGTTACTGGTTCATTTAAATAAGTTAAGGGTCTCGCTTAGTGCCTTAGCAGGTCCATTACAGCTGGCCAAGAGCGGCTAATTACCTGCCTGACGTGAGTTATAAACGTCCTCCTCAACATCCCTCTAAAAACTACCATCCAAACCGCAGCGTATCCCACTCCTGAACTTTCGAACTGCATTTCTATATTTTTTTTTTTTTTCATTAGTAAAATTATGCAATAAGATGCCTTTCAGGGCCCATTGAATATCTGCATACGAATAGCATGACGCAATCAAGATACTTGTAAAATACAAAGCATATATGCTCTTCACAGTGCATAATAAAACGACGCATCAAAGTAATCAGCTATAAAGGGTATTGTCAGAAATTCCCTAGCACTGTCGTATCTCGCACTGCTGCACGTAGGTAAACAGAACCAACGAGTACTCAGAGCGCTAGCAGTTAATTTCATGAGGTAGCCAAAAAGTACAAGAGGAAGTACCGTAGCCGCAAGATTCTTAATTGACAGCACTTCCGTTTACATCAAGTTCATCGCAGAGCCGGAATGATCCGCTTGTCTGACAGTTGTAATTTTCTAATAAACGATCGAAGAAGGCGGTCTTCTTTAAGAGATAAAATTAATCTAGTTTGTCATAAGGTGGGCGGGTTAGTTCAAAGTGCCGCTAATGAGAAAAAGGCCGGGCTCCGTCCTCCTATTTGTCAATGGGATCACCGGGTCCATGAATCACGAGATGCGATCCCGGCAGGGCAAGAGCGGCGAAATGCGCACGGAGTTTGGCAGCTGTCGGTGCAGAATGTAGAGTTCACTTCAAGTGCATTGTCACAGAAATTGTACTGAAATCCAGATGAAATCCATCAAGCGGTATGTAAATCCAATCGAAAGCTGAAATTGAAATGTTATTTATCAGACAAGAGGGCCTTACTGTATCTATTAAATTTTTATAATTTCCTATTCTCGCAACGAGTGCGAGAGAGACGGACGTATGGGTACTCACGTGAGTAAGAGAGAGATGGACATAAGATTATTCCAAATCACGAGTAAATATCCTTTCTGAGAACTGGCAAGAAATACGATTAGCCCTCGGAAGTTGAAATTTCTTTTTCTAAACCCATTAAGGATACAAGGACGAACACCAAGAACCAAATGGAACTCCAAATATTTTGCACGTCTCATTGTGCAGGCCGTGTGCGTAAAGGCACATAGGAGAATCTACGCAGGCAATATTGAGGCTAGTTTGAAGTAGCATAACGACGAGGTGAACATGGGAGCTTGACGAGATACACAGACACTGGGGCGGAGGGAGTCTATTTCATGGTTAATTTGGCTAACTCGATTTCACCACCACCAGGCACCATCACCGTCGTCGGTACTGGTACGAGTATAGGAGCGACCACCGCCGACCACCGCCGACCACCAGTAACCCCAGTACCACTGGCGGCATCAACCCCACTACCATTAACGGCGCCACCCCGCACAATCGGTACCACTAAACTGACTACAGGGGTGAATTCACTGGGCAGGCTCACGATGCTCTCATCCCTGACGACAAATACGTCAACCTGGTGTCGTTTACAGTAAAGCGCAAGACTCTCCTCCAGCTACTTCTTCACCATGTCAGCCCCTCAGCCTCAGTTGGTTAATTGAATTTCTATTGAGTCTTACTAAAGTTTTCAGAATTAACACTATAACGCATGTATTTTATAATCCTTCGCGCGATAATCTATATATATTTTTAACTACTGGAAATATATAGAGAGAAACTCTACTACGCGTGGAATTTAATCCAAAAGATTGAAAATGCTATAATCAATTAAAAAGTCTAAAACTTTGTCGCTTGTGTATTTATCAGGACCCCGCAGTCACTAACGTGAACGTAAAAGAAGTTATCCAGTATCCAAAGATCAAAGAAGACAAGAGAAGAACCAAAAGAATACGACTCTGATCATAGTTTGGATGGGAGAAAAGTGAATATTTTTTTTTTTCCTTCGCCCTCAACGGCTGCGAAGGTAAAAGACGTATACGTGGACTCGACGTTTTATCCCAACGTTCATGCATTGCGACGTCCGAAGAGATTCAAAGTCTTCATGACAAAAGGCTGCCCAAGCATTCTCGTAGGATCTCCGTGAAATCTCAGAAAAGTCGGAGGCAAATATTAGTTGAACACTGGACTAGTCATTATTTCCTTTTGTGCCTCCTGAAAATGCTACTTCGCTCTACTCGCTACTCGCTCTGCTACTAGCTGCTCCACCGGTCTCTCAAAAGGGCGGAACAAAAGGGGTAGTGTCATCCCTCTGTCTCTCCTTTTCTCCCCTTCTGTCTCTCTCTCTCTCTCTCTCTCTCTCTCTCTCTCTCTCTCTCTCTCTCTCTCGTTTTACACTCGAGTCCTAATTACTGGAAGCAGAACGGAATAGAGAGCAAAACACAAGCCGACGTCGCTTGACTGATCACAGTCCGTTGCAGGTGACGCGTCAGCGCCAACTGAATGGACAGACAAATTCACTAGCGACGACATTCTTGTCATTGGAAAACGTATATCCTGCAGAAAGATAAAAGTTACATGAGATTGAACCTGACTATAGAACTTGTCAAATATTCAAAAATCTTTCACAAGTTAATGGGACACAATAATTATTTTGTATAAAGGTACTTATCCATCCAATATACACAACACATTACGTGTACTTGTTACAACAGAGGCGTCAGCAGCACTGAATTTGTATTGTGAATTATTGAAGAATGTACTTTAAGCCCACCAAGCGAAGTACCTCCGCCATTGTATCGGCTCCGGCATTCAATGTGAATGGGACTCACGGCGAACCTGTCGCTTTGTCATTGGGTTAAACAACGAGATCCAGTCGGGATACGTGAAGCCCACGAGTGTACTCGGTCACCACGTTGTAATTTATTCAAAAGCGAGTAACCTCCCAGCTTTACCAAATGGCGCGTACAAGGTTACATAGTGGACGAGACGTACAGTCCACCTTATAGACAGACTGCGACAAGCCTGAGTGACTGGCCTAATTTTCTAGGAAAAAAAAAAAAAGATCTCATTAGTGTAAAGTCATTATCAACTGATCGACCAGAGATCATCTTTATGCACAGTCAAACTCTAATCACATAGCTCTCTAGCCACCTTAATACGTCCTAACGGTTATTTCAAGCCAAAATGAAATTGAAATGCAATTTGTCGTCCCCTGCAATTTTCCGTCGGGGACCGCGCCGAGTATTTCCCTTGCAAACTATCACGCGATTACACTAATTCGGGTATCATTTATTTTTCGTTCACCCTTCCTACCTCGACGTCCCTCTCAATTGCTCTCGTACCCCACCACCCTAGCATTATCTCTCTCTCTCTCTCTCTCTCTCTCTCTCACTTCTATCGCTACGACCCTTAACCCTATTGCGTGGCTCAGCGATCGCTGACTTTGAAGTACGGTAGGTTTTTGATGTTGCCACCAACTGTTCACAACTGCCTCCTATGCAAACTAGTGAATCACGTATTAGACTTAGATAACGAGAAATTGCCATATATTAATAACTAGGATGTATGATTCTGATGGTTTGATATTCAGCTTTGTGAAAATATTCAATTTTAATAACTGTCTAGGTCCACGTCAATGCTCCCACGCCCTATAAGAACGTCGCACGCAATTTATTCCCAACAACAGAAACGCGTGCCACCTATAACAGCAAAGCAGTCTTTAGATTATTCACGAGTCTAGCTCCAGCGCGTACGTCACTACAGCAAGGTATTAGTTTCGCGGTGTGTCCCCTTGTTATTACAAGGAAAGACACAACCCGGCACTCAACTTCGCCACGCGTCAGGATCATACTTTATTGGAAAGTGTGCAAATATCTCTTTCCATAGAGCCCCAGAGGCACCAGCAGTCACCCCGATTCGTTCCTGAGGACTATCGACCCCCTGGACAAAGGATCAGGATTCATAGACTGAACGAAGTGGTGCTTGACTCTCATTGGGAATCTCGAGGATTTGGAGAACGTGGAGACTTCCGATGGAAGCATATTATCAAGTTTGACCTGAAGTTATAAAAAATTTGCAAATTTATCAATAAACACTAGCAGTGCCAAGATCCTACCACCTCATCAGGATCACAGTTTATCTCAGGGACACGTAGTCAAGGTCTTAGAGAATACAGAATAAATTGCACGCGACTCCGCAGGTGGATGCGGAGCAAAAGCTTGAAATTTTGAGTGGCAATCCAATTGGGTAAGGGATAGCTAACTTCGTTTCCCCCATTTCGACAAGGTCGTGGTCTCACATTTCCGGTTACTGCGCGCGATTTCCGGCGATTTCCTGCAACTAGCCCAAGGCGTTCCTCAAAGCCACTCCTCCATCTATCCTGAGGACGTTGACTGGTCCTTGAATCTTACAAATATTATGAAGTGCGTTTGATTAATATATAAAAAAAATATAAAAGACGAATAACCAAACGTACAAATTCAGTCAGAAAATTGTCCAAGAAAAATGGCGAACGAACGAGACAATTTAACTACGTCTTGTACAAAGTTCGCCACGGGCATTAGGCTATCGATCCTTTCTTGGCAATGCTTCGGACTAAAGTCAATTCATTAAAGATACTCGAAAGTCAAGCGCAGATTCAGCATACGATAGAGTATCCCTAATTTTTCTTCTGGTACCGGAACAACCAGAAACGACAATTCTCAGTCCCTACAAGCAGTTGTGCATATAGAGTCTAAATATTGAAGCATTAAAAAATATATAAATATAACATATAAAGTCACCAGGTACCTATATTCATTGCATAATTCAAAAAAGTCATTCTAAACAGACACACATGATCACACAGGACCAGCACGACCCATATTAATTATCTCTTCACGATCAACAATAATTCTGTATCATCGATGATCGCGTATTTGAGCTGAAACTAGAAAAAGAGTAACCAATAAAAAAAATGAAACTAACCAAGAGAACCAGATGAATCCTACAGTCAGATAATGAAAGTGGCAGCCAAGTGACTGGCGCAAACTCGACAAAGAGCCGTGGCAGCCATCTCGGCATGATATTACACGCGAACGGAAATGGCTCCTATAAATATTCATGACACCAAGGAGCAAGGAATCAGGACGGTATGAGAATTCGCCATGTTCGGTTCCCGGGTACCCATCGTTCGTGGAAAGTAATCCATTTACTTGAAAGCCGTCAGGGAAGCCAGGACGCCACAAGGTGCTAATCTCATAAGCCGTGACTGGCTTACTCGTCTTATTTATCCTACTTCCTTTACTACTGTCTGGTTAAAACGTGGCAAGCTTCGCTGTAACTGAACGTCTTAACGTCCTCGGACAATATTTCCCTGAAAGTTTTCATTCTCTGCAAGTCAACGGCGCATGCCGGAGTAAATTTATCATTATAAATAGATATTTTTCACTATTCTAATGCAAATACCTGCCAAGCATTTGAATCCAGAGCAAGGTAAGACATGTTGCCGTTTCTCGTGTCCTCCGTCGCGATGTCTTCCAAACTATTGTCACTCACATCCCGAGAAGAGCTTGGTCCAATTTTCGAATGTTTTAACTCGTTGAATGTTTGCCCGGAGTATCTGAAACGATAATTCAATTTTTTTCAATCATGACGTAACGTGTCACGGAACCTTATACAGGGAAAGAAATGAAAGGACCGAGCGAAGCGCACGGACGCACGCCGCGGTGCTTGAAGAAATTGACGGAAAAAAAGATTGTAAAATAAATTATACTGCCGACGTTCTCGACTCCCGGGGGCCTTCCGTCAACGGATTGAGAACTTAGTTAAGCAAAGTTAAATATGGCTCCCAGAGGTGGCACAACCTCTTTTTAATTGTAAATGCCCGCGGAGAGAAAGGTTGCGAAGAGAACCCCTCGCCCAAAGACCGCTCGCGGTACCCCGGTGTCTTCTTTACTTTTATCGCATTTCTTTATTCCTCCTTTTGCTTCCTTTCTCTTCCATACTTTTCGTCTATTTATATTTTTGCTCGCTCGCCTGACAATCACTCGCGTTATTTCGGCGGTTTCACCTTTGCTTCTATCTTTTTTCACTGTACAATAACGCCCATTAACCTTTATGCTAAAGAAAGCAGGAAACATAACAAAGGACAATTTCATTAAATTTTTTTTCTATTAATATACGTAACATTGAGTATTTATTGAAATCAATTTTTTTTACTATCAACTCTTCAACCGAACATACTATTTTCCATTGGCGAGAATTATAGTAAGCAGAAGCGCTCCGTGACATCTTTGAAATAAAAGAGAAAAACGCGTCGGATTCTAAAACTTCAGATTACACAAGAAATGTCACCCAATGATAAACAGCATTGATTGCGATTGACAATTATTGACGGCTACGACTAAATAACAACAACAAAAAAACACAGATCCACAAAAATCCTCCACTGCAACTCACCTTCAGTTACACGTCGATGTAGAGAGCACCGCGAAAATCACCGATAACGCCACGATAAAACGTAAAGAAAAGTTGAATAAAATTTTCCCTCAGAAGCAAGCACCAAAAGAAAATTCAAGAGACAATCTCACAATTAAATAACATACGGAACATCGATGACAACACTGTCCCAGTGACGTCAGTAAAAATCATCCAGATACACTCTTAGAGATAAAGCTAAAAAAAAAGGAAATCCTGATCAGAACAATCAGACAGGCAATTTTAATGATCGCAGCGAAATAAAAAAAAAGTTCATCCTTGTAATAAAACGTTAAAAATATGAGGAGCAGCTAATCGTCCCGCAAATATCTTGGCAATCGGTAGCAACGATGTCTGATAATAAAGACGAGATAAAAGAATTGGCACTGTCAACAAAATGGTGTCTCCCGGAGCGCGTCGGTAGAGCAGGATAATTTAAAATACAAAGCAGCGGACGAGTCTCGTTACACAGGAAGGAAGGGAAGAAACGATTTTAGATCTCAGCACTGCACGTGGCGCGTCGCGACGTCGCACTGCGCTCGAGGCGAAAGGCGCCGTGGCGCCTCCGCCGCCGGGGGTGTGGTACCGCCTCCAGTCACATGACGACGCTCCGAGGGTACGCGCGCACACACGCACACGTGGGCAATGTTAAATACGTACGCACATTCAACCCGCACCTATACAATAATATCATAGGGAGCCAGCGCCGCAGCGTTTACGTTACGTTACGTTACGTTACGTTGCCACCCCCGTCTCATGGTACCAACGATGCCGAAGCGCGATGTCCCGCACCCTCCGACCTTCTGCGCATGTCCGATCGATGCCCCAACCCTGCCCTCAGCAACCCCCCATTCCCACTGTTATAACGCTGCCACCCTACAACCTACGAAGCACCTATACTCAGTACACAGCCTTATTCCTCCCACGAAAACCTTCGCGATACCTACGACCTCCTACCCTACCATTTACCATTTTATATCCCCACGATGCTCGCCCCTCTCTTTCCCTCTCTACATACCGATTCATCGGATACGATCGTTGCAACTTCACTGGAACCACCATAGCCTTCCTTTCTTTCTGACTGCCTGCTTGCCTGACCCTACCACTCTCGACGTCTTATTTCCATTCTCACTGCTTTCCCCTCGAGATTTTGATAAGGTTTCACAGATTTCATTACTAGGTATCTTTTTTTAAAACTTACCCAGAGGTACGAACGTAGATGTTTTCTTTTATATCCTTTTTAGAGATTTCTCTGTTCTCGATACTGCACTGTGTTACTGCGTATGGAAGAGGATCCAGTTTGGCTTTTATACACGCTGGATTTTGTAGAATTAATAGTTGGCTCCGTACCATACAATATGGCTAACGTTTATGTGCAGCAATTGTAACTTTTGCGACTGTTCCATTGCGTATAACGATTTCTTTTTAGAGCTTCGTTCTCGTTTAGATAACAGACGTTCGTTGTATCTCCAGTTCCGGTAACGTGACGCAGGCAATACTCGTAACCGTTGGGATGTAAATGGAATACGCTACCCAAGGAAAGATGGCGGAATACTCTTCCAGCCGTTTTATGATTGACATTCCACTGTTATCCACTTCGAACTGTCTCCTTCTAGCGCATCTGGAATATTATTATATATCAATTAAATAATAGCCAAATAAATTGTACGTTGAAATTCACTCACAATTAAATTCTATACTCAAGATGGCCAAGTCTGGATATCTTCTAGTCGAATGCTAGCGTTAATCGTTAAGACGAGAGGTTGGGTTAAGATCGTGGATTACCGAGATCAATTCTCTAGGAAGAAAATCGAGCTGCTCTCTACTGGAAGAGGTCAAATCGTCCATCTTCTTGGAAGAGTGTACTCGAGATACGGCACGGTACCACGCCTATGTTAAATCGTGACTCGATCGACAAGAGTAAACTTAACCGACGCCATGAAGAAACGGTCGAGAATCTGCATGAGGAACTTCGTTTATGAAAGAATTGCTTAAGCGCGAGATGAAATGAACAGAAATTTATAGTATACCATAATCAGTTATCGTAAGCATTCGAAAATAGCAATAGTAACAAGAGGAATCTGCAAATATGATATTCCAAGTGCGCATCACTGAGTGGAAAAAAATTGAAAGTCAAAAGGTACTAACTGTGTATAATTGGATTCCATTCGGGCATTCAAGTAGCTCCCAGCTTCTGTCGAAACACTAGGCATATCGTAATGCTCGTATCACGTAAAACGCAACTGAAACGACGAAATCCCTCGATACTCGAAGCCACCACCCGATTGCATTCCGTAGTAACCGCCCTGGGCGTATCGTAGAGCCTATTGCCGTGGCCATTGCTGAGCCATACGATTGGTACAAGTGAAGCGAATTGAAACCGCCGCTAGAGGCGCTAGTGCATTGTATACAATACCGAAAGTCAAATTCGATCTTTAAAAGTATAATTGTAAAAATGATATCTTATCAATTTGGGTACACATAAAATGTCAATAAATAAAATGTATATTCGGTTCCTGTTTGCGTCTGAATTTTTCTCGAATCTCTTTTTTTTTTTAGGTAAAATCCATCTTCGTAATGTAAAGACCAATCTTGCGAACACCGGATTCATTTCAAACTTCCTGTATGACTGAAAAGAAGACAACCGAGGAGGCTTTCTGTTTTTGACAGTGCGTCGTAGGTTGAAGAGATAATTTATCTGGCCTCGCGCCGCCGGGCATCGCTTGGAAACAATAATCGAAAATCATAAATTCAATGCTCTTGGCCCTGGAGCTACGACAACCACAACCCTTCTATATCATGCATATATGCAATATACGTATTCATATGTACAAATTGACGACTTGTTATATCTTTTATGTACGGACAAATTTAACGCAGTTGCAAATTCTACATACAGTTTACATTACATAGGTTAATTAACGTTGAGTTTTATGAAATCATGCGTAATGATATACCGTAAATATTATTTCATAAGAACTTACAATAAGTCTGCCGTGGTGTTTCGTTTGTCGCCATCTTAGATGCCGACGCCGCGACGCCTCGTATCTCTAAATATTTGTCCGACGCTGTCGGTACAGAGATACGTTGTTGTCATAATCGTCCCCGGCACATTTTTTCCTTAACCTCATGCGAAAGGAAAATCTATACGGATTTTGATTTGCTTTACTGAATTGAAAGAAAAACATTAAAAAAATTTAATATAAACATCTCAAATGTTGCAAAACATTTTATAGAAAATCATATAGCAGAAAAAATATGGAAATATCTCACAACTGTATTAAAAAATTTTTTAACTAAAAAAATACTGATCTGAGTAAAGCAGCGAGCGACTTTTCGCTAGGGCAATTTTTTTCCCGAATATAAAAACTATATCAATGACGCTTCTGTTTCGTGAAAAGTGTATAAAATATACGAGCTTGCGGCTTGTTGTCCATAGATCAAAGGAAGTCAAATAGAACGAGCGGGAGGATACGTGAAAAGAAGAGAACCAAATGGTGATGAAGAAACGTGGAGGAAGAATTGCCGCGACGGCGACGGAGTGAAAGAGTCCAGAGAGAGAGTAGAGAAGGGAGAAGAAAATTTATTATATCCCGTTTAATTAAAAAAATTAAAAACTATCGTAAATTCTCACACAGCCATAATATCAGGACCTTATACGTTATTCATAGTTAAGAGAAAATAATACTTCCCAGAAAGATTAGAATATTATAAGCAGAGTACAATAACCTGATGTAGTTCCCGAATGCAAGAGCACAGAAAAATCTTTGATATACCTACAATTAAAGTAATCCCATTACATAAACAAAATACAATAAAACATTAGAGACAAATGCAACGAACTTGAATAATCGTTTGTCACAGTTGACACCAGAGAATAAAGAAGTACAAATAAGGATAAAATTTAAATAAAAATAGTTTAGCGTCTAGTAAAAATAACATTGGAAAGTAGAGCAGTCATTTCACTGTCACGTAGCCCGGACGTTTAATGAAATAGTGATACGCTGTTTGGCGGTTCTTATATACAAAATAATCTACACATTACTTCGCATCTAATAGTGTTTCATTAAAATATCGCAAACACAGAAACAAGTAACAAGTTTTATATCTTGCACTTTGTAACATAAAATATTTGTTTCTAAACAAACCACGCGTGATTATGAAAATTTGAATAACAGTCAGTTTACATTAACAACTCAATTACAATTTCTATGTTTCCATGAGATCAAACAATATTATTATATTAAGTTAATGAATTAAACTATCAGTGTCTGACATAGGAACGAGTAGTAATGATAAGCTTAATAGGAATAAAGTAATCATTCTCATTATGGTAGGCAACGCTGGCGCCATAGTCGCGGCCTGCGGTCGAACTCCTGTAACACTGTAACTCGCTTGTTTAATGCAATTTAACTACCGCGGCATTATCGCTGAAGTTTCGCCGATGTAAGGTGGAAATTACTAGTGAAATTGCTTACGTATATAGGAGAGAGAGCCCAGAGCACTGCACAAGCTGCGTATGTGTTTATCTATTGGTGGTTAGATGAACATATACTAACTACCAAAGTACATATCTACCTGCACGTACTATCTACTCTCTGCATCAAGATAGCCACGAGGGCCATCTTACCCTAATTACCTAATTATCGGAACCGATGACCTAACTTCTCCACGATCTGCCTGCTGGAAACACCTTGCGAATTCGCATACGAGTCATGAGATAAGAGTGACGTACTCATTGCCATGTAATGACGTGCATACATGCTATTTAAATAACATGCTCCGATTACATGTAAGTCTATAATTACATTGCTTGTACTTTTATTAATCTATAAAATAGATAAGATAATTTATCTTGTCATCCGATGTCACGAATCTCGTGTACATTTTCATGGGTTACAGATATGTCCTTCAGCTTTCTATTATGAAATGTAAGGCCCTTCTTTTATAAGGCCCAGAATACAGCCTTTCAGTGCATTAGGTAATCCCATCGATAGAAGAGCTATACCATTGTATGTCTATCTATTGAGGAAGGATCGGCCTTCATGCGATTCTTATCCCTATTGATTTGAAGGACCGCAAATCCTTGCGATCTTTTCAAGATCCTTTCAAGGCAATTCGAAAAGCCTAGGGCCGTCAGGTGCTGCGACCTTCCTCCCATGAAATTAGGATATTGCTAGTGATTTTTTCCAAAAACATTTCGGTCTCTCGTCACTCGATCCATTGAAAATCTTAATCTATCGCTCTCTCGTGTACTCAGTCGCTAACGGAGGAGAAACTTGTTGACTCAAGCGCGTGGCGAATCCGCCTTTCAAAATATTTTCTGTCTGTGCGTGTATTTATCAGTTTGCGATAGAATTACGCCTACAAAGACTTCAGGGTTACATGTCTTCCACTTTCAATTCCTAGCACAAGTTGCCCTGCTTTTATTGAAAATTTATCCCCGACGTACCGCTCTAGAATTCTGCGAACTCAGAATTTCTTTAACCCCAAGAGAAAAAAATTTTTTAAAAAGAAGAGACCATCGAAGATACGTTTCAAACAGATCGGTGTCTTTTACGTAGACATACTATTTAAGGAATCTATGCTAAACGTATAAAATGTATCGTTCAGTAATTACAGATGCAACAAGTGCATACAACGCATAGTAAATACAGTGGACGCTTTATACAAACTAGTTTCCCAATGCAGATAGCATTGCGCATTACATTCGTAAAAAAGCAGGGAGCACATGCTCCAATCCGCACTTGAAATTCTGTCGTGCCGATGTTTCTCGGGGGCGTTTTTTCGAATAACCCTTCGAGAAGGAAGAGAATGCACGTAGTTATAATGCATTCTTGGCAGATACTTAGGGCCGCCGTCGAAACCGAAAGGCTTCGGCCATAATAAAATGCAAATTGCCAGTCGGGCCTAACGTGTTCTGGTCTCGCGGCCGTGAACCTCGGCGTGCAAACCTAATCTCTCGTTGCCTACTTGAAATCCGAACGATTTCACGATTCTTTGAAGTACAGAAGAGAACTCGAGGGGAGAGTAACGCACCCCTGATGGCGAATGGAATATCGATGGATTCACAGTGAAATTCACAGGGCGATTTCTCAAGCGTATTTCGTAGCTGCTTGGATACAGCTTGGAAAAACAAATCCTTTTTCACAGATTCAACGGCCTTTCAGGTTTCTTCTCTTCCTTTTCTTCTTGCATCCTGTTGTTCTTTTTCTTCTCCTCCCCTCTCGCTATGCCTCGTCCTTGTCCTCCTCCTTCTGTCAAGCGGAGAAAAAAATAATCTTAGTCAAAATGCATCATCCCCAAAAGTTACTAGCATAGCGTGATCAAGTAACATTTTAAAAGCCATGTAAAACTCGTGTATAATCCTCCTCGTAAAAATACCACTCCATAAAGAAGCTCAGACTGTTATAACTTTATCGATACAGCTCTTAATTCGTGATAGAACATTAGTTCCGAACTTATCATGGATTCGAGTGGACACCCACGGTGCGAACATGCTTCGAAATCACCACCTCCCAAACCAGTACCATCTGACCCCAGCACATGACTCTACGAGTAGCCCCGTTTCATTTCATTCTTACATATAATTTTTTTTTTCTCCTCTTATTCTCATAGCTGTTATACCTTCGCTACACTTGATTTATTCCAAGATTTACTTCGATAGAGCCATTTCCAAGCATTTCGTGCCTCCCTAGAAGTAATACGTCACTACCAACTATTTTTCACCTTGCAACCAGAAACCGTCTCCCGCAGGGAGCCAATCGGTAAAATCGAAAAGCTCAGGATTTATGACTTTCCGTAAGTCGACCACGCCAGTAGCATATCTATCTAGTTAGATCTCAAATATCGAGAATCTAAAATTATTAAATTCTAATTAAAAAAAAACTATATCCTAACAATTCCTATAAGATTTATCGATAAATCTTTTACAAAGAATCGTCCAAAATATAAGAAAAAAACAGTTCATAAAGAGAGCAGCTAATAAGTTACTGATGTAAGTAAGAAGTATCAGATAGATACTTCAGGACATGTGATTCGTACGTACGTAGCTGGAAGATCGAACATTACCTAACCGGAGACTTTATCATCGCGCTCCCTCGCGTCTCTCATTAGTTGGCACGCCGCCCCGGGGCTGTGCGTGAGTTTAATTTGTGAAGGGTATGCGTGAATGTGCGTGCATATACGCGTAGAGGAGTGCGTGCGTGTACAGCGTGGGCGGCACGCACGCTACATTCCGTACCAGCACACGAGCACCATATAAGAGAAGCGCACGAGCACGAAACAGCGTAATATGGGAATGTACGCGGCGGTTCGAATTTAAGTGAAGAGAACAAATACCCCGCTCCGCGACTAGACCTCAATTATCAAAGAATCCGGAGACCGCGAGGCAAATTCCAGGTTAGACCGCGCGCCATACCACCTCCTTCGCTTCACTTGCCTAACTACAGTGAAGCCAACCTCGACCAACGATACAGTATAGTCACTACCTTTTCAACTTCATAACTTCACCCCGTACGAAGTGTCTGCGCACTTGTAGTAACGAGTAAGATTTAAAGATCAGACCACGTGTTTATAATGCTCATTAAAATATTTTTCATTCTGTTATTTAGTGAAGTGGTGTCACTGTTTGCAAGGTTGAACTTGTGGTATTCGAGTCTACGAGTTGTGTAAGGCGTTGGCACGTAACAGATGGCAATTATACTGGTGGTGTAAATTGTTAGGTAGAATCGTTGGTGGTTTTCTTTTTTAATATAGTCTAATTGCTGGATCGATCGGTCTCATCGTTGGACCCCACTTCGCCACCCAATTCTCGTTCCTCAAACAATGCCAATATGTTGGCTCGTGGGTCACTGCCTTGGCACGGAACTCGTATACACACGACAAACCAAAAGGGGGATGGCTCTCTATGTGCGGTATAGGGTGAAATTTAGTGCGGAATAAGGGCTCCCTTCTAACTTAGCCTTAGGCAGGGTTTACAACCCTCCTTGTGAATCTGGCCGTGTGCGCATACATTTTCAAAATTCACTTCGATCCCACCAGGTTGGAATGGATCGTATTAGGTACAAGAGAGGCTGCTACACGTTCTTCGACCGTTACTTCTCTTTATACCGCCTTCATCTTCATTCTACGCTTTCTTCGGCTTTTCCAAATTTCATCCTGCATTGGATTATTAAACTTTCCAGCACCCTCGTACAAGAAATTCATCGTCTGGAAAGTTTGGTATTTCAGCTTCAACTGTAATGAATTTGTTAGGTTTTAATAATGTCAAAAACTAAGTTTACACGAATAAAGAAATTGATAGCTAATCGTCTGTGATAAGCTATTGATTTTTTGGCAATTTTTATACACAGTGTAGAAAAAGAAGTTAGACTAGATTGTGACGTGTAATATGTTCGTGATTTACCTAATACCGTGTGTGCGCCTTGGCTGAAAAGCCAGCTCGTTCTCGAGATCTTCGGCGCGCCGTTAAATAAATGGCGGACTTGGTCGACGCGAATCCGCCGACGGGCGGTCTCCGAAAGTTTGCGGATTTAAGAATCGAAGGGAGCATAAATTGAAAGTAATGGGCCTCGTACGTTCCACGTCGAATGTCGACTTATCTCTCGTTTGGCGACGCGAGTGCCGGCAAATGTCTTCCCAGCACGAAAGCCGCATTTTTCGAATAGCCCGCATCCAGCGCACAACCTTGACTCCGTTGACGGGCCAATCGCTGGACCACGAGTACACTTTAATCTGAAAAAAAAAAATTGAAATTTGTATTTTTCCCAACGCAACAACATTCCTTACGTCTTTTCCAATAGAAGAAAAAGAATATACACTCCTACTATAAATTACACCTCGTGAAGGAAATCAGCATGAACGCGGGAAAAAGGAGCAGAATACGTATTATATATCAATTAAGCAAACCCGATAATTATTCATATAAATATAAATAATTATTATGAGCGCAAACATCGCCAGTGGAGAAAGAATCGAGAAGGGTAAAAGAAAGTGACGTTATAGCCGTTGGCACGGTAAGGTGTCTCGAGCCCCAGGTGGTAGCCAACCACCTACTGGGAGTTAAGAACTCTAAATTACACGTGGACGCGGCTTTATGTCTTCATCGCTTACAGCTCGCGACCGATCTGCAAGGGATCCTTAAACAGTGAAGACTCGGTTCTCGCGTGTACAGATATGAAACTAGGTATCTTAAGAGACCTACTTTGTAAGTGTGTTATAAAATCGTTAAAAAATTTTAAATTAAGGTAATTGCACATTATCGCCATGAGTTCAGATACGTTTGCTACTGCAATAACTATATAAAACGACAGGTGGATTCAGCTTAAACGACTTGCAACACAAGCAGGACTTGGTCGACTCCTATCTTTCTTGAGGAACGCCTTGAGCTTAATGCAATATCCAAACGCGGTTCAGTCATTTCCTGGTGGCCATATAGTGGTCCCCAGCAGCAAATCCCTGGGGAGAGTTTTGTCAAAGGATCTTTATTCCACGAGGAAGTATAATACACTATTGCGCCTCCGGCTAGAGGGAAATGTCACACAGAGAGAAACTCAGGCCGCAAAAATTTTGGCTGTGAACTATATTTTATCGAATGGTCACGTAGTACCATATACGCCATATTGGATATAGTAGATTTTGTATAGAGATATGAATGTGTAAAATTAATAAAACATTGCCATGCCGTTTAGAAATCCTTTTTCTGAATAGATTGAATTTTTAACACATTCTTAAATGAATTTATTTTGGTTTGATATTTTTAAATATCTTACGCAAGTACTGCTGGATTATTTTTTCTCGTACCACTGGTTTTACGGAGGGAGATGGAATTTTACAAAGTTTATCTTTTATTGGAACTCCGACCGCACTGATCGATAGCGCACAGTCGGATTTTAGTTTTAAATATTGAAAACGTCAAGCGTTTGAACTGATAGGCAGCTGACTGCGGCAGACAGGAGACCCGTTTCATGTGTGGGTATTTTTTTTTAAATTTCAACATTCTGCATTGATTGGAATTTCACTCCATATCGATAGGCAATACGAGAGGAAAATAGATGTATGACGTTATAAAAAACATGTGCTCCTTTTCATTTTTATTGCTAAAAAAAAATCATTGTATTTTACTGGATTTAGAAAATTGATTGGAAAAAAATTTCATCAGTACTTCCAACGCAACGTTCCTGCACCGTTATTCCCATTTCAAAGTAATATAAGAAAAATTCCTACCTCGAAAATGGACTAAGCTTTTAAATGTGACAATGAAAATTCATTAAAAAAAAAAAAAAATATGCACGGCAAGGAAAACACTGTCTTGGATATCGCAAAATCTTTTCCTAGGCCGCATATCGATCTCCCTCTCTAATAATTACAAGAAGGAAAAACAATGGCTCCAATCACGCGTTGGGACAATGGAGAAATACAACAATTGCGTGTAGGACCCCCCATGAAGATACGCGTCCAGCTGGTAATTGGACGTCGAGCCGGGGAGCCCTACGTGCCAAGTGGTAAAACCCCTTCGTTGCTAGATACTTGCATTGTTTATGCCTCTCGTTTCCCAGTCCAGGTTCCGCGTTCCCTGCACCACCTTCTCAATTCTTATAGTCCTTGTGTCAATGCACTCGTGCACTTCAGCACTTATCCACTTCAAAAAATCAATCTCTTGAAGCGTCACCTGCATTTCAGAATACTCCTAGAAGCACAGCTAGATCCTGGTTCAGTTCAACCATTGTCCTTTCCAACGGAGGATGACACTCTAGCACTTTTCTTCTTTTGCAGGTATTCAATGCACTTACACCCACTGCACTTTAACTATAAAACCACAAAATATTTCCTAAGTAAATCATACCATATTATGTACTCACTCCCTTGTGACGCCAGATGGATGAAAACCTCATGCACCCCATACCAATCTTTTTCTCCTATTTTTTTCTTTTCGCAAATGCCCCAAGGCGTCAGGGCGTACCACTGCTACACTTCCGATAGTCCTAATAAATCATAGTAATAGTGCATTAAAATAGGTGGTTTGGTTTGCCACATGGCACATCCGGTAAGGATTGATAAGCGTGGCTGCTCTTGGTAAGTTAGTAAATTCGACACCGTACGAATGCACTCTCCCTTCTTTACGGTATGTATATGTGTACATATTTATATATACATATATTATATATGCACTTGAGTATAAAAAACATGTTAAAAAGGTCTAGAGGAAAAATGGGCATTCTGTTGGATGCTTAGATAATATGAGTACGTAGCGCATTTATGATTTTACGCAAATTTTTGGAACCTCCTGGTCCTACCAGCAAAGGAGCTCACCGTCAGAAGAGCCCTACCGTTTCACTTTACATTATAAACCATAGAGACGGCTACCTCCTGCCACAACGCTGGTAGGTAGATAGGTAGATAATACCGAAGAAAAACTTTATCTCATGAATTAATTATAACAAGCGCGAGAAAAACGGGGAAACATTTTTATTTAACGTCTAAATGGCGAGCTTACTTCAAAGCTGGTTATCCAGTCTTACTCTTGGATCTCCCTTCCGATTTTTTTTTCATCCTCATTTTTTCCCCTCTCCTACGTCGCTCCTCCTTTCCCAGCTTCCCTTCGTTTCCTTCTTTCTTCTCTGGTAGTGGAGCTGGATAACAGGGAGAAACCGCGTTGCCGGTACTCGGGTGAGGGTGGCCCAGGGCCGCATCAGAGAGTTGAAAGGGCACGGGGCTCAACGAGACTAAGAAACAGGGAGAAAAACGTTATAAGAGAACAGGGAAAGAAATAAGTTTTGTGATGGGCTAAGGAACGTAAGAAAAATGTTTTATTTTAATTAGTGCTGGAGTACGTCAGAGAAACGAGAAGAAGTTCCCTCCTTACCGACGAGGTAATGAACCTGTAGGACATAACCGGTAATTGGATTCTTCCTTTATGCTTTAATTGGCAAAGTCCTTTGGGAGTCCAGGATGTACTCAGAAATTTACTAGAACCACCACGTGCTTTGGTCAACTTTCAAACCCACGCGTATATATATTTATATATCAGACACAATAAATTAAAAAAAAAACTGTTATCGAAACCTTACCATCATTTTTGCCAAATCTAAGAGGAATCTGAGCATCGACGATATCGAATATCAGACATATTGACAAAGTCGTTGTACCAGAGGATTACAGGACCTTTGTGAAAATCTTGTCTATCTAAAACAGTCCGTTAAGATGGGTTAATTAAGATTACCGATTAGGTATAACGAAACTCGTTAAACTGACCTTCGTGAATGTTCTTGAATATTCATAGCTATCCAAAATGGACGGAGGTTTCGTGCATTAACATACTTGCATGCATCATCGTGCCTCAGGACTCTATACAATATACATATATAATATACACGCGTATATATACGCAACCCCGTAAGCTGGTTATCCTACTACTTGACTCGTTTCCCTTTCCTGGCTCTAACGAATTTGTAATTTTTCACGCAAACGGGATTCATTACACTCTCTCATGTGTCCACCCTATACCTATACGCGTTTATTGAAAACGAAACGAAACAAATATCAGTAATATATCACGATGAGATTTTTAATGCCCCGCCTTGCTAGTATAGCATAACGACCATCTTAATCACCAGCGCGTCCAGACGGACCCATCCGACTAATGAGCTCAGTGCAAAGCAAACACGCGTCCATCTAATACAAAGGACCAGTTAGAAATATAACTTGAGAATATAGTATATAAATAGAAAATGGCAATATATCCTCTCAAATGCAGAGGTGACTGTATAACTATATGTACAAGATTTGTACATACCTTACGTGTGATATCATATCCCATAGTACATATGTACTCATGCGAGCGGCGGTGGGTTAAAAACGTTTTTCAAATTTTCCAGGATGTCCTGGATGAAAAAACAAAGCGAACCACTCCGAGTGCAACTTTTCCATTGGCACTTTAGCCAGAGGCTAAAAATCGTGAAGTTGGGAATCCCTCGTCGTCCGTGCATTTACGGCCCCCGGTCTGAGACTGATACCAGCTGTCGACAATCCTGATTTTACATCCTCCTCTGGTGCAAATAAATTGGACTGAAAGTCGCGAGCATCGTCTACCTATATGCAGATGTATGAAAGTGAAAAAAAAATTATATGTGGAAAATATAGATAGCATATTGTAGATATATCTAGTAAGGTATACTATATCCATATGTAGCCAGTATGCATGAGTATATACAGTGGTTCTCTCTCTCTGGCACGCGTTCAGAGAAATATGAAGACCCGCCTGTTAAACGTGACGAATTAAGGATCACGCGCGTTTCGCCCTGGACAACCAAGAGAAAAGCAGTGCCTCTTCCGTATAAATAAGCATTAATCTCCGTCGTTTTAACATGGCGTGTATTTCATTTGGTACATAGGAGAGCTGCGAGAGCTCCAATAATCGTATGCATGGGCTTTGGCGTTCACTGACAAATTGCTTCGACCGAAAAGCCAGCAGTATTCGAATTCTCTGACAGTGTCGCTTTGTTTTTCTTTTACGCACTTTCTCTCTTTTTTCTACTACCTTCTCAAATATTCTTGGATGTGCTCCGTCGAGTCAGGTAGCTCAGGCATCCTGCAGTACTACAGTGTTATTGCCGGTGTATATTATGAATGCAAGACTGAAAGTTCATAGACACGCTTATAATTTCAAAATGGCATCAATTAGACTGAAGAAACGTAGGCCTATGCTCTTGCAGAGTGCAACAACTTTAGCTTTGCTCGACGATGTATACGACATCCTTGAAACCAGCGAGACTCGTTTGGTACATACCGAACTTCGCTAATCATACGGGTCACTGCGTCACAAAGCGAATTCTCGAGCGCCAGCCTCTAGAACGGCTAAGACATTATTATTATCCTCAGATTGCGAGATCAAAAAGCCTCGATTAACGGGATCATCGTGTAGAATCTTGGAGTTGAGGATCTTTATATCCACCAATGCCTATGGCTACGCTGTCTTTTTTGTGTAATTATGTATGAGAGAGAAACTATCAAGTTGTACTATGTAAAAAAAATGTCATATGGACAATTTGTGATGCAGTATGGTTAGAATAGGATGGATTTCAAATATTATCGATTATCTTATACGTATACCCATAAGCTGGCCATGGATGAAAAAAGAAAGGGGTTTCTCATAGGACGTATGAGCGCTCTAAGCGAAAAGGACATTCTGAGTGATTGTGGTTGCCGCAATCTTGACATTCTCCTGAAATCCTTACAGCACGACATACGCTACTGTGTTTAGGCGCCGGAGATCATTCTATATAAAATGGCCGCCGTGTACAATACGTATTGTATAAACGTAGAAAAGCCCCTCGTGAATATGTCTATTAACGCTTAATGACAGGGTATTTTAATTAAGGATCTCCATTGCTCGGAACATAATAGACGAGTAAATATAGTAAAAACGAATATGCATAATGGGAGATAGAAAGGTAGGTAGGTAGGAAGGAAGGAAGGAAGGAAGAAAGAAAGCAATGAAAAGGAATCGGTGTTGCGTCATGTCCAGGTTTTATTATGTAGACAGGTTATTAACATAAAACAAAGTGAAATACTAGAGGTATGGACATACCTGGTATTCAAAACGACGTAATTCCATAGGGAGAAGCCATGGCTATGTTGAGCTTTGATCTTTGTGCCGGAATATTATAAAAGTCCAATGCAGTAATATTATACTGTCTAATTGCTGTCGTTGAACAAAGCCCAGTTTTGGCGCACAACATCCTCGTTCCTCAGTGTAAAGAATAAACAGATAAACTGTACATCGCACATCAGACACACGTCACATTGTAAACTTTAACAAGGAATCAGAATCAAGCAAGTTATACAATATGAAACTGAAACTTAAAAGGTTTCGGCATCGTGAAAGAGAGGGCGTTGAATGTTGGCGTTTGAACGTTTTGACTTTAAGGCGAGTCTTTAACCCGATCGGTAACGAGCGTCGATAAGAAAATACCCCGACGAAATTCTAGGTTTAGTTCTTCTACGGGTCCACCCTCGCATCCAACCACATGAGCTATGTAACCTGGTATTTTATACGTAAGATCTATAGAGCCTAGGCACTAACGTTTAGCGATAATTCTAGGGTTCTTCGCGGGATCCCTCCGGCTCTGCGGATGACTTATGTTTCGGCCACAGGCTTCGCAGCATTAAGCGGAATCATCATCATTATCATCGTCCTCCTTGTCGTCCTCAACGTCCTCGTCGTCCCCTTGAGTTTCATCAGAACCTTACTGCGTGTCGCCACTTTTACCCTCTGACCTCTATCGTCGGTACGGAATAATTAAGATATTGCCAGTGATCAGGAAAAGTTTAATAAGACTTATATAGAAATTACGTAATGGTAAGTTATATTTGAGTTAATCACAATGATCAAAATACTTGCTTTAGAAATGGCGGACAAGTAATCTCTACAACACGAACGGATAAGGATTACAATGGCGGATCGTAGAAGGGTCAGGCTTGGTAGAACCTACCGGTCTGCAATAAAGATAATTGGAATATGATCCAAAGTTTCAACGAATAATAGCAAAGGGAGCAAAGTGCTGAGATAGTATGGTATCTCTTCAAAATACGTACAACCATGGCATTTTGATCAAAACTGCAAACAGCGTTACACAGCTTCAACCATCCAGGCATCCCAACGCAATCCCGCCGGATGACAAGGAGCGGGGTTAGAGGACAGGTGCTACTGACGCCTTTGATCTCGCCCGAGTTACACGCTTTGGAGCATCGCGCACGAAAAAGGGAATTATCGAAATTCTCCGACTGCTCCCTCGCTCTCCAACCTCCTAACGGGAGGTTCCCTATCCCTCCGGTTTCCAACCTCTATTCCTCCCTCCTCAACACCGCGCAATCATCATCCTCTCCATTCCCTTCATTCCTTCTTTCTCTCTTACCTCCCTGCATATTCTTCATCCAATGCAACAACCAGACACCTGAGGCATTGCTTTCTTTTTTCAAATGAGTATTTTTTTTTTCTTTTTTTTTCAGGAAAAATTCACTCAGATTGTGGCTATCTCATCCCATATGCTGCCCAAGATATACATTTATACTTCAGGCAATACACATCCCTTAACCAAATATCAGTGAATTGGCAAGGATATTTAAATAGAGTAACTAAAAGAGCATTGCCAAAGCGTATGGACTATTCAGGCTGATTACTCTCTGGTTCCAGTATGGCTAATAGACACAGATAGTCTCTAAGACTATATCAAGGGAAATACTAAACGCAGACTCCCAATGGACCTGAAAGCTGTTGACGACAAATCGAGGGTTAAAATACTATCGGTAAATAGTCGAGTAAAGTGTAGGGTGATGTCTATCATAGGATAGGGACTCACCCAGGGATTATAACCCTAATTTCAACCGTGTCCACATACCATAGAGACAACCTCGGGGTAACTCCAGTTCAATCTTTCAAATCTGCCTACTAAAGACGGTTAGTATCTAACAGAACATATATATCTGTCAGACTATTCGTCTCGTGCAAAAAATCAGAGTAATTTAAACCAAATCAAAAATTGACAGGAACAGGAAGTGAGAATAACGTATATACGATTAGAAATTTCACAGGAACGAAGATTCCCGATGATTCATGAACTCAAAAAATACCTCGTTGTAAACTTAATAGGCACTCTCCTCGGTTATTAACGAAAAAAGACTACGGACAAGGAATCCCTCTTCTTTTCAAACGTTCATAAATCATACTTCGCAGCCAGATAAATGCCTCTTAATTTCGTCAGTGCTTTGGAGAACGATCATGGAACGGAGGCCTTTACGAAGACTACACAGTGTCGATTATGCCGTGAGATATATTTTATCGCCATATATGTTATAGTGTTAATTTAATGACGCCACATCATTTTATTTAGGATTCTCTCGTCCAATCCTAAATCATAGTAGAGGCAATCCGCCAATAGATGGATTGACTTTGAGACGTGAACATCCTGAGACCTCGAGATGCCGGGATGCTGAGACGTCTCTGAAATTCCCGGACACGCTCCTTTCCCGATACCAAACTCTCAGCCAAAGGTGAGCCACGCCAAAGTGAAGGGTTCAACTCACAGGGAGAAAGAGAAAGAGAAAGAGAGAGGTTAGCAGTTAGCAGGACTAGACTTTCGTGCTTCTCGGCTCCTAAAACTGTAGGGCACGATAATTGTGAGAACAATGCTTCTTCAGACAATTTCGGGCTAAACTATTTCTCGGTTCGCCGTACCTCCGAATTCCTTCATCACATGTCGCGTGCATCAATGCGTGAGAATAGCGTGTCCCACTCGACACGAACCTGATATCTATAGGTACCAAAGTGCATAGTTGGATGCACTACCGTTACATCATTAAGCCAATGGAGTGTGTAAGTGTGCTTTGTGATTGTGGACAGACACTTGTTAAAGTTTGTTTTACATTCCATTTATTCTTATTGCTTTTCTTTCTTTCAGATGTACCATGGGACTTTGCAGAATCTTTCTTCAGAGAATTTGACAATTCTCAGCTTGACCTCAGCGAATATCGGTAACGAAAGGAGAGCGATCGACGTCCGTGAGAGAAATTCGCACAAAAGTCAAAGGAAAAATTCGACCGGCTCTAAATGCAACCCTAAAATTTTGAACTGACGGCCAAAAGAATGTATAATTAGGAGGCATAAAAGTAACCATCGCCCACTCAAAGCACTTGCTGTGTTATACCGTTGTGGGTCGTCGCACCCACAACTGCAGGTTCCCGTCGATCTCTGAAAGTTCGAGATGTTCGGCAATTTTTCTTTATTCTTTTTTCTTTTACTTTCGTTTCTTTTCTTCCCTTCTGAGACAATTACGATGAGTGCCAGGTTCCCTGCCATTAAAGTATCGCTAATCGTTCCGGGTTATACTCCATCGACATTTGCAAAAATCATTGTAAAAAAAGTCAGATGAAATCATTACAGTAGACCCATATGTATTGTCGTTGATTAAACTTGAAATATTCTTTTGAATCTTATCATTCGTGTATCGGTAATCGTTAATGTATTCTGGGTTCAATCCAATTTTCACTTTTTCCCTAAATTTCTCATTGCCAATCAAAATATCATTGGTATCAAGATCCAAATGAACATTCATACGCAATTGCATAGCTAACGATAGCAAAACTGATCCTCCTACCCACCATCTGTCATTTCTGATCGTTAACTTGGTTAGCACACGCATATCAAATCGAGCAGGGCGAAGCTTAGCGCGGAACAGCCAGTCGGCTAATGCGATTTGGATATATGGAGAGTCCTGTGGGATATTTCGGGTGTACGATGCCCCCATTGCGTCCTGAGACGCGATAAATACTATGCATATGTAAATATTACAACGAGCATATCAAATTGGTTACAAAAACGTTCTACTGTATCAAGCGGAGAATCTAAGATATTCAAACAAAAGGTATAAAGTGCATACAAGTCAAATAAGTTTCATTTTATTCTTGGTCACTCTACAAATTATATGAAACTTCTTCTGCCTTTCAGTTTGGATCGCGAGGGAAGTCTGTACAAGAGTTGGAAAGAATGCTGCTTTGTAATTATTTGAGAAAATTCAGTATACAAGACGAATCACTTAGACGAACACAAACGCGTGAAACCTTTTCTCACGCTCAGGATTCTACGCATTAGTGGTGGCAATCTAGTCCCGTTAACAGGATCAGGACTTGCGAGAAACGAAGGGTTCTCTACTCGTTATATTGGCAAACCGTCTATTCAGGGTCGATCCTCGGGGACGGGATTTCAGTTACTTAGGAAGAATTGCCACAAAGAGACGAACCTATTGTGAACATTGTTGTTGCGACGAATTCTACTATGATCCAGTAAGGTTGTTTATCTTTACAGACCCAATAAGCCACAGGCGTATAACTGTGTACCAATCGTATATGTACTCTTGAAATTCTATAAATGTGCAATAATAATTTTGTACTATCGTAATTCATAAATTGTACTTTTTACAAGAAGCAACAGTCTTCGGTAGAAGCTGCTTCGTTGTGAATTGCCTTCATTACTTTGATGAAACAAGGGAAGGGAATTTGGATAAACCAAGACGGTACGAGAATGAGTTATTTTGAAGAATCGTCCTTAAAGCCAGATTCTAATTACAGAATACATTTTCAAATTTACCTTCTACTTGTAAATAAAATGCGATGGTCGAGACGTTTCCTCCCTTTAGCTGCGAAGCGCGCTTTTGCCGTCAGGCTAATGATTTGCAAACATCACCCCTCGGCTCGTTCCGCTCATTACAAAGTTTTTGCCGGGCGTGTTATGCGTGAACAAGGCAGACATCTTGAGAAAACCTAAGGGAGGAAACGCAAGGTTTGTTGAAACTTCCATTAACGTAACTTCATATACATATAGATTTACCCGTCCTCGTATATCGTATAATTCATGTTATTACTGGTATTATAAGTGAGACTATTTTCACTAAATAATCTTACAGTACTACCATATATCTTCAATTTATGAAAATGCATAAGAAAGTTATCAACACATTACGGACCTTCAAGAATATCCTGTAACTATATGACATTACCAATTTAATAGAGCAGTTATACTAATGTGGTAGAGTGAATTTCTATAACGACTATATTTATAAGTCAATAGCGCTATTAGACTTGATTATTAGTAAATATTAACACAGCTATAAAGCTCATGGCGTGAGTAAATTCTCCACTAATTAAATGTCCAAGCATAAAACTCCATTTTTAACAGTCTCCGTCAAAACGAAAATCAAAATAGGGCATAGATACCATCTGGCTGCAATTCCATCAGGGTTTGGAGAAGATTGGAATTGTATCACCTAAGAATGAGGTCATTCTCTTCTAGGAGCTTCAGGGTATACGCCGATGTGCGGGATAAGGATACTTCACTTTCTATAGACGCCTTCGGGCCAGCTAACATGCAGTGGTTCTAGATAATGTGTTCTAAATCGAACCACGTCGGTGGTAAATGTTCCTACTGGTTACCAATAAATGGAAGAGCAGATAAAATCCTGCTGATAAAGTAATCAAAGAGTGTTTTTGTCACTGGTGATCAACGGAGAAACTATTGTATCCGCTGAGGTTTAACGTCGATATCTGTAATATCGACCACAGAAGCACAGATTATTTCAGAAGTGCACTACGAGACTCCTAGTGGATATTTACAGAAAATTGATGTGATTCGTCAACATACTGATTACTGACAGTTTCTAATCTGCGCAGCGCATATTTCTGTGATACTGTGATACCAACATGGACGTTGATACAGCGAGTGACAATACGTCTATAGACGACAAAACGGAAGATTTTTGTGAAAATCCGACAAGAGATGCACTCACCGAAGGTCTTATGGGACTTCTTAAACCCACAGTGGATCAACTGGATGAAAGAATTCGTGCTACTAGGTAATTTTAATAAATTTCATGTATTTAGCTGTTTTGGAGTAATTTTTTATAATACTTTAATTTGAGGATTTATTTTTATTAATGGCATAATAAGATATATTAGCTGGAATAAATTACATTATTCAATGAGGCTACTTATTTTTATTCAGGATTAGCCAGATCGAGTTGAAACAACAGATTGAATCATTAACCGATGAACTGCTGAAGATATCAGAAGTCCTACAATGTCCTTTGGAATTGGAGTCTTATGTTAAGAAGCTTGTAAATGCCAAACACAAAGTTACCATAGTTAGTAATATCTTGCAAACAACACAGGATTGCCTTAATAAAATTCACCAAGCTGTCGAAAGAGATACAGTTAAGCGAAAAGCCTTGTTCGATCATAGTCTATCGCACAGCACTACAGTTACTAGCAGAGAAGTGAAACAAGATGCTGACAGTGAAAATGTTCCATCTACAGAAAATTCCAACACTGATACTGCTGTTAAATAATTTCTTATTGAGATAATTAAAATGTGCTATATGTTAATGGACTGTTTCATAGGGATTTTATAAAAAGAATTATATCAAAGATGGAAACACCAATAGTTAAACTATCAAACAAAGATTTGGATACTGTTTATGAACCTTCAGAAGACTCGTTTCTTCTCATAGATGCCTTAGAAGCTGATTTAGAAACATTTAAATCACAAAAGTCACAACTTTGTTTAGAAATTGGAAGCGGATCAGGTATCGTTATTACTGCTCTGGCAGCAGCATTAAAAAAGTATAATGGTGCATACTTTTGTGCAATTGACTTGAATCCTAATGCTTGCAAAGTCACAAAAGAAACTAGCATAGCCAACTCTACCAATATTGATGTTATTCAAATGGATTTGACTAACAATATTTATGCTAGAGGCATATTTGATATAATTTTATTTAATCCACCTTATGTTGTTACCGAATCGCTAGAAGTTCTTGATGAAAGATTAATTTCCAAAACATGGGCTGGAGGGAAAGAAGGTAGAGAAGTGATGGAAAGACTATTTGAAAATATTCCAAAATTATTATCTGATAACGGATATTTTTACTTAGTCGTTATCAAAGAAAATGATCCAGAGTATATAATTCAAATCTTCAAAGATTTAGATATGAAAGGTGAAGTTGTTATGGACAGAAAAGTAAGAGGAGAACACTTACATATTTTGCGATTTAAGAAAACGGGACAAAACTGAATAATGTATAATAGAAAAGGCTGCGAAACTTTCTTAATCGTATGATTAGAATAGTTCAATACGTTAAATATCCTACCTCTAAATACATGGAGACACCAGACTCACAAAAAATTTTAGTGTGAAATATAACAAAAATTTTGAAAATATTTCTTACGTGTACAGAGGAATCTAATTATTTCCGCTACACTACACAATCTCTTAAGAATCAATTCTGATGTTGATCGAGATGAGTAGCTTAATTAGATTATTCCACATGCATGTCTGCGATGAAACAAAGAAATGTTTTAATTTTTGTCAATTGTATGGCAATGACATACGTTTTACATTTCTATGAAACGTGTAAATTATTTCAGCATAGATTCTGTATATACATGTAACATTATGCACTAGATTGTATTAGTTATACAAGTACCTTATTAATATATGTAATTGTACTCAAAATAAAATAACTGGCTATCGAAAAAATAACTGCTCGTATTTGAATTTGAAGTTATCCATCCTAATGATTTTAGGTATTCCTACATCCAGATATAATCCTCATATTTATACAATGTTGGCATGTACAGTAAATGGCACAAGGCATGTAAATCCAAAGAAAATAGATAAGAATGCAAAACCTATTTCCAAAATTGAGAAAAACAATTTATTACAGCGCAAGTTTAACAGTGAAATCTGTACTTTACAAAAACAAAGAAATGCCAATTTACTCTTGTTACTATTAAGCTGAGTCTTGAGTATAATTGCAAATTGTCAACGAATATACCATCGACTTGTCAATTCCCATTTCGTCAGTCGAGGAATATTAATGAATGATTTTTCGTTTCAACAGTGACGATTAAATATCCTTGATTATGAAGGTGTCAAGTAGAATGACAGTTCTACATTTAAAAAAATCCTTAGTGTCCTTTGGGTAGATCAGAACCTTTTGCCGTCCGGATTTTTTGTAATTTCAAATATAATATGGCGGTACTTATCGTGGTAATAACAAGGAAACTGAGTAAAAGAGAAAACATTGCATAAAATCCTCCGTGACTCATGCACACGTTCCTGATTTGACTGATTTCATCGATGGTCATTTCCATCTTCTCCAAAGCCTGTACAGAGGCTTGACTCAAGTCATCAGGCATGATGACCTTGAATCCACGACTAACGCGAACTGGATCTGATAAAGCTCCTCCGGTAATATTGGAAGCGGCATAAGTGACGTCACGCCTTTTACGTGGTTCAATTTGCTAAAAAACAAACAATCCATAAATACTTGACTCAATCATTTTTATAATTATTACTAATACACACTACTGTACCTGATTCGGATCTGGACACGCGTCGCAGTCAGTCTTACATAATTCAACATTGCACTCAATAAATAAATCCATAACATCTGGAAATTTGAATGCCTGGAAGAATGCATAGGCGATGATGGATGCACCCGTGTTACCAGTATCCCTGGTTTTTTGGAAAGCACCAAACAGTTTTGGTTTTAAAATACAGCCTCGTTCATCCGTCAACTGGACAGTATTGGTTGATGATTCATCACGAGCAATGCAGTCGCGCACCTATTTAAAAAAAAAGTTATTCTATAACAAATGGGATACTTTTTACGTACTTAAAATCTGTATGTTTATTTAAGAAACATACTTGTAAATCAAAACCAGGATCACCCTCGACAGACACAACTAGGGTCATGATTTCACCTATCTTGACTAGGCCATCGGCAGCTGGTGCGAAAGGTCCACGTCCGGTTTGAATATCTAATCTGGCTGACGCAGTGTCACCACTAAATGTGACGATTTCTTGATTCAACATGTCGACTGACAAACTCACAGAAAGAGCCTTGTTAATATTTCCTTCCCACAAACAGCGTACTCTGCGCACTGTATCCCAAACTTCTTGAATACCTGGTTCGTTCTAAAATAGAATCATTGAAATATGCAAATAAAATGTATAGATATTGATTCATGAAAATCTTGTTACAAAAAAAGAAACTTACTTGTAGTACCAAAACATTTTCCAAGTACGCCTGACCAGCCTCTCCTTCGAAATCGTTGATAAACTGAGTACCACAAGAATCTAGACTGACAGTGAAAGAATATTCTTTTTGACCAGAATTCTGTGATACATAACGACAGTCTGGATTTGTGTAGTACCCCTGTAACACGAAAAGGAAAATATTTGTGTACCCTTGATAAATGAGCAGGAAATGATGAACAATTCCGAACCGTGTTTTACCTTCGAATAGATGACACCATCGAATTCCCGATTAAATTCAATGTTAATAGTCATCATAGTTTTACTACATTCCACATCAATATTATGAATATGTGGAGGATGCTTCAGATCATCATCACCACCATCGGTATTAACGTCAACAGAGGTTCCTGTTCCTGAAGTTGCTGAACCATCTTCACCATTAGCCCCTGTGTCTATATAAATCACATATAATGTATTATTGAAAATATTTTTAAAAAAAATTAAGCATGCGGTTTCACGGAGTATCTCTATGATGCATTATGAATTCTTACAGGTACGGACTATCTTACCTCCTGGAACAGGAGATGGGAGTGAAGGTGAAGGTGCCACAGAGGAGGGATAACCTCCAGATTCAGACGTACTTCCGGGCGTCGGGAAACCAGGTGACGGACTAGATGACAATGGGTACCCATAGGTCGTAGAGGGAAAGGAAACCACAGGTGTAGCTGATTTTGAGGTTTGCTTATTGATCGACGGATAACCTGTATTAGTCGGTGGCAGATAAGTCGATGAAGCTGATGGGTAGCCAACGTTTACAGGAGGTTGAAGTGTCGTTGATGCAGGTGCTGATGATGGATATCCGGACGAAGGTGAAGATGGGTATCCAGAAGCTGCTGAAGAGGAAAATCCTACAGATGCTAAGGACGAGAATCCTGCAGTCGATTGACCACTTCCTGAGTAAGACGGAGGTGCTGAAGTTGGAATCGATTGAGGACTGTAACCTGCTGAGGAACTGAAGCCAACCGAGGCACCAAAACCCGATGATGCTGACTGCTGGTTAGTTGCAGGTGGTATATAAGTTGGTCTTGACGTTGGTAATGATGACGCTCCATAACTAGGTTGTGATGATGGTTTCTGGTACTGAACGTCTGGTGGAGAGTAAGTCTGTTGTGGAGGCGTTGAAGCTGGCTGGAACGGTCTTGGTCTTTCTATTGGTCTTTGTGTACTGTATGGCGGTAGGTAAGCATTCGGTTCAGACTGCTGCCGAACTGAAAATAAAAAATACATCTTCACTAATAACAGATCATCTCTCTGCACACTTCCGTTGATGAAATGGCTTGAATTCAAATGAATTGGTATTAAAGACAAATTATAAAACATATTATTAGTCTTTACACGAAAATTAATCTGTGATGAATCTGTTATAAAATGAAATAATCTTGAACTTGATGAAATATTACATTTTTCTATGGTTTCTCTTTTTCATCTTTTCTCCGCCTATGAGAACATGCCTGAAAGCTTTATGAACAAATTATGATGTGCTTCTTATTGAATATTACACGAAGTACGAATGTTACTTCGGGGTATGTAAAACCTACTTTTCCGTGTACCCTGACGGTAGATGCCTTGAATCCACTCTAGGATATTTCGAGCCATCACGTCTGCTGGCGTATCCGGAGCAGCTCGCACGGCTCTCGAATGGCCTGAATGGGTAAACGTTTAAAAATCAAATAATTTACTGTCAAAATAATATTACATAAAGGTGTAACTCACTCGCAGACTTTCTCACGAAGAGGGCATGTCGCTCCTGAGTAGTTACTGCGCTGACAAGCACTGCCACTAAGGTTGCGGTAATTAATCTCATCCTGCAGCTGTATTAGAATAAAGTAAAAATGATTCAATCAAATCATAATAATAGTATAATTAAAACATAATTCCTCATTCAATTGAAAAAGCAAACTGATTCAAATTGAAAATGAATCTTATGCCAAGGGTGAAAGTCAGCTCTAACAGACAGTTAACATGTAAATATGGCTTAAGAGTGAAAACGCCGTATTGCCTTGGCGTAATCTTAAGAAAATGTAGAGTTAACGTAAAAGCTCGGAATCCTTACTGAGAAAGAAATGTAAAAAGGAAAGAAAGGCTTATGTTGAACTGCGCGCCTCTATACAAAGGTATATCATTGTATAATATATACTATAGGTTTATTGTCCGGCGCGAATGATGTTATTTAGAAGTATATGCAAGTATATACCGAGTATAGTCATTTTAAATAGGTAGAAAGTTCACGCATCTGTCTGAAGCGTATGTGGGAATATGCCACAAGACTTCGTAACGTACATAAGTCATATATATCTCGTTGAATAAAGATTCATTATTATATTCCCAAATCGCACTTAATCATTTCCCAATAAATTTTCTCAGCCAATTCTGTAATCAATAATACAAAAAATATATATCCAAGATTTATCATGGCATTGCATAATAATAGTATGTTAATGAAGAAATCAATTACGTATTACGAATTACAATTACGTAAATTTCTCAACATCTTCAATATTCTATCTACGAAACAATGACTGTCGAATATCCTAAAGTATTTTAGTCAAAAAACTATCGAGCAATCATTGCAATCCATCTTGGGTCAAGGCAGTCAACTTTGCTATAACGCAACTGCCTGTTGATGATTATCGAGAATATCAACTCTCCCGTCATTTTCTATAAAGATCAGTGACCCCCTGAATAAAATACGAGCCCTCAGGACCATCAACGCGTTTTCTTCAGAAGTGCAACTTCACCAACCCGCTGCTCACTCGTGGAAAGTAGAAAGTAGTCATTATGAAGTTACACGTTTTGGTAGAATGACGTCACTCGAAAATCTTGAGGACTGGTCCATCCTCAGTAGACCTTGCCTACGTCAGGCTGTTTACGATCCTTAGTCTCGTTTCTTCCTTCGACTGACTTCCACTTGCCAATTGGTAGTAGGCGTTATTAAATTTACAAAAGAATTAAATAGACTACACAATGACTCGACGTCGGTTGATCGATGATTTTTTTTTTGAATAAACCTTGTCACCATTATTCTGATCTATGACTGCTACAAATTTCACCTCGTGACACAAATTCTTACAGCACACATGAGAATAAATTGTTTTATAACCAAAATAGATTATTAAATTCCACAATTCTATTAGTGTCCAAATTCACTACACCCATAACAATCGTACTACACCTATGTAAAAAAAAAACCATCATTAGTCCTTGTACAGAAACACAATTCTTTCTAATGAATATAATCACCGACTCAAATTCTCTAACGGAATTTCTATTTAGTAATTGAAGTTTTGTAATTCGATGATCTTCAAATACTGACGTTGTAGTCCCGCCATCATCATCCCCACTGACGGACCAATTGAGTGTCAGTGAAACCAATCGAGTGAGCAATCGCGACCAGAGATCCTATAGGTACTTTTACTGTCTAACCAAGTATTTACGAGTCCCAGAGGGAGAGCTCGTAATGCTTGTCTACGGAATCGTGCACGGTAAAAGGTGAAAGGTGAAAGTCGCATCAGGCGAAATCATCTCCGCTTAAATCTTAAGGTACCATCTTCTATCTCTACATAACCTATGTGACACAAAGTTCCCTAGTCGAATCGCTATAACCTCTTCTGAAACACGATCAGCAGTCACAAGCGAATGATCATATAGTCACTACAAGTCTAAATAAATCGAGGTATCGCACTGCGATTATTTCTTTTCGATCCCTTTATACGATATGCGACAATCGAACCTTTTCGAATTGTCTTACTTGTCCATGTATTTCGAGTTGCTTTCACGCGACGAGATTTCAGTTTGTTCTATTCTTTCTACGTACGGTAAATACATAGTGAATGCTCATTATAATTTTCGAACAATTTATATCGGATTATATGCTCGTAATTGATACTCTCATTTAAATGCATTATTTAACACACGAATTTTCTCTCAGTGACCGTATTTCATAATGCCCATGGCTACATCACTTGACTTTAATGACAGTTGCTATGCATCCACTCGTCATTTTAATAATTGTCGTGCGAATTCGCCAGTCGGGATGCTGGTTGCGGTTTGTGGATGAGGAAAGTGCAACCTGCACTTGAGATTTTGTAGTTGCATCTTAAGCCTTGCGGTAAGATATTTATAATGCTTTTAATAGTCGTTTATTAAGTGAGAATAAAATTAGGCTTGCGCAACGCGTGTCCTAAATTAAAGAATGATCGACGTCCTTATATGTACGTGACGAATGGCACAATTCCACCGTACATCTTTTCTTATTTAATATTACTTTTTTTTTTACTTCAATGCCAAATCTTTCCAAGGTAACAGTGGCTAATCGCGCGAATTTAAAGAAATGAGAAAATAATTAACAAAGCTCGTTACGTAGAAATATCTTCACTTTCTAACTGTACAATTTACAAATCCCTTCCGGCATCACATTTGGTACGTATGTCGTTCGCACGTTTTCGAAATCCCAAGAGCAAATGTGTCTCGTTGTTCAATGAAAATAGACTCAGGCATAATAAAATTTCGTAAAATCAGTCTAAAGTGTCTCTACGTGTCTCGAAAGTGAGGTTAATTGTCCTAACACGTCTGCAACTGTTTTTCGTTAAATCAGATCATTCATCTGTATGTACACACAAGTATTCTTAATGTAAGATCACGCAATATTCCCGATATTTTTCTAAAATGAATTTCGAAATCGATGCGTCACAATGCTTTCTCGTATTAATGTTGTACGAAACTATACAGTGTTGTTTCTGGTAACGCACATAAAATTGTGCAATCTTTGTTTTTTGGGAATCGTCTAAACGAAAATTTCGCATAAAATTTCGACGGCCGTATCGCATGCGTGAGACGATTTTTAATTAATTGGAAGACACGAATAATAATGTGAAAATTTTAATGGTGTGTATATTACATAAAAAATACATACAATAAAACTGTGTCACCGTTGTTTGGCATAACAAGCTTCTTCACGAGATCAAATGCTCGTATACGTTACGTCACAAATGACTTTCTTCGGTCGTTTTATTGTTTTCCATTCTAATGTCGCGAACTTTGCCTTGCAAGAAGAAAATCGTTAGCGCACTTAGCCACACGGTGACCCTATATAGGGTAGACCAAGTTTCACCTTAGAAACTGTTACATTCAATAGGTCTGGGTTACCGGGACATCGATTTTCTTATATAGGAATTTGTAAAGTAACATCAAAGATGAACATGATGATTTTCTATTTCCACGCGACACGAATACAAAATTAATTTTTGTCTCTGAGAAAATGCACTTTCTTCTTACGATCCATATATAAAAAAAAAGTCTAAATCAAAGTCAGTGTCATTTTTAGTATAACGTATTACTCAATCCTAGCTACGCTAACCGGGTCATGAAACTTTGCATCATTATGCAAATTTTCTATTTCACTACATAAAAATCTAAGTTCATCATAAATTGAGGTCTTGCATATTTTAAATAATTATAATGAGGAATTTATTCAATGAATAAAAAACAAAAGTTTATTAATCAACTGGAGTCATCATTTTAGTAATTATATATGTTACTAGAGTGCATATTCTGTACTTAAACTGAAGGTACTGAGCATATAATGACCTCAATTAATTAACCTCTCTTCGGGATCATCTGTTTAGTAAGGCAACTGTACTATATTTTCTTCTAACGCTTCTCCAGTACCCTAATGCCTGTAATTGGTAGCTATCGCCGAGTGTAGATTATTGTGGCCATGTTAAAAAATGTACAATTACTAAGTGACTATGTATATTTACATGTTACACCATGAGCAAATGTACTTTGCTACTGTTAATTGAAAACAATATATGTTTTACTTGCGTGTATCTATACGATTACCCCAGTGTATTCTCTATACACGTATAATCACCAGCACCTTATTCATATTTACATAGACTACATGAACAGCCATTACTTTCTTCAGAACTGACTGATCTAAACACTCGATAAATTTTCGTTTCGAAACTCTTATTTCGTCGAGTACTTACAATTTCGAGTACAAATATAAAATAAAAGTTGACTTTCCCCAAGGCATCGAATTAAAAAAAAAGAAAAAATTTCTTTTAATCCTATAGAAAGACTCGTAATTCCAACGTCTAATGCATTTGTACAACGATTAATGGATTTTAAATCTTGTTTTCTTCATTGACATACATTATTCATCGTAGATTAGAAATATTTGATATTTTTCAAACTCTACGTTGCTTAAGAATAAATAATTGTTATACAAACATACACTGTGATGGCTTCTAATTAATTTTTTTTTTACAGATCTTAAGACGTATATCCCAATTCGATAAGGTAAAACATTTTGAAAATATATATTTTTAAATTCAAGTTAATTTAACTCACCGATATGATACACGATTCACGCGTTTACGTATCCTTCATAGGGTGAGTGGATGCTGACTAAAATCCAAAGGAGATGGGTGCACGCGCTTATATGAGAAAGGTGAGAGTGAATACCTGAGAGCATCTTCATTCAAGCTTTATATAGGTAATATATACCCCCGTACTCGGCACTCTTTAGAAAGAGAATTACCTCCACCAGTACTACTGCAATTTAACTATACCTTTCGTATGTACCATGGTGTTATCGATCAAATCTGTATTGACGAAACTTCCATTTTCATACCGACCTCTGAATTAATTTCAAATACAAAATTCAAAATTCTTGGAGATCAGTAAAAAAATTATTGACCAGAGAAAAGGTATAGTTGAGATCAAGAGATAATATACTGTATGCTAATGCACCGTGGGCACATTGCTACTCATTATGCCTTGAACACGGAACACCATGCATATGTCACGTATTATACTGATGACAATAATTTTATTATTTTTATTACTTATTATTCGTCCAATGCATTCTAATCCTTCGCCATATTTGAAACCACGACAGACCTTACTTCTGTTCATCTCCAAATATGGTGTACAGGATTAAAATAAATTGTTGTATAATTCAACAATTAAATAGCCTCATAAATTATCACGTATAGGAAGTCATTAATGTGTAGATTGTATAGACAATAATTCCTTTCCTATGAAATCTATAACGAAATCTAAATAAAAAAATTGACAATAGCTTGTTTTTAGGTTAAATTTGTATAGTGCAATACTATCGGCCTTCAGATTATAATGCTAGAACAGAATTTATAAACATTTGTAATCAATGACTCTCAGAGGAAAGTTCAAACATTTGGTTGCTAATTTGTAAGCCATTAGGAGGAATCAAAAGCCTCTACGAAACTTGGCCAATATTACGAACTATCATTAGACACGTATTAGCACTTTATTAATTAACGTATATTGCTTCGTTATCGATAACCGAGCTTAAATTTATTATTTATAAATAAAATAATTATAAAGCGTAAAAATCATCCAGGCTGAAGCACATCCATATTTGTTTCAGACAGCGTGTCAACCTAACCGCAGTAAAAGTATGGCTGGACCAATCGACAGTAGTATTACATTATTAATAGTTAATTACACGGAGTGATGTCCTTCAAAAAAATGTCAAGATTATTTAAAACCTTTCCTTTCATAAGAGTTTCAATGATATCGACCTTTTTCATTAGAGAGGATACAGCATCGCGGTTGTAGGTCCATTCAGGTATTGCCAACAGATGCTGACATGGCACAATAAACCACTTGAAACTGATAATGAAATTTTCGTTACTGACAATTACTTTTATTCGCAACAGTGTCGTTATGATTATAACCGTAATGTGCAATCGGTAATCAGTAAAAGTATATACCGTTTAAAGAACGTAAAGAGTAGAGTATGTTTTTTATTAAAAATCGTCCTTTCTATTCCTTTATTTGATTCGTCGATATAAGTTTCGGCCACGTAACGTTTAATTGTTTTTCTAATATTTTATGGCTGTATCAATCACGTACTATCTGTGTTTCGCAGCTTTCTCGAAGATATTTGAAGAATCGATCTTTCGTCGTTACTCGCGCGAGATGAATAGGTACAGGCACGTACACACAATAGTTTGCATTACGTGCATCAGCGCATAGAAAGTACAAAGGCACGCAAACAGAAGAGTAACGTAGTTTTACCTTACGTAGTCCCTTCCTAGTTTTCAATCCGAAAATGGATAAGTAAATTGGTGATTTTAATATTAATTAGTTTTATGTAAACGACAGGAAATAAATGATAGTCTTCATTCAAGTATCTTTATGAAAACACGAGCCGTATAGTGAATATTGCGTGATGTTTTTCACCCTCGTAATAAAAGAATCATCAATTGTTAAATAGTTACAGTTTATTATTCCTTAAGGATGTTTCACGTCATCGAACATATCTTCTTCGTGTCTTCGCTACTTACGGCTCTCGAGACGTTGAGCAATGCTGAAATTTCTAGAGAATCAAACACAACAGCGAGAAATAACGTGCACTGATGTACTTACGAATTTGGATAAAGACGGTTTCTCTAATACCAAACTTTGAAGTGAACTGTCAATAGTTTCCGTGAATTTTGGGATCTTCCTCAAATAATTTCCTCATACGTAAATACAGTTTGATCTTTACCTGCATAATTACGCGAATCGTTTAGTTGAACGTCGACACGGAATTCGAACATAAACCAGTGAAAATGTGATTTGCACGAGACCTCTTTTTTTACTTCGTTTTCTTTTTTAACGGTTGTAATAGTTAAGACGATTTTTATCTGGGATTAGATCGCGAATATTACAATATGTTGGATAACTAATAGACGGTTTACCACATTAAAGGCAAGAAATATTCTTTTCTAGTAAGTAGCCACGAATAGACAAAACTCATGACGCAATGACTTGGAATTCATTAAGGCTCTTTTAAAGAATTTCGAAAACTGGATAACAGAGACATATTCTCTTTCACTTTTAAAGATTATCATTATCGACTTCATGTATTAATTACATAATAATTTATACAATTCTTAGCAGTTAGGATTTGTTTAATTTTTTAATATTTTTGTGATCAATTTTCTTTTTTTCTGGTCATAAATGAAGAGAACGCTAAATACGATACATTTAATTTACATTAACATAACTTAAGTGGGAATTTGCATTGTGATGAACAAATATAGTGGATATGTGTATATATATATATATATATATATACATATTGGTATTGTATATACCATGGCATGGGTATATACATATATATATATATATATATATATGTGTACTGCACTAAAATTGCAACTTTGAGGTAGGAAAATCCACTTTTGTTTATAGTGCGGATCTCTCCAAAGCAAATAAATATTTGCCTCTCAAATAAAACGCCTGGAACTTGCTGCAAATCGTGTTAAATCCTAGGTGAAGCTGTCGCACATACGTGATATAGACAGATAATGTGAAGTTACCTACGATTACGTAAATTTTCATGTCGAGCAAATATAAGTACATCACTGAGCGAGTAGTAGCGAATAAGATACCTCACATAACAAATAGTCGCACAGTTTCACTTTTCACAGTGTACCATACTATACAACATGTATAAAAATATTGTATGATTTGAATATGAACCAAGAACTATGAATGGTCATGGATATTCATACATTGTCTAGTTTATATTTGTAAAATGCAATAGCAACGTGAATTTCAAGAAATAAACAATGGCTCATACATATATTGGACTCACGCTTATGAACAATTGCATACATGATAAGACAGCTTATGAAAGTCTCGGAAATATCGTGAAAAATATTTATTTTACAATATGTCTTATTCTAGAATTATGACATATTTAATTATACTCTAACGAAATATGATATAAGTTCAGCATTTTTATCATTTTGCAGTATATTGTAGAAATATAAACAAATAAATGTATCATTATGTATTTTTATGCGTGTTTGACTCTAGACAGCGCAATGTATGACTTTTTGGTTTTTAAATCATGCCAACCAATAGGACCTCTCTCACAGTCTGCACATGCTAAGTATTTTACATTTTCGACAGTATTTGACACACCAATATTTTCAAATGTATACATGTCTTCTACCAGCCAATAGTCAGAAATTGATTCTCGTTCATCTGCTTGGCCATCTCCTTTTCGTTGCATATATGGCAAAGAAAACTGAAAGTACATTTCTAATTTAAATATAAAGTAAATTAAGGTTTTATTATTATCACAGATAAATTTTAGATTTTAACACATGTGAATGACAATCCATGAAAATTATGCTACCGATAAAACAACCAATAATATTTATAATTTATACTATGCAGCAGAACCGTTCAAAATAATACAAGAAACTATTAATTCTTAGCAAACATTGAATGTAAAATTAAAAAAAGCATATCAAACTCTATAAAATTATATCACAAATGCATTATTAATGTTAAAAGGCTAACCTGAATGTTTACAAATGTGGCAGATCCTTGATTCAGCACTTTCGATGGACAAAACGTACAGAATACCTTATCCTTATTTTTTCCAGCATCATTTTTTAGTAAAGATTCTGGATTTTCTTCTGACATATTTACTTCAAGCCAAAATAATAATCTTGTATTTATAAATGCACAGTCCACAAGTACAGATATATGGTATAACCAAACATGTCATATAACGATAGTGATACCATATGTCGGTATGGCCGAAAGTGATATCTTTTTTATATGATGCAAAATGTTCAAAAATTCAATAGAAATTGATCCTTTTTATCAATTGATATACTTATTGTTTTATATGACTAAGATGTAAACCCTAATGAAAGATTAATAGGAATATTATACTTACGTTTAATTTATACAAAATAATTCATTCTTTTAAAAAAAAAAGTAATAGCAGTAGTGTATATTTTTGGTGCTTTTTAACTACTATTCCATATACATCGATCAAACGATGCGTGATTAATTTTTTGCGTGAAAAACCAATCTTGCGATTCAAAATAATTTACTTGTAACTTCAAATATCTAAGATTATAATCGAGTACTGTTTGTTATTTTTGAAAGACGACTGATAAATATGGTTACAGGATTATGTACATACAAGACGTTCGATGCAATGTCACAATTATGATTCACTTTCAAGACATACTTATATCCAATCCTTGGTTGCTCTTTATTTGCAAATAACCAATACTCTCAATTAATATTCATTATTTTAATTTTGTTGCATCACATGTGGTATATCTGAAACTAGATTATTTAAAAAGAAAAATTTTAGCAGTCCGATTGTACGCACTAGTTGAGTAACTTATATAGTTTTATATAGGCTAAATCGTATCATCTAATTCTTATAGTTAAAAATTAATATTCATTTTAACATAGCTTTTTAAAAGGTGTGCAATTACAATACATTTAAATACAAATAGGTTTATTTCATCGTATTTGCCCATCCTTTTGTACGTCTTTAAAAGAATATTTAAATTCTAACTTTTTTCCTTATCCTTTGGGCATTCAATCTCTCGACCTAAAAGATCATACTTGCTTTGATTTGGTTCAGGTTCTTGATCTGTATCAGAGCTGCAGTCACTGTCACTGGAATCTTGATAAGAACCAAGCCCTGGTAATATTCCTATACACTTCATTCCTCCAGTGTGTCTTTGATTATTAAAGTTTGAAACTTCATCAATTTTTCTTTTTGTACCACTTAGTGTTTCATCTTCAATATTTCCTCTGGAACCTTTGTTTGAAGAAGAACTGTCTGCAGACTTGATATGAGAGTCTTCACTATTTTCTTCGGTCTCGGATAGCTTCCGTTTAGTTCCTCTTACATCGTTTCCTGTACATGATTTTCTTTTATTATAACATCATGCGTTGTTTGATTTTCTTTATATACTGACCAGCCTTTTTAACTACAGCACCAGCTAGTAATCTTAGTTGTGAAGTCCTCCCACTACATGAAAATAATAATGGTTAATGCAATATATTTTTTGTATTAGTAGCATAAATCTTGTTATACCTTCCACTAGACACATTTTTATTAACAGTTTGAGTGTTTTTAAGCTCTTGCTTTAATCTTGTATCTAAAGTTTTTTCTTGCAAAGAGGCAACGGCAGCCTTAAAGTCCTTCATTTCTTTTTCTTCCTCAAGATTTTTTTTACGTTCCTCTTCCAACTTAGTTCTATCCACCAAATCAAGAAATTCGACTTCATCATCGTCCAAACCCTTTATCATGTTCTCTGCAAAAGAAGTCACAATTATCAATTAAAAACTGCGGAAAAATTTATTTTTATTTTTAACAAAATACTTATTGTCCTACTCAGTTTATGAGCCTCTTCATACTCAATGTCACGCTTATTTTTTTGCTCCTGTAATCGCTCAAACAACGATCTAGGGTCATATTGTGCTTCAGGTGCCTCTGAAAATAAAAAAAGCTAAGGAATGAGTAATTTGCAAGAGTAAATATTAAAAAATTGAGAATTTAAAACCTTAGTTAAATCGAATTGGAGCATAAAATTACATCCATCAGCTAACCTGCTGGTTGCTCTGCTGTTCTCACGCGTTCCCATTCTTCCTGACGCAACTTTCGCTGCTCTGCCAATTCAGCCTCTGATATAAATCCTGAACTCATTTTTCTTACGAAGGATGAATCTATAAAAAATATATCCCTGTGACAAAATGAAAATCAGACATTTGTAATGTCCAACAATACTATTCGATAATCTCAAAAAATCTATGAACAGTCTCCATAGCATTTACCTAAGTCCTGCTGATTCCCAGTTCACAATTATATTAATATCAATGAAAACAGGTTACTTGATTAGTGTACCCGATTTCATAAAATTTTAAAGTCTACATACACTTGTATTTGACACATATATTGTCCATTATCCCAGACACACTGAACATCAAAATCCTACTAGATAGACAACTTCCTTTAGAAAATAAACGTACAGCCATCTAGCGCATACATCATATCTCTGTTAAAAATAACGAAATTCTCTGTCGCGCTTCTAACGTAAATCCTTGTATATCTTATTGAATTTATTAATTATATAATTTAAATATATGATTATAGTCCGGACTGAAAATTTACATTAAAGTTACTAAATAAAAATGTACAACATTCAAAACGCATTACATTCTCACTGTCTTAGAAACATTGTATAAACGTGCTAATTAAACATTGCAAACTTAAGTTATACTTGAAATTTATATTAATCACTTAAAAGCCAGAAAAAGAAGGAATACTAAAAATAATCTGAAAATTGTCCTATTCGAATTTCTATTATATTTTTTATCTAGTAAAAGATGGCGCTGCCAAACACCAGGCAGTACCAAACAGATTCGACAATTCTGATGTACCGGATAACGTCCTCTTCTTTTGTGCCGTTGTCTGTCCATCCATAATCATTTGATTGTCTTCTTTGTTGTTCGTTTGGTTGTTGCAAGTTTGTGAGACGATTTGTATAGGGTGACGAGTGCGTGCTTTGTCATTTTTCTAGTTATTTATCGAGCGAAGTGCGTGTTGTGCGTCTACCACGGTGTTGAACACCGTTCTCGTTATTGGCTAAACATTTAGTAAGTATATACCCGGATGTATCGGGATTAAATTTATCCTGACATTTTCTAGACGTATCTTCACTGCCGTGCTGTAACATGAAAAAAACAGGCGCTATTTATATATTTATACTATTTTGGTTAATGAAAATGGAGTAAAAATTATAACGCTCAACGCCGCGGAATCCTATAATCGTAAATTTAGCCTTGTCTGCTGAAGAACCTCCGGGTTCTTACGGTATACCACGGATTATATATTCATCATCGTATCTTCTTCATTAAATTTCGTATTTATCTACTGTATTTAGTTCCGGTTAACACACCAATCACAGTTTATCGAACCGTGACGGGAGAAATTACGTTTTTAAACCGGAATCCTTATTTGCTACTTAAAACTGCAATAGATGACTGGGATTTGATAATAATTATTAACGTAAGATAAAATTTATAATACGAATATTGCATTTTGTTTTTCATAATATGCAGGAAGAGAAATTTTTAATAGTCAAATTTAATCGACGTTGAATTTTTATTGATTGCTTTCTTTACATGGGATTGATGAGAAAATGTATTTTTTAATGGAAATATATTGAAATAAAATTCATTGTAATAATAAAACATAACGGTATATGCTTTGTGGAAGACAGTAATACATGATCGGGATTTATAAAAAGGATATATATTATTTTAATATAATTCCTTGATATTTCACATATATGATTTTAATCTAAAATGTGTTAATGCCACACATTATAAATAATATATATACAAAAAATGTAGTGCTCAATTTATCTTTTGATTACTATATGCATTTGCATTATTATATTAAATAATCTATACAATTTGTGTAATTGTTTTATAGAACTGTGTATGGTATTACTTTCAGTTATATTAGACAATTTAACAATGGAGGGTGGAGGTGTGCTAACAGCTGAACGTAGTCCAGCTCGTGCTAATTTGCACGTTGCATTCACTGAAAAAGGAGAAGTGAAAGAACGTAGAGAGAAGTTCCTCACAGCCAAATATGGATCACATCAAATGTCTCTCATTCGTAAAAGACTTGCTGTTGAAATGTGGCTTTTTGATGAATTACAGAAACTATATGAGTCTGTAGTAAGTAGTCCTCGATATACACCAGTTAGCTTTGGTATACAAAATGTTTATGTCTCTATTACATATTAGTACTATGCATTAAGTTGATATCAGACTCTATAATAAATAATATATTTTATTTCACCTTGTTTGTTAAAAAACTTATCAACTAAATCAGTTTAGTTAAACAAAAAACTTGAATTTACATATAGAATGAAACTGGGAAAAGCAGGGAAGTTGAGGTTGACATAGATGAATTACTCGACATGGATAGCGATGATCACAGACGAAGTTATCTACAAGTATGTAAAATTTTCAACAATGTACTATATCACGTACAATTCATTTCATATGTACATTTGTAATTTTCATCAATTCTTTAATTTTTATTTTTAGGAGCTATTGGTAGATGCAAAAAAACCTCCCCATGATGTGAAAGTGAGTAAATGTAGTAAAGTTGAAGGAAAAATAAGCAATGCTCAATATATTCCTTATCCAATTATATTAAAAATTGAATGATCGATGTCTACAGAATAAGAATGTCTGTTTCAGAAATTCATTAACGATTTGCTTGAGAAGGCTAAAACACTCTGAAGAGTGTACCGCATCTGCCATGGGCCTGGTGAACTTCTATAACGAGTCACAAAATTTGCTCACTTCCAGAACGTGACATAGATGTGACAAATCAGACCTAGTGAGTTGTGACCATAGAAATTTGAAGCTAATGCAACGCAACTATGTTGGACAGAACTCGCTGTGGCAAGAATCAATGACTACTGGAAACTAAGTATTAGCATTTGACTCGACATATTTTTTATTCGCGTAAATGTTTCATATTTAAGACATAACAAAAAAAAATGAACAAAGAAAAACAAGAACATTTTTAGAGCCACCACTGAGACAATGCAGAGGAAAATTTTTTATTCTGATTTTGGGTGCTCGTAGCATGCAAAGCTAAAGAGCTACTAGTTTAGGATGTGACCCTTTTGGAAAATTGTTCTGAAGTAGCGTAGAACCTCGTTCATAAAATATCCAGAACCAGTGTCCTTCCGTAATAGCGAAAAAAGTGAGGTTTGCATAAAGAAAACGAACGAAAGACGCGCAATAAAAAAAAAGTTTAAAAAACTGCACGCGCCTTAAGATTACGAAAATTACATGTTATTCTTCTAACAAACTATGATGCAGGTATGCCAATTATTAGGGAATCATTCTTAAAAAATTAAGGTACAAAGATGTTAAGAGCAATAGGAAACCAGTTTTAACGTAAATTCAATGTTTTAGAATGTTCAAAGAATGTCCAAAAGTCAAAACTAGTTCGGCAGGGATAATTATACATACATGCATACCCTCAGCTAAAATCACGACTAGTGGCGCGTTAATCACGATTTAACGTTAACATCAACAATTATCTCATCGCGATAGCAAACCTCGTGCGAAGTATAAAAAAGTATATTAATGAAATTAACAATCATTGTCGATTCATTTTGACGTAATATCGGTTCAAAGTGCCAAATAGGTAATAATATACATGAAAACGTATCGTACGCTATTTAACAAATCTTTTTCGTATTTTATTTTTCCTGAAACACGTACATAAAATATAGGAAAAGATTAAAAGAAAAAAGAAAAAGCCTGCCTCAGCAGTTAGACAAACATAACAAAACATACGATCTATGGAAACTGGTGTAAAACGTAGTATTGAACTTTATCATTTGTCAAGGGTCGAAGGTCAGGAAAGATTCCGTATGATGAACTCGCATGCTTTACGCGAACTCACATTCTGCACTCTTAATATAACCAAATAATGGTTACATTCCTCTGATACCACAATCAGCTATCTAACAGATCTTGCACTATAGGCAGGAAACCAATAATCCTTTTTTATAAATCATTCAGTATCGAAGGTAATCCTTATTTCGCGAAATATTCGTCTATGAGTATCTTGCGGTCTTTTTATAACGAAAATTATCTTTTTTCAATTTAACGCAATCTTTCACCAGTTTCCTTTGTCTCGTATCTGCGTAGGAAACTTTATTTCATCGGCCAGGCGGTATAACTTAGTTTAAAATCCCTAAGGTAGATATTTAAATCTGTATATCAACTGTTTGCTTTATAGATACATATCTCTCAGTTTATGTCACTTGAAATATCTCGTATAATCAGCGAGCATATGGATGATAAACACTGAGACGACGTTGATGTTATATCACATTTGCTATTTAAGATAAAATAGCAAGAAGAAAAAAGGAAAAAAAGTGTTCGGAACGAACTAAGTAGTAGCTTACGAGAAATGTATTAGGTGGAGTTGATAAGTAATTGTATACAAGCAACGTTTTTGATTACATTGGCACGTCCTTAGAGCTTCCTACATTGTGACTAAAAAAAATGATTTCCGTGGACTCTGCTGTGTAAAATAACCAGAATCTCTTTTATATTAATAAAAATGAAACTTTAAGTGGCTGCTTTTGGAAATGTTGTAATTCATAACGCGGCGATGCGTCACTTGAATGTTGTCGTCGTTTATATACGTATTGCCAAAGACTTTATTTCTTTTGCTTACTTTAAATAACAAAGCGATTCCGTAAATTCGTAAATAACGATCTTCCTTTGCGATTGATCTCGTGAATTTTGCAATCAAGAAAATCTCAGTACTTCTAATTGTAGTACACAACGTTGTATGGTGTAAAGATATTTGTTGCGATGGAAAGCTGTGATAATTCATACCAAACGGTAAAATGGTGCTTGAAAGGGAAATCGGTTTGAAAAATGGTAGTAACGTCTTTTGAGTTTACTGATGTGAAAATCTTTCGTTTCGTTCAATGTAAAGATAAGAAGGAAACAAAAATTTACAATTCAAACGAGATACGATCGTGACAATTCTAACAGCATAATTTGCAGTTGTCATTATGCTAAAGTTATGATATTAATGTAATGTAAAAAATTGCACTGCATTTAATGAAATCAAAGAAATTCCGAAAAATTAATCACAAATCAAGACAGACCCATTCTCAATTTTCTTATTGCAACATAAGAAAACTCTAACGTTCAATTAATTGCTGTTTCTTAAAATACGAAGTGGTATGACCTCGTTAACCGTATTAACGAAGCAAGTTAATATACTAAAACACAAGACGTTCCTCCTTTCTAACTAATTTCACAATTATGAATAAATTCATAAGTTAATTAAGATTCTTTCGTTTGAAGATCTTCACTTATTTGCATGCCTGTCATTTGTGTATGGCACACACAATATTTTCTAATTTCTTTTTCAAACCCTATTAAGAATGAATTTCCGACATCTTAGAGGTCTGGATATAACTAAAATTATAACGTATGTAGAAGGCACTCATTTATTTAGTGTTTTCAGGTATTATAGCTTCTTTCGATTTTCTTGCCACAATGGAGCAACGATGTCGTTAACTTATACTCTGATACTTAAGAATTAGATATATCAGCGTTTACGTATATATTCGAACAGCGTTAACGAATTATTTAGTATGAGCTTTCTTTATGCGAAACATTTAACACGAAGATGACAGAAATAATCCAGGATGATCTGTAGCGACAAACAATTATTCTATATGTATAACTTTTAAACAAGTCTGGTTTATACTCTATCCTTTTCTACGAAGGCACACATATTACTTTTATTATCAAGTAAATAAGTATACTATATATTTTAATGTATATTCGTCGAAAATAACGAGCCAATGAGTTCAAAAAAAAAAAAATTGTGTTCTCACACCTTGATGTGTTTGTCACAATGTATACAGGGAAAGCCCAGCAAAGACTAGTATAATGCGATTGCGAAATTATACAGTGAATTGTATAAAATTACAAAACAATATTAATTACAATCAGTCGTACTGCGCACGAATAAATACTGTTGATAACAATCGATACGATTGCTCATCCTAGAAGTTCATGAAGTTTCATTGCGCGAAAACAATAAGTATCGTTACTCTGCACAATTTTGAAAAATGTCATTTGATACCTTGTGTTCTATTAATTTGATAAAAAAGATCATGATCAATGTCCATTAATTACGCGATAACCATGACTATTGTAATATTGACTGCACAAAAGTTATTGTATTACGTCGCAAAATACGAATTAGAAAATAATCAAGCTTAACGCAACAAATCTTTTTGTAAATGTAACGTGCATAACGAACCAGATATGTCATGTTTCATTAATATAATTTTTTGAATAAGATTTTCCTTTTTTTTCTATTCTAATAAGTTATGTAATATCACCGTCTTAATCGACAATGAAAAGACTATTTTCGTGACTCGTTACAGAATTTTTTTCGAGATTCTTTGTATCTCGACAGTCGCACAAATATTAATTTTGCCTTTTAGTTGATAACTTTTAGACTTAGACTGTATTGGAGTAAGATATTCAATTTTTCTTTGCAATAAATCTAATAAAATTCGCTCGACTGTTACTATACGTATTTTAAAAAAACACAGCGTCCCTATCGACAGGATGAGCTAGGCTAAAGACATTGGCTGAAAAAAAAAAGTAATCTCCCACATATTCACTATTGCAAGGCATACATGCGTGACAAGACAGCATACAGCGTGACAAGATACTCGATCATCGTACGCAAATACAATGTCTGATACTAAGAAAGCAAAAAACAAAATTAATGGAAAACGTGATACTCCGATTCATTATACTGTGATATGTTTTTCTTGCCGTTCAGCTACAGTACATTTAGAAAGTGGCAAAATGTAACGACCAAAGAGTACCCCGATAAAACTATTTATAGGGATCAAAGAAAACATGTTTTAGAAATTAGATATTTCAATCATCACGACATTTGATTGAGGAATTATCGATGCTATTTAGCGCTATGAGATCATTACTGTAACGGCTATTTTAATAGATGTTTTTTTTTTTAAATCGTCTCGATTCGATACAGATTAATTTTCGAAAATGTACTCACGCCAATACTCATAATGATTTATGAAAGTCATTACCTCAATAACGAATCGTTCAAATGGCTCATCGAAGTGTCTTTTTTTGCACAAAAAAATGAAAAATCTCGCTGATTTCACGCAGCGACGTACCTCTGCAATCATGAAGAATAAGAGAACGTGTAACCCAGGAAATACGTAACAAGATAAAAACCCACTTGTAGGGTTTTACATTAGAGATTTATCTATTCTAGATGACAAACACGTATTTAGAGTCCCATTGGGATAAACGCAACGTTATTAGATTTAATATATTTAATTCTAATTTTTTATTGTAATCGTATAGTTTCTTTTTTTAAATGTAAGAAATAATCACTGTTCTTAGCAGAAGGTATTTCGTAGTTTTCTTTTTTTTCCTCAAACGATAATTTACTTAGCTACAAGTTAGAACCCCAACGTACACGTGTCTAATGTATTTTATATGCTTAAAGCTAAATCTCGCGCGTTATCATCAGACGTTATTAAATTGTGTCAAAATCACTCATTGGAATATTCAAATAAAAGGTCAATGTAAAACAAAGGAAATCAATCGTCTTCAAACACTTCCCGTTAATCAAAATCAGCGGCATTAGGTACATCTGCTGACACTAAGTTTACACACACGGATTTTTCACAGAATTAACCAATCGCTTGTAAGGCTTAAAAAGAGTAGCCCAACTTAATTATTTAATCCTTTCTAAAACCGGTGCGTGTAAACTTAGTAACTGCCTGTATAAATGCCTAATATTCGACTATCTTTATATGACTACTCAAATGAATATGCTCGATCCGACCAAAGGAGTAGGACAAGTAAAACAAGCACAATGAAAAGTGAGAGGGAATAGAATAAAACGAGATGACAGAAGGGAAGATAGAAATAAAGAAGTTAAGAAGTAGAAAAGTAAGGAATATAAAAGTAGAGAAAAAATAAGGAAAAAGATAAATCAGAAAGTAAAGAATGAAATATAAAGAAATAAGGTAGTAAAGAAGAAATAAATATGTAAATAGAAGAAGGTTCGAAATGGATAAGAGTAATGATTCCAAGAGACCAGTATAGGAGACCGGCTCGAGGAAGAATGAGCTCTCCGAGTCCCGGCACTGCCTTGAGTGCTCCCCCCACCATCCGCCTGCTCCGGATCGCCGAGTCCTGCACGACGAATTTGCGCGCACACAATTTTGGGCAACTTCCAGTACTTCTAAATATGCTTGGCCAGAATTTCCGATTTCTAAGTGTTAATATTTTATTTTATTGATTTAATTAACTATTTTAATGTTCCAAACTTCTAATTTATTAATATTTCAATTTGAACGTAATTTATTTTCGATATTCTACCGTTTCAATTCAATTTTTATCAACTCCGTATATTCTGCGAGATTTTGATGTAGCCTCAATTTTATATTTTGAATAAATTTTGAAAGTAAATGAAGATAAAATAATATTTATTCGGAAAGTTTTATTCAATGTTTGGAATTTTCATTATTTCTGTGCAACTAACTTTTTTCTTCTTCTCTCTTCCTTCTTCTTATTCCTTTTTGGCTTTATGCCTTCAGAGACGGCCAAGTGCCCTCAAGTGATGAAACATTTTTCAAAAATTGAAGTGCTACACGAGTGTTAAGTTAGCACCGCACTTTCTTAAAAATGTCTTTAAGATGTTTCAACAATAAACTTTTTCAATACTTTTTTAGAAGTTCTATAGTTCCTGGTCTCGTTCTAAGGGTTACTTTTGGAACCAGCGGTGAGTAGCGGAGAACCTCTGCCTGCCAAGCTACACGTTCGTGCTCACGTTTAGCTCGGCTACTACGGGATTCGCATTGTCGACGGAGGCGATGATCATAAAATTCTACTTCTAGACTCGCCGCTACGATTTAGTGCCATTATTTTGGTATCACCTAAAACCGTAGTGTTGTCCATCTCCCTACTCATTTCTGTATGCTAAATTTAGTCTCTTCTCTAATGTTACTTGTTGGGTGGCCGTAGCCCAGTGGATAGGGTAGCGGATTCACGACCGAAAGGTTGGAGGTTCGCGCCCAGCTTCCAGGGGCATTCACCAATGGATTTTCATGTGAAAACTTGAGTGAGTACTTATACGGATTTCGCCCAACACTGTTCGGATTCGGTGTATAAACTTTTGTAGGTCCCTTCACGCTGAGTTGAATAAGGCCCGTCTCGCAAGGTACATCGCCATCTATTGTCGAACTTCCAACCTTGATTATTAGGACCAGTTACTGGCACATGTCCATGGAAGGAATCTTACTTCTTCTGGCACATCTCCTCATTGGAGGAGTCAGCCATAAGGAAAGGAAGGAGGAATCTTGCTTCTTGTTTATGCATTTTATTTTATCATACGCCATCTCTGAGTAGATATATGAAATACGAAAGAAATACTTATCGCAGGGAATTTTCAATGTGATAAGAAAACAAGTGGCAGTGACGATGTGTTCGATAGGTTCGATATCAACCAGACTCATTCGTACTCTTAATTCGCCATTAATCTATCGACGGTAATAAGAAAAACAGAGCAAAATCAAATAGTAAAAGGAAAATTATCATTCTCTATGGTCATATTAAATGATCTTCCAAGTTTCTTTACCATCAGAAGTACATAAACGTGGTCAATAACCTTATCTGATAGAGAAAGTATATTGCACATTCAGGTTTCATTCATAATAACACCGTTGTGAATATGCTAACAAATTGTACTGTAGTATCGTTGAATATCTATAGGAGACAATCACAATTCAACAAGTCACTCAAATACGTAATTGATCTAGTATAACGGAAATTATCATAAACGCTATCTATCGAGTGTACAGTGTTGAATTGCATTATCACAAGTTTGCCTTTGGACTAACATCTACCGATTAAGTTAATTGACCGATAAAGGTACAGTTTCGTTCAATATCGCGGAAGTATTGCATTATGCTTTATCTACAATAATACGTCACGACCTAGATGTTTACCATATTTTAGTTATACACCATATAATCTTATAGTGTCGACAGAAAATTATAAATCGTATGACCGGTACTTTCTTGATTTAATTTCACTTATATTTATGAGACCAACTTGTTTGTTGCAATTATATAGATATAAGAATATCCTTTAAATGCTCGCTTTACTATATTCCCGTGAGAACGTGATAATTCCTCAGTGTCACGTTGGAATAAATATTAAAAGTTGCTTATTTGACAGCCATGGCCGTCGGTAAAAATGGAATATTTTGAACTAAGATAGTGTAATCGCGAGATTTGATTTCGAAAAATATGTACAAACGATTATACCTGATATATCATATATAACTATCTTCTTGTCACATTTGAAAGTATTAATGACTACAAATGTAAGACACTGGCAAATATTTCTCAAACAATTATGTACACATACTTACTGTTTTTCTCGTGGATGTAACTTTATCTTGCTGTATTGATACATTCGTGTGACTCAATTTGCCAGAAACTTATCTAATTATTTTTATCGGAAACCGACGAAATAGTTTGAAGCAGTTATATCTCTGTCGCAATTTTTGCTTCCATCCCACGTGGATTACGCATTCCTGACGAACTAGATAGCAACAATAGTATTTCTCGTTATACGTTATCATGATACGACCTCGTGGCAGCTACCGATATTCCCTATTGCTTTAAAGATACTCGAACGCTTTTATCAGTCGGCTGACAGTTTATTATATCCCACAATTCGCAAATTCTCGCAGTTCCTTGGCGGAATCCGCACTGTACAGTAATAAGCACGCGTAATTCTCAACAAAGCGGTTGACTCTTTTCATTTCTTTCGTATTATACGCAAGGCCGACGTAACTCATATCATAATGCCGGAATATATCTGTGGTAGCGAATTCTTTCGCGAAATCGAAATGGCCAAAATGGATGGGGTCAAATTCATTTGGAAAAATGCCGATGCAGTTTCGTTCGACGTGGATTCGACGGTCATTCAGGACGAGGGTATCGACGAGCTTGCTAAGTTTTGTGGCAAAGGCGAACAAGTTGCGGAATTGTAAGTTGACCGCGGCACGCGTACATTATTGATATTTGAATTTTATTATAAAACTGTTAAGTTTCTTATTTTACTTACTCTCATTAATCGAAAGATAGAATTTTGTAAGACCCATATGAAAGATGTATCTGCATGTTACTTATTTCAATCTATTGAAACAGCTGGTATTTTTAATTTCATTTTTGAATCCAATTGTTTATTGATTGGTATGAAAATATGTTATAACTACTGTATCCAGACTACTAGATGAAGAAATAATTTACATTTGGATTAATTAGTAGATCAAATTTTGTTATACATATAAAACACTGATCAATTGAAGTCAAGAATGAAATAAATATATGTATCATAAATACAGTAAAAGTATATAGAATATTTCTACAAAGATGTACTCGAGTCGGCATAATAATACAGACCCTGGTTATTTGTTGCAAAATGTCTAATGACGCACGTCGCACAATGTATTGCAGAACAAAAGCGGCGATGCAAGGAAACATGACGTTCCAGCAATCATTGTCAGTCAGACTGAATATCATTCAGCCAAGTTTGACGCAAGTGAAAGAATTTTTACGTACTCATCCACCGACGTTGACACCAGGCATAAAGTAAATTTATCAACTATTTCGCAAACAATGTATAATATAATAATTCTCGTAAAAAACAATGTTAGAGTTATAGAAGCTACAAGAGACATTAGGAAGTCTTTCTTGATATTCACATATATTTTTTTTTTTTTTTTTTAGAAAAATTCTCATCCACCGACGTTGACACCAGGCATAAAGTAAATTTATCAACTATTTCGCAAACAATGTATAATATAATAATTCTCGTAAAAAACAATGTTAGAGTTATAGAAGCTACAAGAGACATTAGGAAGTCTTTCTTGATATTCACATATATTTTTTTTTTTTTTTTTTTTAGAAATTTAGTCGATACTCTACATTCGAATGGAAAACAAGTATACCTAGTTTCTGGAGGATTTCGTTGTCTAATTGCACCAGTAGCCGACCTACTCAAAATCCCACGAGAAAATATTCATGCCAACAGATTGAAATTTTACTTTACAGGTTTGTACCAAACAAGCAATTTTCTTGCGTACAACAGTATTGTTGTATATATTATTGAATCTCTATCATTTGTCTTTTGCATCTAATGTGTATTCCCTATTTTAGGAGAGTATGCTGGGTTCGACGAGAACGAGCCAACCTCAAGAAGCGGCGGAAAAGCCGAAGTTATTCGTATTTTAAAACAAGAAAAACAGTTCAAGAATATAATCCATATTGGAGACGGAGCTACTGACCTTGAAGCTTGCCCACCAGCAAGCGCGTTTATTGGTATGCGATAAGAGTCTTATCTGACCCCCTACAGAGAATAATCAACAACTTGTCAGTTACTCAATTTTTAAAATGACAAAATATGTCAAGATAATCCGCCGACAACGTATCACGAGTCAAAGTTGTTTGTTGCTTCACCTATGATTTTGATAAAAAGAGTTAACGTAGTACATTAGCACACATCATTTCTGATACGAAGAGTGAGGCTTTGTCTGTTGCATGTCTGGAATTTTTTTTCTATGCTTGAACGGCAAACTTAAAAGATTGTCACGCTTGATATATTACTAATGATTGTGCAATTCTTTTTGCAGGCTTTGGGGGTAACATCGTACGAGAAAGCGTCAAGTCAAGAGCCAAATGGTTCGTAACGGACTTTAATGAGCTTGCGAAAGCTTTGAAAGCTTGACTCTTATAAATCGTATTACTACGAATTATATTGCTGTTCATAGCAATTAGACTAAATCATTTTATCGTTTATCGAAGAAAAAGAAATATTTAGTTTACAATGCGTGATAAATTATTTTATATAAATCAGTATGCTATGCGTTATCTTTCGATGCAAATAAATCGTATAGAAGTAGTTAAATACCACGCGTCGATTGCTGTACTATTGACAATTTTTGTAGTGTGCATATCGATTTGAAGTTTTCTGTTAGCAAAAAAAAAAATCAATTAATTAGTGTTCAATGTTTGCGTAGCCTTGAATAATTTATTAAACACAACTTACATCCAATTAGCGATGGGAATCGTCTTTTATGGTACACTTGAGATACGTGCACATATATATATATAATCTTATTACACCAAATTGGATCACGTGCACACCGTTTCGCAATAAATTTTTAATTATATGTTCACAACATTTGATATCCAACTTAAAACGATCGTAAATGTACAAGCATTCGTATTACATGCAATGGGGACTCGTGTGTCGATGACGTGCAGCTGATAGAGAAATAATTAATATTAAACTCAATTTTTTATATGATTTTACGGCAATTCTTGGCGAATATTTTGAACGCGTAAACGCTCTGAAGAAGTATATTATTTTCCACGTTATAATGACACTGTTAGATGTTCATTTAACGGTACTTATACTTGCGGATCATTGATTTTTTTCATTGGTTATTATGCTGGTATCCTTAGGTTGCAAGGTCATGACTATTTTCATATAATTAATTTAAAGAATTATTAAATTGTATATTACACTATTTTTTTTATATGTTTGATTAAAAGGTGTGCAATGCACCAAATGGTTTTCTTTACTGAAAATATGTCGTGAACACTTTTAAATGATATACATCTTGTCTTTACATACAAATATCAAATCATTGCTTTAGCTATACAAGAGAATATGTTATATTTTAATAATTGGTGGATGGACACATTTCAAGTTATTGAAATAAAGAAATAAATATTTATTTTCAAACATTTACGTCTCGATGATTTTTTTCTATAATTTAGTTCACCTAACTTCTCTCTCCCTCCAACCCTTCATTTAACCCCCATAAAGAATGACAGCGACCCAACACCAAATTTTATGACTACAGAGAACTTTAAATAATGATTATTCTTTCAGTCATTTACACGCAATTATGACATAACGGATTACCGTTATATCGACAAAAATTATTATGAATTTATCGAAGGTCGACGCTAATATTATTATTATATCCCATTACATAAAATTTATATCGGCAAGTTGCACGTTATGCAAGTAACAAGTTTTCAACGAGACTACTCAACTTCGCAAAGCGATACAAAATAGAAGGTACATATTTACATGAGACATAAAACACTGTAGTCCGAAACAAATAACCTGCACTTAACAATTGTGTATCACAAGTGAAGCATACAACAAAAATGAATAAAAATAAAACTTATTCCTAGACTTAAGACTATAACCAATTCAAATAAAACGCCAATATTTTCTACATAAGCCCAACGTAAACGCAGATGCTGCTAATAGTTTACTTTCTCGATTACCCACACTTTATTATACAACTAATCGAAGTGATGATAGTATACATATTCTTATGATTTTTTTTTCTCGTCAGAGGCACTCGTATACACGTACACGAGTAGCTGAAACTGATATAACGATTCATGTTTCACTACTGGTGGAACCTTTCTCTTCCTTTCGTTGTGCTATCCATTCTTCTATTTTATTACGCAGTTCGACATCCGATTTGATCATGTCCATTGTTAATGGTGATCGATTGAATGGATCAGTTTGATCGCTCAATAAGTGCCTGAAAGGTTTATTATCTCCATGACAGTTGCATAACCGTGGCATAAATGTGCAACAATCTTTAGTGAAACGTACGGTAACTTTCTTTAACGAAGATTCCATATTGGATCACTGATATCACATAAATTACATGTAAATTGTGAACAATGACTCACCGGGCAATGGTCTGACGATCCACTGTCATCCTTGATGATGGCAGAATGACTGGATCTGTCATCAGTGTTGACATTATCGGATCGAGGAAATCTTCTGGAGCTCCGTTAAGAATTTCTTCTTCCTCCTCCTTTTGATGTGCTGCTTCCTCTACTTTCTTTGCAAATTGATCTAGATCAGCTAGAATGCCGAATCCACCGATCCTTGCTATAACATAATGAAGAATCAAGTAATAATTAAATTTAAAAAACTTATTAAATCATAATACACATTTACGTAAATACTCACCCAAAACGTTATCTGCTAGTTTAAACAGTTCAGAACTGTAAGAACGTCCATCTTGAGAAACGGCAAGTGTAAATGTCTCGCTTTTACTGAGATTAATATATATCTCACAGATATTCAATACTAAATTTGCGGGATTAAAATCATATTCTTTTTGATCCTTCACCTGTAACGTAAAGCAGTAATCAATCAAAAATCCATACAAATTATTCAGCTCTGGTGTGTATGTTTGAGAAAATACATAGTAGATATATCTAACCTTCAAGTTTTTTTTATTAGGTCCTACTAACTGTAAAAGTAGGTAATTAAGCATGGACGCAATACGATCAACCATAGTAGGATGACAAAATATAGAAGTTATTTCTGTTGTAAGCATTTTTAATGTATGTATAGTTTCCCTTCCTAATATATTGTCAAATCGAGCTATCGTTCCTATATGCTGAAGATATCCAGCCTGTTGATCACGTTCGTGTTGAGGCAGTTTATTCCATTCCCCACTTTCCCTGTTATTTCACAAACATTTAATTGAAATGGTAAAAATGAATTGTAGTATAGCCATTTAAATTTCGTAAGACATAATTACCTTGCTTGTAGCATTTGTTTTAATTGAGCCATGTTCGAGAGAGCTTCATCCAAAAGGAATACAGCATCGTTCATTAGTAAGTTAATGAAACGTAAAAATAATGGCGGTTGTACTGCCTCCATATTTGCTTCTGCGTCTTCAGCCAGAAATCTATGGTACGAAAAAGAAACGATCACAAATGTTAATGCAAGCAATAAAAAATCTTATTCGCAATGGATACTTACTTGAAATTGTGACGGTGCTCAGGTATTTTCCATAGATAATCCATAACGATGTACATAGGTCGTCTATAATTGAATTTTTGCTCAAATTGAACACTTTGTCCGGTCATCTCGATGCTTACGAAAACATTAAGCAGGTTCGCGACAATCTATGGAATAAATAAGTCATTATTCATGGTCATGAAAAATTATAAAAAGGTCTAATTACTTCAAATTATACAAACCTGATGCCTATGAGGATGTGTAACGAAAAGCTGTTGTCTATGGAATGTTCCAAGAGTCTGTACTGCCTGATTGTTACCGTCATCGGTCGATGGCAAGAGCGCTTCCAACCCTTCTGCAAGTCTCGCTCGTAAGTGCGGATTATATAATCGATGTGGTGATTCCATTAACGCTACAACCTAATTGAGTACAAATTTTATTTCAATTAATTGTTTAATTCAAATTTTCGGTGCATACGCTAATAATAAATAACTTGCCTCAGTTAGTATTGGATTTAGAAAGCTTGGGCCCTGCTCTTCAAAAGTGTTAGGATTTTGTCGTCGTAAGAAGCATAAAAATCCGACTGTATTTTCCACTACAAACTCAGGAATACACCTGGGAATAATGTGTTTCATTTTAAAGTTAACTGGACGCAGCGATTCAATAGTTTGCAATATAATTTCTACGACGTACAATATTTCTCTCTATGCTCGAAATATGAATGTTATGTTATAATTCAATTGTTTGCATTCATGGTGTTACGTTATGTTTCATTAAAATGTATTAATCATTGTACCTTAATGTGTCTGGAACAGCATCCGGCAATGGGAATGTGACAGGTTTAAATTCCTTTGGAGCATAACTGGCACGTTCGGCATCCTGAATCTTCACGTTATCCAGATTGACTTGCATTAGCCATTCTGCAGTTGTAGCATGAAACTTTGCTAAAAGACTTAGCATTTCCGGCACAAGTAGACTAGCCCTTAGTGACAAATACCTGGTAACAAAAGATGTATCAGTCCTTCCACAGGATGAAGTGTTTAAATTGCCTGCTTACTTCGTCATCTCCATTTCCATTTTGTGAGTGAGCACTTCCAATACTTCAGAGCCACCACCAACCTGTGCGTCGTTATAAACTCGTTGTATTCTTGCTAGGTCTTGATTAGTCCTAATAAAAAAAAAAGGAATGGTTAGTTCTAAAAAATTGTACACATACAGGTAAATGAATTTCAAATCTACCTCATAAGCTTATCTAAGACTACTCGATAGCCCAAATCCAAAACACGATGAGTCAGGAAGAAGCATTCTGTGACAAATCCGTAAGAATCTGCCACAGGACGAGTTTCTCCCTCGGGTGTTGGAATTAGACATGTTTCTGTAGTCATGCCTTTCATGTGTAAACCACGAACTCGACTTTCTTTATCATCTTTGGCCTAAAGAAGAAATTTCTCTTTACTTTCGCGTGCATCTGAAATGTATACTTTTGGTTTGTATTATAAAGCGTACCTACCTCTATTGCACAATATGTTGGATCGATTCTCAGTATTTTACTGTCACCCAATTTAGCGCAAAACGGTTGGCACAGTCTAAGTAGAATATTGCCCAAATTTAGCATGAAACCATCGGAAACGGATAGCGCAGGACCAACAGAAATTTCGCTGTGTGAATTCCATAATTTACCGCGATTTGCATTTGTGTGCAAACAATTCCCTATCCATTGTAACGTCAAATGACGTAATTCCGCAGAGCATTTTAAGAGAGAGTGGAAAACTTTATGTAAAGATTCACCCAAGGCATCCAAGGCTGTCCATATATTACCTTCCACAGCTGCACTTGGCTAGAGCGAATATGACTTATTAATAGAAAGTTCGTGTAAAGTCATAGAGGAAATTTTCATCAAACTTCACTTCATGAACATATTTCTAGTGTTTTTTACACACCTGTTGTAAAGGTTTATCAAAGAAATCAAACGGAGCCTCAATAGTCTTAGGAAGACAACTAAGACTGAACAATGCGCCCAACAGTGTGTCTGCATATGCTCGACCTTGACCAGATTTTGGAGTACTATGATTGATAATTAACTTTGCTAAAGGTTCCGATAATGCAAATGTTTGTAGAAGAGTGAACCAATATTGTCTAAAAATCAAGAGATTACTCTTGGCTGCTTCTTTATGTATTATATCAAGGATAGGGCTAAAGACTGCCCTTATCACGGTTTCTGAAGAATCATTGTTCTCCAAGCTCAATTGTGAGATAATGCCACAAGTAAATGATGATAAATCTTGGTTAATTGAGTGACTGTCCATAAATAGTGCAACGTACTGTCCATGGATCTAAAAGAAATATTTTATTTTAGGAGTATTCCGCATTGGGAAAAATATAATTACTAAATGACGTTTTAAAGAATCAGTAACGAAATATTTACATCTTGTCCTTGGAATAGCTCAGGTTCTTGCAGAGCTGTACCAACATTTCTTAAAATAATTTGGTTAACGTTGCTCACTGTCTCAGACATTCCTTCAACAACCTTGTATCTCTGTAGTCTACAGAAACTCTCAAAGAGATACGATACAATTTGAGTTTGTACAACATGACTGTCCAACGCAATGCCTTTTGGACACTTGGTAGGTACAAGCTTTGACTCTGGGTCAGGCAACATGAGTCGTTCAAACACAGCATGTTCTATAGAGTCTGTATCGACAAAGACTAATTGTCTTGCAGATGTTCCCTTTCCTTCCTTCTTCAATGTCAAACCAAATACATCATCAATAAGTTTGTCTTCGAGTGAATTACTTTGCGGAATATTCAACGATTCAGATTCTGACAAGGACTGATCGTGCTCAGCCTCGTTAACAGATTTTTGAACATCATTGATTTCATCAACAGTGGTCTGAGTTTGCGAGAACGACGAAGCGTCGTTTACAGTTGAAAATAAACCAGCAAACGGATTATTATTGACATTATCACACATCTTGATTTCTTGTTAGCTCTTCAATCTTGAGTACATAGTAATTCTGTAACGAAGAAATCGACCCAAGGTTGACGTTGAGCAATTTCGAGGTTATATGATGAACTCGTACTGGATCGTTAATTAGCTTTCACGAAATATAGTAACAAAGGCTTACCTGCTTACAGCAAAAATATAAATCTGTCGATGTAATATTCTTAATTAAAATGTCAGTTTCTGACAAATCATCTTTAATACACCGTCAGACACATCTATGCGTATCCGTTTCTCCTCGACACTAGGCAATTCCGTGCACTTTACCTCTTTACATACTACGATCAATTTAGTCGATAATACAGCATACTTTACATTAATATATTTAACAAGTAGAAGAATTATTTTTAATAAATATTTAAATAATTCTGTTGACCAGTAGCACATTTATTTTGAATCAAGAATGTTTTCTAATGAAATAATACAAAATAAAATAAGATCATTATTATTGTAAATAATTTTCATTATATTTTAATTTTTACTACAGGTCTCCCGCGGCGCCATGGATATGACTAATGATTGTTACGACCATTCCGGATGTTCGAATGTGCCGAATATTATAGTTTGATATTTTTAACACACAAATAGTATTTCATACTTCAAATGAATTTATTTCCTAATTATAATCAATCCTCGATAACATAAATTCTGATGCTTTCCAAAAAGAAATCCGTATCTAATTCTAATTTTCTCATTAGAGCAGATCTTTCACTAATGGCAAGCACTTGACTTAAACTTCTATTGATATACAATTAATGTAAAATAAAAAATTCTTATGTAATTTACAAATCCGTTCTTGCATAAAAATATCATAAACTAATTCTTGTAATACTAGTACTTAATATGAATAGCTAATAAAAAGTTTTACGTACACCAAATAAAAGAAAAATATCTTGCATTTGATAGTATAGATCTAATCGATACAAATATTATATATTGTTGCTTGGAAGCTTAATTGATATTAAATGTAACAATCTACAATTAGCACATATGTGATTAAAAATTTTTGTTTTGAAAATACACTGCAAAATAGATACGAGATTCATAAATACAAAAATATGTAACATTAAAAACATTTACCCTTATAAATAATTCACAACTAATGGAACAAAACAAAATTTATGAATTTACAATGTACTGATAATAAATTAATTGTTCATTTATACCATGGAAAACTGAAACTTAGTGCTTAAAATCTTAAACAGTAATTATTAATAAATAACCATTGACATAACAATAGTTGTTTCATTTCAATCGCAAAAGCAACCTATTCTTGTATTAGCAATGGCACATCATGTATCCTTGTGGCGTTTATATTGTTCTTATGTTTTTCCGTATGCACTAGCTTAAAGCCTTTCTATTCATGATGCATACTCATTTATTGCAATAGTTTTCAGAAACAATTATTCGTACGGTTATTGCTCTCGTTGTAAAACTGATCAATAACAAATCTAAACAAAAGTGTTCATGAATTCAATTCATGTATCACAGGATTGCAATAGTGCACCTTTCACTGTTTATTCTTAACGAATATATACTAAATAAATTTATTAAAAATTATACGTATCAGGCACTAGGTGAAACTCCTTAATATTTTTTTTTCTCGTATTAACCGCAGTAAAATTTGTACAAATTGCTGACTTAGATCAAACTGTGAAAGGCACTTTAGTGTCTTTTTTTATCGCCATGGCTTGCGCACCGTTCCTACACTGGTACTTCTCTTTATACCTTGATCTGGAACAATTTATTCTTTGTTCGCATCGCGGATACTGTAATTTGTCCATGCTAGTACTTTACTATACTAGTAACTATATATATATTTACAATTCCATTTATAATAATTGATCAAAAAGTATGTATTCACTCACGTAATATATTAGGCGAACGCTTCTCCCTCGTTTGTGAAGCCCAAGTTTGGCATCTCGTCCTTGATGAAGTTGGCCGACTCACTGGAGGTGTTTGATATTCTCCCAATCTGTAAAAGAAAGACGTTAAAAACTTAGGAACAAAGAATACAATTTTTTAGACAGGATACATAAATGATCAATTTGATTGCTATTAGCGATTAAATAAATAAGAAGAAACATAATAACATACTTTTAAAAAATACGTGGTATGAAGTTATTCAGTCCAGTACAGTTACAATTATGCCACATGCGAAATAATATAATTTCATTATGAATTGTATCAATTAAAACACAAAATTTATTTAAAACAATGAACCGATAAAAAAATAAGTGTTATGTTATGCGGAATCATACTCCTTAAGTTTTTTTCTTGCGAGCGTCCGCTGCGTTGCGAAGGAAAATGATCTTGCCGAACTTGGTCGTTCTGATCGAGATTTCTTGATTTCACGATCATGTGCTATCACTTGCATCTTCTTTGAAGGACATTGTGCAAACAGTTCCACTATGTTCATCGAAGCTGCATCACACTTTTATAAAGTACAATGGTTAATGGAAATTCTTGTTCGTTGTAAAGAGCATTGTAACGCTTAGAAAATAATACTGTACTTAATTAAAAAGGTAGAAACTACCTGCAATTGAAGGCGTTGATGGAAATTAAGTTCCGGCAAATTCAGCGGTGCATCCACGTGTAACTTAAGCATACAATGCAGTGCTTCCTTGTAAGTATTTTTTAAAGCAATGACATTCTCCGTTTTCATCAATCTACGTACCAAGTAACCTCTAGCATACGCATTTATTATTGTGGCTGCACGAATCTGGAAAATTGATAAAACAGTATAAAGCTAAGATACAGTACAGTAAACGTTATAAATAATTATGATTCTAACTTACATGATTTTCTGTATACAAGGTATTATCCGGCACTGGTAGATGCGTTGTTCTACTATCCAGTGGAAACAGTTGTCTGATAACATTGGAATGCCTGCGTTCAGAACTGTCAGATTGTTTCCCATTGCTAGTGTAATCATCATTATTGTAGTTTTGTGTCATCATATCTTTTGTTGATGACGAGTCATCGGTCTTGGAAACACTTTCATCCTCAGACGTTTGCGTAGACTGACTACTAGTTCGTTCATAATGAGAGGAATGACAGGTTCCATTTGCAGGATAAATATAATCCAGAGGACACTTCATAACATTTGCATGATTTATCTCATCCACACACTGTACTTCATTGACTTTCTGTACACCTTTTAACAAGTTTTCAGTTATTTTCTGTTGTGCAAGTTCTTCTGAAGTATTCATAGATATTTCATGAGGTGACGGTATTGACTTATCCAAAACTGTATTCGAATTCGACTCCGGGAGTACAGTCATTGAGATTCCAGGAAACGTTTTCTTAATCTGTGTCAGCAAAAGTATTTGTTGCCTCTCAAATTCTTTTTGCATATTGGATTGTTCTCTTCGCTGTCTCTCCATAAGATCTGCCATTTGTTTTTCGTGTGCACTTTGTATTTCCTTAAAAATAGTTAGCAACTTTTCAGACGTTACCACAGATTTCAACGGGCTTTTCGAATTCTGTGTTTCGCTATCCGTTATAGAGCCCTCATGGAAGTTTTTATTTTGTTGAACATCTTCCGCATGTTCCTTGTCGATGCATCTGTATGGTTGCGTGTTCACGCTGCTAAGACTTCCTAATGATCCTCCTAATTTATTAGCCAGATTTAATATCGATACATTTTTATTGGTTTTCCATCTATTGTAATTTTTCACAGCACTACATGCATTAGGAGTGCAACGTTGACCATAATTATTTTTATTATTGGTACCTCGAGTTCGATATTCCTTTGCAAGCATAGTTTGGATACAATCGACTGATCTTGTACTTTGACGAATGCCAAGAGGAGGACGACCTTTTGTATGAACAACAGACTTACATGTTCTTTGACTATTGGTATTTGATATACTGTTTCTTCTTTGCCTGGATCCTGCTTCATGTCTTGAGTTATCCGAAACAATGAATTGGTTGTTTTTAATTTGATTCTCCCACTCCGTTTTAGCTTGGGTGATATTCCACTCTTTACGCTTTATTGTATTATGTGTCATTGTGGGAACGTAGGTCGTGTTCGCTAATTCTGTCTGCAAATGTGCTAACAGCATTGGACTTGGAGTTTCCAAAACATAAGAGCCTTGTCGAACCAATTTCGGAGTTTCCAATGTGGACTCCTCCACATGAATTGCCTCAGTGTTTTCTAACACCGATTTACTTTCCAATGGATGTGGTGCATCTACAGTTATTGGTACAATATCCAAAGTTTTAGGCACTTGTGGTTTCCAAGTCTCGGGTGTTGTTTCGGCAGTGTTAGGTCTGGTCGATATTGTTTCATTTAAATAGTGATTCAAGTCCGTGCTCGCAGTAACGGTATCAGAACTTATACTACCAATTAGTTGGGCTTCGTTGGGACATGAAACGGTTTCGTCGTCGGATATTGATTTCCATTGACGACCAATTGTTTCCAATACAGATTCAGTAATGCTTACGTCTGTACTTTCAAAATTATTTCTCTCATCAGGTTTCTTTTCTTCATTCATTGGAAAATCAATGACAGTTATAGTATTGGGTGTCGTATCAACAGAGTTACCCTCTGATTCAATATTTATAGAATCATTGGCAGCAGATTCTGTGGAGTTACTTCTGTCCTCTGTATATTTCTTATAATCTCTTGGAACATCACCTTTGCATTTATCAGTCTCAGCTTCTTTGGCAATTTGCAATGTTTTTAATTTCTCTTCCACTGCCATTGCTAACTGCTTATAATAATTCATTTCCATTCTAATATCTTCAGTCATCTAAAACAGTGGTTCTTTTTCATGCAACTGCTCTTACACGCAGCAGAATCTTAAGTTTGATTTAACTAATCATATGTAATATGCACATACAATATTATTTTGTTAAAACACTTACCAGTGGTGGAAGAATTGGAATGCCATTGAGTTTGATGCAAGAAACATACCTTGCCTGATCCATTATAATATTCTTAATAATTCTGTAAAGCAAAGACTATTAAAACATAGGCAATAAGTAATTTTCAAGAATATATGTTTAAATATTAGAAATATATCATACAGGAAATGTATTTCAAAGTAACGTTACTGTATATAGTAAGTGATAAATGTAAGTAATATAGCATATGAACTGAGGAATTTCAGTGGGCAGTAAATAGTCTACCCACATGTCCTTAATACTTATAAATTATAACACAATAGAGTTTCTCAGTTATAACATTAGTTTGAAATCTATCATTCACTTTCCTTTTTTATCCACTTAATTTTAAGCCCAAAAAATAATGTATGTATAACACAATTTTACATTACAAGTAAATACGATATTACAACATTTATCACATATTTTAAAATAATTAATACAATAATTTGACAATCACTCCAATTGGAAAAAAATATGTAAGAACTTACTAAACCTTACGAATACCGGCAAACTCCGGCCAACACTAACACAGTGTAGTCATCAAGGTATATCGTATATCGTGCCAAACCCATATTTATTGATAATTCATTAACAAGTAATAAGGAAATTAGTATCAGGCTATCATATTAGTAGCCTAAAAAAGCATTTGCTCTACTTTAAGCAGCGTTATTATAAAATGAAATCAAGTACCAGGTTGTGATTGACACTACAAACAAATTAAGCTGTATCATGAATTTTTGATAGCTTAAAAAGTTTTTCAAGGATAATAAGAACAATGAAATACGTACTTGCATTTTCTTGTTCATGACGATTGTCGCGTTTCACGTTAAAACCCGAATAAGTTTAACGATAAACGTATCGTTTTTTAATATTCAGAAGGAACAACAAACAATCAACAGACATTTCAAATTGAGCTGCAACTGGCTGCAACCGACACCGTTTACGTGATCTACTAAGGGCATAGACGCATCAATGTATGAAGTGACTTCATTCAAATAATTGAACTATAAAAACTAAAAACATTAAACCTATTTTCTCAAGAACAATAGTTGTTGGGTCTCGTGGGAGTGATATTACAAAAAACTTTAGTTATCAATGAATTTGCGATGTTTTATTTCAAAATGTTTTATGACAAAATTTGATACGACTTCAACTTTTCCAAAACGGTTACGATACGATACATTCAAACGTTCCCAAACCCCAGACTAGTGATACTAGAAAATCCCTTGCATGTATGGCCGACTAGGGATATTTCCGTCGGGTATCTTCTTCCTTGGCGGACTAGGGAATTCCGAACAATAGTGACGTGCAATGCAGCTGCTTGAAGAGTAAATGCTATTGGATGTACGGCAATTGGACTTTTTTTTTAGAACCAATGAACTCGTCTGTTTTCATTAGTCTTTCTGTTTTGATCTACAGTACCGACTGAATGATTTAGGATACAAATGACAGCTGTAATTTGTAGCACGTGTACTTTTATGATATGAATTTAAAGTAAATGAAATTATAATAGTATAATTTTATAACAGAATATCAATCATTTGATCATGGATGCACACGATCTCTTCAAGAAATTGTCTGTTGGGACAAAATTTGACATGAAACGCTTTCGTACAGATGCCCAAAGATTCCAAGTAAGCTTCCACGTGTGAATTAACCTTATTTTGTAATACGAATTACTCCGATTTTATGGAAATCATTTAGGTAGCATATAGAATTGCTTATATGTTATTTTTCCTAAATGTTTGAAGTTTGCAAAGAGGCCAAAGGAGAGAGAGACTGTGAAAGTTAAAATCGAGAAAGAAGATGATGACTGTTTGGAACCTACCAAAAGACTGAAACTGGAGGATGCAAATGAAAAACAGATAGAAATAAGGGATACTGAGGAAACGATAAATGCTTTGACTCTTATCAGTGGCATAACAGTACCACAGGATGGGAGTAAAATCAAAATCAAGAAGCAAAAGAAAGCCATGACGGAGCAGAAGATAATGCAACTAGAACAAGAAAAGGTTATAATTTTATAAGCAATGACTATCCGTTAAAAATGTTTAACTTTTTGAAAGGCAAGATTCATATTTTCAGAGAACAATTCATTTATAAAAACTACTACTTTCAGATAAATCAAACTAGAAATCAAAATCGTATATCTGTAGTGGGACGGCATGCTCCACCACCTATAGAATCTTTTTCACAATTGTCAACAGTACACAATGTTGCACAGGATTTGATACAAAATCTAAAAACTTGTGGTTATGAGCAACCTACTCCAATTCAGATGCAAGCTATCCCTATTATGTTACAGGTATTTTAAGTAAGATTAACATAATTCACAGTACATACTATGTATTGCATATTGCTCTAAACTATTTTGCATTTTATACAAACAGAACAGGCAGCTACTTGCCTGTGCACCAACAGGTTCAGGAAAAACAGCAGCATTCCTTTTACCAATAATTCACCATTTGGGTGGTCCGCAAAAGAAAGGATTCCGTGCAGTAGTTGTATGCCCAACCAGAGAATTGGCAAAGCAAACCTACAGAGAATGTGTTAGACTAAGCGAAGGTCGTGATTTCAGAATCCATATTATTAGTAAAATTAATCAAGCTTTAACTAAATACGGACCAAATAGCTCTCAAAAATATGGTAAGTGTCTTGAATACATTTGTCTGCTACCAGTATTCAATTTGCATTATATTATTTTCATTTTCTACATAGACATTCTTATCACAACACCTAACAGATTAGTGTTTCTTTTAAATCAAGAACCTCCAGCAATTTCGTTAAGCAAGTAAGTTATCATTAACGGCTTAATGATTGTTATTTCAATCAATTGTAATTAAATAATTTAAATTGTCAGCGTGGAATGGCTGATTGTGGACGAAGCAGACAAATTATTCGAAGATGGTGTACGAGGTTTCCGTGATCAACTAGATCAAATCTCACTGGCATGTACAAATAGTAATTTGCGTAGAGCAATGTTCAGTGCCACGAATACACCAGCTGTAACAAAATGGTGTCGGCATAATCTAAAAGGCCTTATAAATGTTACAGTTGGTCAGAGGTAAGCAATCATTACCTATTATTTATTCTACGGATATTAATACTACTGCCCCATTTTAGAAATGCCGCAACTGAATTAGTCGAGCAGGAATTGTTATTTGTAGGAAACGAAAGAGGCAAATTGGTTGCGTTCAGAAATATAATTCAGAAAGTATGTAATTAAAAAAATAATCACATTCAAATTATCCTGGTATCTATTATTTAATATGCGTGTAAAAATATATATTTTGTTTATGTAGGGTATGTCTCCGCCAGTATTAGTATTTGTCCAGAGTAAAGAAAGAGCTCAGGAACTTTTTAACGAGCTTATTTATGATGGAATCAATGTGGATGTCATTCATGCAGATAGAACTCAAACCCAAGTAATTACTTTGTGATTAATACCAAATTTTTTAAGATACTCTATGAATGCACTTACCTGAAACTTATTATTATCAGAGAGATAACGTTGTGAGGTGTTTCCGAGAGGGAAAGATTTGGGTATTGATATGTACCGAACTCATGGGTCGTGGTATTGACTTCAAGGGAGTTAATCTCGTCATCAATTATGATTTTCCACCATCGGCCATTTCTTATATTCACAGAATAGGTAATTAAAACTTTCTAATCATATTCTTTGAGTACCATTAATTCGTTTCTGTATGGAAAATGAACAATTTTGAAGCAACATGTATAGTTACATCATTTTTGTAGGACGTACTGGTCGTGCTGGACATAAAGGAAAAGCACTAACATTCTTTACACAAGAAGATACTGCGAATTTGAGAAGGTATTAAAAATTGCATAGTGCAATATCTTTTCTAAATTGTTCAAATGACTAATATATCGTTCCTGATAGCATTGCTGCTATAATGCGCGAGTCCGGTTGTGAAGTACCAGAATATATGCTTGCTATGAAAAAGCATAGCAAGAAGGAAAAACGAAAAATGGAACGTGAAGCTCCTAAGCGAGATTCAATATCTACCATTCCTACGTATGAAAAACAACGGCGTGAAAAGCAGAAGTAAATAATTTTACTCTATACTCAATCAACTTTACTCCCTTTACTCCATGTCTCTTTACTCCATGCTCGGTATAAGACTGTACATTCATTAATCATTTCCCACAGTATTATTAACTTATAGTTTTGCTTCTTAGGAAAAGACGGGAGGGAAGTAATCGAGCCAAGGAAAGTCAGACTGTAGAATCAAATGGTGACAGGATTAAAGAAAATACCGGAAATAAAAGTGAGAGTTTGACTAATATTAAGAAAAAGAAAACATCGAGAATTGGACAACAAATTAAGAAAGCGGGTACACGGGTAGGTGGGTCGTTTAGTAAGACCTTAAAAACCAATCAAAAATCTATATCGACTAAGAAAGTCAAACAGTTAAAAACAACGATTAAGAGCGCAAAAAAGAGGACAAATATTAACGATGAAAATAAGTAGTTGTACACAATGTAAGGATTTCTCACGGACATATATTTCACACATACTGCCTGTAGTATAAAAAAATTCGAATAAATCGTTAAAAAAAGAAATTGTAAGCGTTCTATTTTCATACTCCTTTTTCCCATCATTCAAGAAAAATCAGCATAAAGAAAATAAGGATATCCCAAATCACAATTTTAGAGACGCATATTGAAAAATATAAATGGTTATTAAATTTGTATATACATTGCATTGGACTTTATACATGATAAGAGATTACGTTAGGTGCCTTATTTTTTAAATATTTTTTTTTCTTAGTTTCCCTCCTTTTCAGTTTCCTTCAACTTGTACAGCCTGACTGCGCCGAGTCAACTATTACAGACTAGAGCATTATTATCCAAGATGCTTAAACAATAAAGAATCATTTTTAATGACCATACCTTAACTAATATTATATCATATGCGGCAAGTTTGGACATTCTATCAATTGAGCACATTCTGCGGATGTTCGTGATTGAACGCTGGATTAATAAAATTATGCCTGTCATGGATTTCAAACACAACAAAAGTCATTCGCATAATGATTTAATTTCGGCAAGATACTCTTAACCATCGACACAACATGTGAGTCCCTAATAGCTACATTGCACGTTGTCATAATTGCACTCAACATTTCAAACGATCAAGTTATTTTTTTGCAACTTGACAGCAAATACAATTTTTCATGCGGCTTGTAAAAGATCATTAGCAACAAATTTTCTTGCCTATCAATACGATTAAACGGAAATAAAAATTTTTATATATATACCATGCGTTACGTGTTACAACGTTATTCCTTAACATTCATTATAAAATATATTTCGGCACTTGGGCTTATATTACCTTAATTCTTTAATACCGTTGCCTCGTCACTCGACGAGCCGCAAGGCATACTTTATGCAATGTAGAAAAGATTCTTGCTAATAGAAAAAATAAGAAAGATAAGATAGAGTTACCCTCAGTCATTTTTATACCTATAGTTTAAGAAAGATCTCTTGCGCAGCTGTGAAATTATATCCATTTGATGCAGCACCACGTGGGAAGTTGGATAAAACTTTTCCCCATTTCTGATTATTCATAAAATCGTGATCTATTTCATTTTCAAGATAAAAAAGGGCTCTTCACGTTTCTGTCCTGTTACTAAGAATTTATCACAAATATCGATGAAATAATGAGTTTACCGTTACTCATGGAGTTATGTCTCGCATAACCAGTCACAAGGTAATTTTGGCATTTTGTTCGCTGGCCATGGAAGGTATCCTGCAGTCTTAAAGACCCAGTAATCATAGGAGACTTTGGCCACAAGGCTAATTAGTAATATTACTTCTGTCGCTATTATATAATATATATAATCCGTCCAATCACCCGGGTAGACGCACATTTTCGACGGCTCCAGATCGACGACCTTTTCTTTGACATTCTCGCACAATACCTCGTCCGAATCCAGAATGCGTGTTTGTAACCATACCTAAGGACAAGTACACACGAGCAGATGATTACGAAAATATCTACTGAATTTTAATCGAAATTCAAATATTCATATAAATACATTTATTTATCTGTCAAATTCGATATAAATGAGGAAAGTCTATTTTATAATATCGTAAACAATCTTACGCTCACCTTTAAATATTTGGCCGTGTTGCAATCGCAGTGTAATTGGTTACCACCGAGTTTCACGAGTCTTGAACTCCCGAAATTCTTGTCACGAGCATTAGGACTTAAGATGTATGTTGGAAGCTGTCATATAAAAAACTGTCATGAGAAGCAGACAAAGCAAAAGTAATATAATTTTAAAGTGAAACAAGTGATATATACCTACCGACTTAATTTTATTATAACGCAAGCTTAAAAGAGCATAGTTGTCCAAAAATTTGGAACCCTCCAGTTTATTGATGGATGAGATATTATTGTAATCGGCATAAAATTCACGGATATCCTGATAACAAGGATTCGTACTCAGGTCGTCGAGCACCGTAATCTGTAAGGTAAGAACGTGTTATTTTTCAAATACTTGTTTCACACCTGGGGACACGATGTGAGTCTAGTTGACTATAATTAAATCGATAGATACATTATTATAAGAGACGTTGAGTGCTATCGTATTACGAGGCAACTTCTCCGGCAACTCCGTCAGTTGAATTCCACTGCAATCCACATTCACAGCTAGAGTTGGCTGCTTCCCTTTCACTATGTCTAATCTCCTGAAGTTGCACTGACACTGCCATGCTTCGCCCTTCGGGCATTCCGTCTGTAGCTGACAATTACATTGAAGGCAATTTATTACAAACAATGCCAAAATGGTAACGCGCGTAATGCCATCAGTTAACGAATATAAAAGATATTTAATTGTATCAATCAAGTGTACTAGTAAGCAAGAAAAACTTGAAATATATTTTTCAATCAAAAACTTACCAAGCTTAGATAGCGCACTTGTTTCAGAGGAACTTGTTCAGTGGCATTGAACCAGTGCCAAGTTTTACTGGCAGAACATACAGTTTCGTTTTCCCTGTTGAAATTGATCTGTTTCTCGCCTGTCTTATTGATATATTGATAAATGTCGTGACACCATAATGTATTGGTACCTAAAATTGTATCCAAGGTAAGCACAAAAACATTCACACGATTCGTCGTGCTGTCCAAGCAATCTGACAGAGTCCAAAGTACTTTCTTACCTGAAATATCCAGCCAGAATTCTCGACCGTTCATGGTATTGAGGGCAGGTAGATGCGTAAGATTATTATAAGACAGATCTAAAGTGGTAAGATGTGCGAGTCTAGTGAATGAATTGTTCTCGACTTCAACCAAAGCGTTATTTGAGAGATTGAGACAGAGCGTAGGAGTCATCATGAGAAATTGTCCCTTAACGTGATTGATCTTCCCATCCGTAATTGCGAGAGACTTTAGTCTTCTCCATCTGACTTCGCTAGCATTGAAGGTATCAAGCGTGGCATTTCTGATATGAACGTACGTAACGTTAGCTGGAAAATCTGTAAATTACAAATACGCATTACATTGGACGCCAAAAAGACCATGTAAATTTTATTTTCAATTTCATAAATCTTTAATTACTTGCGCATGACAATCCGCTCTCAAAAGTTTGACTGTCTAAATTACAGCACAGAACAGCCTGAGCCTCAGGACTATCATGAGACAAAATTATCCTCTTGCATGGACATTCGCCGGGATCCTGTGGCGGACATTCCGACGATAACTGGTAGAAACACTGTTCAGGTAATGCACCGGAAATCCCATTTCCATTTGTGGCTGATGCTTGATCCTCTTCCGTTCGTGCGCTGGCAACCCCGGCGTAGAGGCACATCATAACGGCAAGCCACTGCATCTGTAATTATAATAAGGTATTAGGAAGAACTGATTATATCTCTGGGTAAACATTTGGAGAATAGTAATGGCGTACTAGATGACTATATGTGAACTTTTGCGAAAATTAGTACATAAAATGTGTATTAATAATGAAGAGTCGGTTTTTAATTTCTAGAAAAAGGTTCTTGGAAAAAATTTTCTTAAGTTTCCTATATCTGCTTAACTATTTAAAATCGACATAAGAGATATATAAATTATACAACTCCATAGCTATCCCATAAAGCTATACGAAACTGTCGTTCTGGGAACGTTATATTTTGATCAATGGAATAACGCGAGGAGACTTAATTGCCAGTGTAATTTTCCTAGTACCACGAAATGAGCTGTTATTCCCATTGTTACCGTAATACAGTACGAACCATAGCCAAGGACTAACCTATTTTTACTATTGATGTATTTAGTACCACGACATTTGTAATTCCTATGCCAGCCGGTACCTAAATCATTTACGTGAGTTTGTTTTAGAATCGTGAAAATTGTTCTAGAATATTTAATGCTTTTGTGCCATAGACGGAAGTTCGATTATAAAATCAGAATTTTTTAATTTTTGTCAAAATTTGTTTTTTTTTCAAGATTTTACATATTTCTTCAGAAATTAGTTTTCCGGTAACGCTGTTGTATTACGCCATGGGAAAGTCCGCGAAATACGCGGAACCTGACTCCATGCTTTATTCGAGGTACAGAAATGATTTATTTGCTATTCTATTTATATTCGCTATAAGCCTCTGTGCATTTACATGATCCAGACCCGTTAAGCGGATCGTTTAAGTAAAACCTGTAATTTTGCACACAAAAGATAGTAATGATTAACGATTACGAAAATGCCTTATATGTATAATAAAGTCTCAAAGAAAAAGAACAAGTTTAGGCGTACACGTGCAAATCTACATCTATAGTAGTCATCGAGTATAGCGAGATTTAAATCCCGCTAATCCTAATGATCCGATCCAATTAACTTGACGATCCAGTGAATCAAGTATCGATTGGCTTTTATTTGCGGCTTATCACTAATGCAAAAGGTATTTATAGTTGCACAAAAGTAACACCAAGCGAATGTTTTTCACGTAAAAAAAGGAGGGTTCTGACAGAGTTTCAAAAATGCGACGAATAAGAAATAAAAAATTTTAAGTTATCAAAAATTCAAATTTTTGCAAAATACGATTTCCGCGAACGAGTACCATATGTTTCACACTCTTTAGAGTAAACAAACAATTGCAACATATGTCAAATTTTAAGCCCAAAAAAAAAAGAAAATGCTGTTCGACCAGTAAGAAAAAAAAAAAAAAAATTGAAGGATGAGAATTTTCGATTCATCTCTTAATACAGAGCAGCACTTGAAACGCAGAACCGTAGCTGATAACTCTTATCTCCGAGTAGCGGCATCAGTGCGTTCTTCTAATCTGCACCGTTAGGTCATGTTAGACCCGGATATTCTCTCTCTCTCTCCCGCACTCCTGTTCCCTCGACCGTATAGCCATTATTATAGAGTCTAAATTTCACTCCCCTTAACGTCTCCTTGCGACCGCTTCACTCGACTCATCTCTTCAGATAACTAATGTAAAAAACCTGTAACTGCTTTTTGTCGCTCTGATAAGAAATTAGAGTCTCGTTGGACTCCATCGAAATCTAATATCATATACCTGTTATGGGGACGTGGCACTTAAAAATATCCTCGGAGAATCTTACCCTTTAAGTGAAGTCAAATGGACCGGTAACTCAGTGGGATGTTTGTCAGAGTAAATCAGTGTGAAAAAAGTAAACAACTCAGTGAGATTTTAACTTTTGGCAAAATTCCTCAACTATTTCTGTCTCTGATAAGTTAAAGATAGGCCAGATACTTTTGCCGAAATATATTACACAGAATAGATTCCCAGGTCGCTGGACCAGTACCAGAAAAAAAAGGCGTTCATCCATCAAGCTATGTATATAGGTTCGTGTTTGTTCAAGAGGAAGAAAAGTAATCCGATTCCTTACGAACTATTGATCAAGATTAAACAAGAAGAATAGGAAAAAGTCTGTATCCAAAGTATTTTCTAAAGTTAAAGTTTACATGTTATAATGATTCATCGGAAGCTTAAATGTATGGCGAATGTCTGTTATCCCGGCTTAATCGTATGTAAAATATTGAGTCAGGCCTTTCATGGAGATTCACTGTAATCAGACTAAATTCAATGACCGCCAGTGATTTATAAGCGCAGAGAGAAATCACGTCGAGGATTCGCAGGGCTTGTATACGGAAAATTCGTACGCGCATATCCGTGTCTTGTTACCGTCCATCAGTACCCCACGTGTATACGTTCGATGTACTTATTTCTGGGATAATAAATTATTACGCGAATAAACGAGCAAACCATTGCAAGAGATGCTTCCGCTACAAGAATATCCAAGCCCCCGGCAATCCCATGTCTTAGGCATGGATAAATGGCAAGGAGCATTAAAGAAATTCAAAAAGATCTACAAATATATTCCTATTGAAATATTTTTATGAATTTTATGAAAAAAAATTTTTTAAATTATATCGACATTCCCGCTCGGCTTTTCATATAGCTCAAATATGAATAATTAGTCTTAAGGCAATTCTCAAAAAAATTTTCGTATAAGACCATATGCAAACTTTCCATCTGCGCGTACGAGCAATTAGCCAAGGAGCTTTTTCCTTTGATATTTATTAATCGTGTTGACTTGACAGAGGAACCCATAGAAACGTATCTGGTATACTGGTATTTTTATGGTAATGAGACTGTAATTAATATTAACAAATCCCATGGATTTTCATAGTGGTTATATTTTTCGTGGAAGTCAACAATTTTAATTAACTAGAACTTGATTAATTATACCGGCTGTCTACTAAAGTCAAATTAAAAAATTTTATCGTATATAGGAGCAATGGATGAGAAAATGTAATATTGGCTCGGTATAGCAATTGGCTCTTAACGTAATTTTATAGCCATAAGCCTGAGAGAACTCAGTGACGCGTGCCTGCACAGATATATAAGCATGATTATCCATATCAAATTGTCTGTATGTTTTTATTAAGAGAACCGCAATAACCTTGGATTATCCAACTGTTCGTGCTACGTTGGTTTATCATGCGAGTTAACGATGCTCTACTTGAACTGATTTATGAGAATCGTGCCAACTGATCTCTGAAGAATTTCATAATTTCGGATTATTGATATGAACAATTATTATTTCATTAATTCGCATAACAGCTGTGCGATCTCGTGTGAAATAGTCATTTTCAACACACGCATATTAATTGCGTATCGTTTGGTAAATCTCGCTGTTAAAAATTGTCCAATATATTCAAATATTGACCAATAGCCCAGTGACGATAGAAATGTCAAACAAGATAATTCGGCATAGATTTATGAATGAATAAACAGAACGAATTTATTCGCAGACTTCGTTACTGATAATAAAAGCCTACACGGAGTATAGAGTACATGCAAATGAATAATAAAAGTACCATAAACTATTAAACGAATAAAGATATTAAAAAATTTGTTAAAATTTTTACACCTCCGATCGACCTCGTCACTCGTCAGCAAGAATAATATTACCTAATATACTTGCAGTCCCATAAATCGCAAGAAAAGTCGACGCTGACAGCAGCATATTTACTCGTTCTTCAAAAGTGTCACAAGAGTCATCGTGGAAAGAAGATAGCCTAACAATCAGTTAAAATAATAATTTATATTAAGCAACGCTAACAGTTGTGATAAAGAACCGCAAATCTTGCCAAGCAGGATATTTTCGTGATAATCAGAAAGCCTATGTACGTACATGCTAATGTGTATTAATAGCAAAACAATTTTTTTCCACTTTTAATCTACCGTACACAAACACTGTTATAATTGTCGAGTCTGTATAATTGGACCAACGCCTAGTTATTCTTATGATAAAAAAACATTATTTACCTAACCTAACACGAATGCTTTACAGTCAAGTAAAATAGCACGGGTCCGTACGTGCGTGACCATTTGTAAAAACTATTCTAAATTCGCTCGCTGGCCGTGCCTCCAAGAGCAGCAATCTATTTCTGAAATGTTTACCGATCGAACGTATTATTGAGAATTACTGAGGATTGGAGTGCTCGTAAAATAATATCATTCCACGTATACCAATATGCAAGACACTTAGAAATTAACTGTGTTCGTGCCGCAATGTGTAATTGCTGGGAGCATGCACAATGCGTAATACAGCAAGAGCATCGGTTTATCAAGTACGCATACGTAATCCTTACAGCAGAAGAATTACTTAACGCGAACAATTACCGTTTAATGGATATTACCTCACATGCGTCTTGGAAGTGCAGAAAATATTTTGTGCCGAGTACTAAAAGAGCTATAAAATATACAAAGCAATATACGCTGTCATATGAATATACATGGACATACTGTAAGGAAGAATGAAGGCTGATAATAAAACGTCGATCGTACGAACGAGAGAACAGACAAACATTGTTCGGCTGTTTGAAAAATTAAGTAATTAAAATAAACTTAAAATAATCCTGTTAAGACTTATCCGACAAAATGCAAAGACGCCTGCATACCTTGTGTTAGCAGCAATGTACATGTGCTAAGAATAATAAGTATAGTCGACAATGACGTGCAACAGCACTTAATTGCAATTTGAATTTACAAAATTTCAAATATAAGCGCGACAGGTTTCATTCGTTTGAAAAATATATTATATCCTTGTTACGCAATAATTAAAAATACCTCCGTTCTCGTTAACTCGCGTACGGTATAAAGAAAACTTTTCTTCGCGTTGTGTCCGTGAAATGCCCCAGGACATAAAAGCCTCGGACGATCGAAGAACCTTCAAACTTCTCTGTACTACGTTCCTCGATATTGTAACAGGAGCCGCGCCGAGGTATATCAAAGTATCGGTGCATGCATCGAATTACGAATGTACATTAATTATTACTATAATTATATATCAGTATGGCAATGCCTGTTAAGATCAAAGCTACCAATGAGACTTGTCAAGTACCAGTTTATGTTTGAGAAATATTTCTCAAGTCAAATTTAACATCGAGCGTCGATACAATGTGTTTACCAAAATTTCTCACTCTCGGCTGAATAGCTCTGTACATGTATTTCCATGAGGAAAAATAGTTGTGAGTTTCTTGTGCAGTAACGAAGTACCGTGAAATGTTATAACGATTGTACGATTGATCGGCACGACAATCTATCCGATATTCAACAGAAAAGGCAAGCATGTATGCATATGCATTTTGCATATTTTTCATAGTGCACGCGACACCATGATGACAAGGAATATGCTTTAACGTTTGTGGGAGGACGTAGCTTGGTAACACGATGGTGATAACAGTCGTAGCAGTTAACGTTTATAGAAGGTAATATGGTATTATTGCACACTACCACTACTAACACTACTGATTGCTACGAGAAGACCAATATGAGCACCACTCGAAAAATAGAATCACCGAGCTATAACGTTGATACGTATTACCACGTATATTGTATGAAGAATAATAATAATACAGACAATATATTATATTGTGATAATATTTCAAGATAAAAATACTTTGAAACGTCAATGCGTACGTATATTAATATTTTTGTACTCGATTTCGTATTTGATTGTTGTCGTTGACCAGTTATTGTTTTATATACTAGCTTTGTATTATTATATAGTGTACAGATCATCAATTATTTTAACTCACGTGGAAACGTCTTCATACTACGTGATCCTAGTTTGCCGGTATTGCGTTTTTGTTGAAAGTTAATCAAAGATCATCAAAGAGGTAGGTCAGACTTAAATGCGACTTAAGCACAAGATGTCTGTTGTTCAATATGCCTAGAAGATCTATGGCGTTGAATAAATTACGCATACTATGTGAAGATGAATATTTAGAGAGTCACGAGAAACCTTCCTCTTTACATCAGTTATTTTTTCGACATTTTTTCATCTGTTTGGTGTTGCGCGTCACATTAACTTCCCAGCAAAAGTTGGATGTTTTTCTAGTATAGTTGACAGTCTCGTTATAGGTTAGAGTCCGCCCGAGTACTCGAGCATTCGTTCGATTTCCTTAGGGCGTCTCGCAATCCAATTCCAGGTAACGAAGGGTCGAGAACAAAGGACTTTGTTGTATGTATATGACGAAATGAATAGTGAATTCCAAACAAATGTAGAGACTACGGTTTATCTATATTTAAACACTAGGATATGCCAACTGATTTTCTACAAGTGCAAATAACGTCTAGTGTACCAATGTATAGTTCTGGAAGGGCCTAAGAAAGGGGACACGTTCATTTGAAATCGTACATGGCTACGGTTGGCACAGATTCGTTTAGTAAATTTAATTACTTGAATTCTACAAGATTCTTCAAAAGGTAGTAGGTCGTGCATCGACAAAAAAGAATTTTATTCCCAGTCCGTCGGATTCGTTTAGATATTAATTAAGTTGATAAATGACTCTGGTGGTGATTTAAATGGCGTGCAGCAGTGAGCAAAGTAAAATCGTAATAATCGTGGTTTGTATCAAAGCCCAAATAGTAAAAGTGCAATTTATATTAAGTCGACGATTTGCGGTTGCATGCACGACGGTCAATTATTCCATTACAAGCAGGAAACTTTTTCATTCGTTCGAGTTATCTCTCTAATGATGCCATAGCGGGTCGCTGGAACGTTCCGACGTTCCCTCGTAATACACCACCAATTACGATGAGTGCACGGTAAAATAAGTTATTTATTGTTCAGTCACTCGCATGCACATTGACAAGTGTGATATTTTCTATGCAGTTTTTCAATAAATCGCTATACTCTTTTCGTTGCACATTCTATGCAGTGCATAGTCTATGCCACGACGAGTTACTGACTCTCAATCACCTTCTATATTTTTTTTCGAATCACGTACTTATATTTATGTATATAAATATATCTGTTTCTCAATTTCTCATCTCTTTACTCTTAATTTTCTATTTGATATTTACCAGCGAAGAATAAAGTAATTGATTCGAACGTTAATTATATTCGACTCCCAGCGCTATATTATTTTCTTCTAATGACTCACGTCGTTGTCCATACTTTGGATTTCTATTCAAATAATATGCGTAAATTTACATATTATTTATATGTACGATATAAGCTTTGTTCTCTCACACTGTGCTAAATATTACCAATAGTCTCGGATTCTGTTGTTTTATATAGTATTAGCATAGCATTCCGTTAGTGATTATTCCTTTGCTGATTCCATCTTGGCATTTAACGAAGGTCAAATAAGAGAAACGTTAATGAGTGACATAGTATAGCCCATATATGCTTTACCCCAAATTATATAGTCTATTCTATGCAATAGCTCTGGGTCTTAAAATGGGTGTCCGTTTACAAGCTCAAATAACTGTGGGACATATGATTCCGCTTTTCGGTAGAGGCCCAAAAATCGGCGTCAGGACCCCAAAGGCTTCCCTGCGGGTTCTATTCAATTCAGCGGAGTTGGTCGGTATTACGACATACAGGTGTGCACTTTCTTGACGAAAGTATTCTAACAATTTTTGATATTATTAAAAATAATTCTTTATTCTTGGAACTTATATTCTACAATAGCTTAAAAATTAATACGAATTTTCGTAAACTTTTCTTAATGTTGATCAATGACTATAACTTTGTATCGGATATGAAAACTTCTTGCTTTTACTTCGGAAAATTTTCAACCCACCTCTTACGTAATTGCTTACTTGATCAAACATTGACGAACCACAAAGGATAAAGAAGTTACTCGTTAACGGAATTCCAGCGCTGATAATATAGCGCAGAGATCAACAAACTCAAGTATCCCGTACCATTATTAGAGGGAATATAAACAAAATTGAAAATTACACGGGCACGCAGGGTTCATACTCATGAAAATTATTCCCTAAATATTACTACGTCAGTGAACGACCTATATTGCGGCACCAGGTAACGTGTGAAAAATAACGATAAGCACAGAGGTCTTGTGCCACATGTATTATATACACTGCCAGGACTATTTAGTATCGGCCATAGCAACATCGCGAGAATGCATATTTTCTCATGGATTTAAAAGGGAATAAAAATATCTCCTTTCACCATTCTCATCTTGAATAAACATCAGGATTTAATTCGTAATACCATCCGTAGAATATTCGTCATAACCGATTGAGGAATATAAAAATAATAAAAAACCTAAAAGAGTCTACGAAATATTTATTTTCACTCATCGCTATAGTTGTAATCCCATTTAATTTTCCTAATGCACTTATTGCATTTGCAACTGCCTACGTCTCCCTCTTTTTTTTATACCCAATGTGCATGACCGCTACACTCGTCACGTTTGATAGAACCAGGAGAGACCTCTCTCGACTTGATTCTATTTATACGAGAGACTCGAGCTTACCGAAGTGGCAGGAATGTTGTTTTTAATGCGCGTCCCCACGCTTGCTCGATCGTCGATCAGCCATCACTTACGCGATTCCATCTCGCTGTTTGATTACAGCTGCCATATTCACACAAGCCGTCAGAATTTTAATACAATAATCATACGGAATATAAAATGTTACAGGTAGAATATAAATGTGAATAAAAAATATTTTTTGTTTTTCTTTGTACCATGGGTCATTCCTCTTTTCACCATTACACCTACTGACCATCAATGAGGAACATCCTGTAGCATCACTACGGAATTCTATCCTTCTTTCTCGATACGAAGAAGAATCTTTGGAATTCCACAGTCGCTTCCCGCAAAACTGATCGATCTTCGTTTCTTTTGCTTGCTGAATGTACCTGAATCGCTTGCGCAATGCGTTTGCGTTAAACCGCGTATTGACATTTTGTTTCATTTTTTATTTTATTTCGCATGCATTGCGCACCTATACGAGTCTTTTGGAGATATCTTTGTATACTATATTAACATTTTATTGTCACTCTTGAAAACGGGTTTTAATATGTCGACGGCAAGTTACATTTTGTTTAATCTTATTTTTAAATAGTAAATTGATTAATTTCAGATTTACAATACATCTATAGTTAAGTAGGCTTAGTGCACTCTTAATATGCTTATTAAATACAACTTTGTTACTTGTATGAAATTACAGAAATTCGTACAGTCAAACTTGTCAACTTTTTCGCTAATTCCACGTACGTATATGCATATGTGCTACGTAGTTGCATGCACTTTCTTTATTCTTATGAGTGCAGGCGACAAACGTAACTATATGTGGCTTTGTGAGTCACACAGATTTCCACGGCTAAAGAGAATTATTATTTTGGGAACGTCAAGGAAGTTATCCCTAGTGCGAAGAAGTGGATCACGCGAATAGATCAACTGTTTCTTGATGTTATGGATAATGAAGGAGAAATAAAATAATGGAAATGTAAAGAGAGGAATTTTTAAATGGGAGACTAAGAGCGATTTTAACGTAAAAATCATAAATGCTCTTCAATATCCGTGCTTCGGTGTTTACGATTCTTAACTAAGGTAAATATACAAGTATCGGAAAACAGATTAAAGATATGAACAGGCATATGCATATGGGTAGGATTAACTTCGATAAAGTTGATCATCATAAAAATGTGTCATTAAAATTAAAAATATGTAAGGATATTGTCATTGTGTCAGCAAAGCGATTCATGCGAAGCGTGAGGTGAAAATCAGCATTTTGTTATTGAAACATGGAACTCTTCATAATTAATCGGAATTTCAATTACAGACTTTTGATCAGCGAAGTATTTTGCTTGCGATTCACGTTCGATATAGATTTGAATTGCAATTAACGTCAGTGTATATTTAAAAGACAATAGAGTTGACAATTCTATCACGCGTTAAAAATGTCATTTTCAAATATAATAAACATTGTCAATATTTCATTTTTATTTTAACGCAGATTAGAATTTTTCCAGTATTTTTTTTTAACGAATTTTCAACGAATTTTTTGAGAATGAAAAATATCTTATAAAAATTAGTAAGATTGAAGGTCAACTTCGCATTTACAAGTTGGTTACAAACGACGCCTACCAAGGACTTCTAGTTCTTTATGTGTAATGAGCGTTCCTAATAATAACGAATCATTTCGACTGCGCCATAAACTTGCCGAACTGTCATCGACTAAGTAGTCGCATTATTGCGAGAAAATGAAAAGCTGAAATGAGTCAAATGAAAAGTCATTCAATCAAATCAACGAGTGTATAGAGGAGATGGTACCAAAATGGTGCCCGATGATATTTTGAGAAAAATTCGATAATCTTAAAACTAATTGACATACCTTCGTAGCACTGTACATTAAACGTGACAAGTAGTGTCTGTGTCATCCATTGCGTACATACACGACGAGTTTCGAAGACCCAACGTAAAAAAATTCTTCTATGGTCCATAAAGAAAGAGTGATCCACAAACTCAAAGGTCACCTCCCTCAAAGAGATAGCATCATCAGCAGTAGGAGGAAATCCACCAAGAAACCGCGGGCTATCCGAGGCCCGGAAGAAGGCTCGTTTGCGCGTAAAACGAGTTAAGAAAAGGAAGAACGTTTTGTCCTGACGAAGTGACACAAACGAGTTAATTCGTTTAACCGTCGACGACACCGCAGGTCACAGGGGTTGCCCCAACTAATGAATCAAAATTGGTCAGCTTGGAGGCTGTACCACGCTCGGTTACGTCTCTCATTATACTCCAAGTAGAATCATAAATCAGCGAGCTCTGCTACACGGTGATCATTCTCTTCTCTTTCGCGTAGAGTGGCTCAACGATCGGACTTCTTTAACCCGGCTTTGCAACGACGCAAGGGTGTCATTAGAGCTAGTACCAAACCGAACATAGGAATGCGGACGCGAGTTCGTAATAAACTAAATATTAATCCTACACTTATCGTTAGATGGTCCGCACCGCGGAAATACACTTTACTATAAAGTTTCTATTCTGAGGATTGTCCGAGCGTGACTGAGATTCCATTCAGGGAACATACACGGCCGATCAACGTCTATCGCGGTTCTGCCGGCGACTAACGAGCCAAACGACTTTTCGCTTCCCTGTTTCACTTCTCCCTCTCTCATGTGGTTCGGAAGACCGGCATAGTACGCACAGTCCCTACCACGAAGTCCCCCGACACTACTCGAAGCCCACTCTAAGGCAACTGGTACGAAAGCTAGTTACAAACCAGAAATATAGCGGGTGTCTCTTAAGATATATGTCAAGAATCGGCATCATTTTCTGACCCCCCCCCCCCCCC
>NW_014332817.1:387756-556113 GCF_000341935.2 Cephus cinctus
CCCCCCGGACGATGGCAATCCAACATACATGCGTTCATTTCGGGTTGCGTCGAGGAAGCGCTGCATGTTTCTTTGTGTACTATGTATCGTTGTAAGAAATACAGAAATTAAACTTGTGACTATGTTCATCGTACACAATAATATATTCTTAGTATTATGCTATGGAAATGTCTTATTGTAACAAATAGTACAATAAATTGTTCCAAAAGTAAGCAAACAGTACTTGATGTGCATATAATCGGACGAAAGTTAGATATTCTTCTTAGTTTCTTTATTCTAGTTTAAATAATATATGACTTATACAAATAATATAAATCTTTTACGTGCTTGATTTTATTTAGAGTAATTTTTTTGTTAATAATTTCTTTGAAATATTCGAACTGAGTCAATGCTGCGCATGCGCACTCGGTACTCGAATGGCGGATGACGCCGACATCAAGTTTGTACATTTGCCAAAAACGTCACATCCGTTGCTTCCATGACGCATGTAGAGCTTGCTTCACTCTCTGTCAATGGTGTAAGAACAGAGTAAATTTCTACAGAAAGAAAACGGATTACTTAATTACACATACGAAACCATAATTCTACAGCTACTAGGGTATCATTGAAATCAATGAGCATTTACAATTGAGTACAATTAATTCCTGACAAAGGTGTGTAGTCGACGACATTATTCACGATGTATTCAAGAAACAGACCAAATCAGAGCTATGGCAATGGTAAGTAATTATTTATTTAATATTCGAAGTAAGGATTCTTAACATAATCTCTGAATAGGCATTGAAATGCATGTTTGAGATTCTAAATATCTTGGTTTCTGTTACACGAAAAATTCTGATTACCAACGACTTGGAAAAATCAATAATACGCCGGGTTTATGAAAAAATGGCATCCTTCAGTGATGCTTGATTTACTTTTACTGCTCATTGTTTGCTCACAACTTAATTGATTACAATTTTTATATTAAACATAGGACAGATTCCTATAACTGCAATTATTTTCTACATATATTATTTTATTATGATTTAGAACTGCACTTTGAAATAAATTTTTTGCATGAGGCTTATGACTTTACGTTAGGCCAAATAAAGAAATTCTTGGCAGCTACAATGATTATTAATTGTTGAGTAAAGACTGAATCTTAATTGAGAATGATTACACATTATACATTGATACTTGCAATGTATTCAATTGTATAATTTCATTGTATACATTAGATAAAGATTCAATGTAAATATTAGAAAATATATATTTCAACCCTGAATATTTGTGCTATTAATGCTGAATTGCCAATATATATATTTATATATATATATAATTTTGGTGTTATATGCTTGTTAATAAAAAAAATATAATCCATAGCTCGTGGCCTTATGAACAATCCTGGAAATGGAGGAGCATTTCCACCACCAAGCACAGTAAGTCTTATTTAATCTCTGCTATTATCTACATTAGGAAAAGTTTGATTCAATTTATGAGTTTGCAAGTAGATTCAATGGCAAAGCAAAGAACAAAACCATCATATAAGCTTGAGATTCTCAGTATTGGCTGTATTCAGCAGAAAATTGCACTAAGCAGCAATCACATTTGATTGGTTCATTGATCATAAATCTTGCAACAATTGTAAATTTCGACCAATTAGATGCCTTTATTCCCACAGTGCTATGTCTGCTAAATACAGCCAATTATATAATTCTGCAAAAGATATTAAATTCATTAATATTGCCAATTTATAAACTATTACCACATTGCTTATGCTTCCAATTTGTTTCTGTAATATCATGGTTTGCGAACAAAATGTTTGTTCAAATCTATTTCCAAAATTACTACTCGTGAGCAACGCTTCATTATTTGATAATATTAAAACCTTTGTAATGCAGAAGATGCAAAATCAATTCATATTTGTATATTTGATTTGACGAGATTGGATATATCCTATTATAAATTATTAGAGTTTTTTGTTGTCCTTTGAAATGCATATTGATAAGCAGCAGAATACAATCTAACATGCCTATGTAGCCGGTGTCGGTTATAATGAAAGTGTGGAAGGGGTATCTGTATCTGCATGTACTAATTAGTGGTCCCCATATTTCCCCTTTCCTGCAACGCAGGCCTTAGTAGCTATACAACAATACCGAGGAGGTGCGTTCCGCCAGGGGCAAGTTCGCCAGTTGCCCTCATCGCATGGCCTATCCGAAGCTTAAATTCCCTCGGTAATTCGTACTAAACTCGTGCCTAAGCAAATTGGTTGATTACGATTCTGCATTTACAAATATATCATACCCACACATCTATTTTAAAATACAGACAAACAAAAGGGTATTACCACAATGCATCATCACAAAGTACATGAAAAGAGGCAAGTCTGAATTTGTTGGTTTCAGAAAAATAATTTATTATTAATATTATGAACAATGTATTGAGAACTAACTATATCTAATTTATATTGTAGGGAAAGATGTTTCTATCGATCTTCAATCATTATTCATGATCACTTCGAGACAGGGTTTCAGAAGTATTTATACAAGTTTTTCGCAGTCTTCATAGTAACAATAATGCAGAATATGTAATTGCCATATCTAGGTACTTAGATGTTTGTATGTTTTTCTGTCGTGTCTTTAAAAACACGCAAACTCAGCTCAGTCATGAGTTAAGAAACGTCGGCCACCGTGATGGGAAGCACGGCTGGTAAGAGCTATGGGGGCAGCGTTAGGTTGCTCACAGTGCATTCGCGACGCTTGGCCCTGGTGGTATAGCACAACCGTAGAGGTTCCTTGTGTAGCGGCGACCCACCCTGTGTTTTCCAGTACAACCAGCAGGGGAATTTCCAGCCGTCACAAATTCCACCAGCAAATCAGCAGGGTAACTTTAAGCCCAATCTTCAGAATTCTCAACCATTCAAGCCACAGCCTCCTTCTCAACCTCAACAGCAACAGCAACAGCAACAGGTAATGAGAAACCCAAATCAAAATCAACAACAAGTGAAGATGCCGTCGCAGCAACAACAGCCACCATCTCTTCAACAACAGCAACAACAACAACCACCACCATCAGTTCAGCAGCAACAACAGCAACCGCAACAACAACAGCAACAGCAGCAACAACATTTACTTGTCCAACAACCTCCACAGCCACCGCGGCTCAAACCGATTCTCAAACAAACTAGTAGTATCCCTCCTAATCCTGAACCCGCTGCTCCTGGTAATACACCACAGCTTCCACCACCAGCATCTACTCCTACACCCGCACCTGCACCAGTTAATAATGGTCAGGAAACTCAGAATGACAATACATCAATGGAGAGCGTAGACGCGGACACGCAAGATGTGCCTAAGTGGAAACGGAGTAAAACACTTGGATGTAAATATGACTTTTTCTATTATTATCTATTACTTTTAAGAATGACGTGTGTAGCAAAAGCTTCGTTTTACAAAATGATGACAATTCACTGCGCAAATTTGAAGATTTATGTAACTTACTCGTGGAGCTCCAGGAATTCTTGTTGAGCCCGGATGTTCAAAAATCGATGTGAAAATTAGATACTGATAAGAGAGTTTGAACTAGTATAGCAGCAGATCTTTCGAATTCATGTATTCTCATTAATTGATATTTGATGTAGACAAGGTAAATAGACGCCTCAAGCGACTGCGGATGAATCAACGATTAAGGAAGACGCTGCAGCCAAAGAATGCGATAATGGTACTAAATGAAATGAAGACTGGAGTTCAGTTTACATTCCCAGAAACTCAAGCAAATTCTCTCTTTCTCGTACATGCTGAGGTGAGAAATTTTTTCTATACCTTCTGATTATCATTATCTAGAAAAATCAAATTTTTTATGTCCGTGCGATTACTTCATGAATATGAATAGTATCTTTAGACGAAAAAAAAAAAAAAAACATCTTTTTAGATCGATGGTAAAACATATGTCGGTCAAGGGTTGTCGAAGCCTCTCGCACGGCAAAATGCCGCGGAAAACGCTTTGAAGTGTTTGTTACTTGAAAAAATGACGGCTGCAGCAATGAAGGCTAGAATCGATGCTGAAACAGACGGACAGGCGAGTCAACCAATGGAAACAACACCATCTCCGTCTAAAGAAGAGAATGTCGAGAATATGATCGTTTCCACAGAACCCACTACGGAGGAATCCGACGAGATTCCTTGGAGTTCACTCGCCAGCTTTGCACTTTACAAGTTATTTCTTGAATGGCAAAATCAGGGTACCGTTGTACCGGTTCCTAGACCTGGCGTGTCTCCAGGAAAGGTCAAGAAGGAGCATAAGTCTCCCGTTCAAAAAGAACTTCCGTGTAATGCAATTAACATTCATCCTGTAATGTTACTAAATCAAATGAGACCAGGTCTGACGTATGTGGAAATAAATCGTGTTGGTAATCCGCCTAACACCATGTTTACTTTAGCTGTTGATATTGATGGTGTCGAATATACTGGTGCAGGTAAATGCAATAATTAAAGTTTAAGTAACGTCTATCGCTTTTATGAGACTATGTATTGTTGGATGCTTCTTATCTGTATTTTCTTTTTGTAGCAAAAAATAAAAAGGATGCTAAGAAAACAGCCGCTAAAGCAGCACTGAGTGCTCTTTACGGTTTGACGTATCCCGAGGAAGATGTAAAAATCGAACAGGGCGCAATGGATCACACGGAAGACATCGCTATATGTTAAGAATTACTAATATCTTTATTAAGAATTTTTAATATCTTCATTGATTTATTCGTATTTTGCATGAGATATGAATTTATTGAAAGGCCACAGAGAATAGATGCATGCGATATATCATAGTATTGGAAAAGTTTTCCATTTTGCTCAGAGCAGGAAACTGATCTTTATAATGAATATAAAGTTTTACGTTATTAAAATTCATCTATAGACACGTGCGACTTTTAATGGTTAAAAATTGAAACTTAACCATTTTCGCCAACAAAATGAAATTATACTTAAATGATCTTTTTCATATACACTTTTATTAAAATAATGCATATCATTGAGCATACTTATACAATGATGGAATTTAGGAACGACAACGACGTTATTTGTCGGTAATAGTCAGCCTTCACTTTATCAATTTCATTAAGCATTTTCTTATCATGTCATAATTTCAATAATGCAAGTATTATAATTCAAGTGGTTCATTGTTACCGTTTTATCACTTATTAAGGGGTTAGGCTACTGTAGCGGCGGAAAAAATAGGCGTATTTTGTGAATTTTTTTCAACGGAACTGTGAAATAAATCTGAATTACAAAATAAGCTCTTTATTATACAAGTAATATACTATAAAAAAAAAATTTTTCAAAGCAATACATGTCAAAATGGCGACTGCACAGCATTTCTCCGACGACGCCTTTGTTTATACGGCCGAATCAGTACCTCCTGCAATTTTTAAGTTACGATGAAAAACCAAAGGTTTTCCGATTATTTATGATTGTAGCTGTAGAAGTACGTAGGATTTTCTCGATATATTGATTATTGCCAAAATGGCGCATTTCTAAGTCAAAAAGTATACAATGCCATGAGAAAGTCGTCAGGAAATTGTTTATAAAAAAGGAACTATGCAATATAATGAAAAAATTCTACGTACTGCCTTAGACAATGTAATTCTAAATGTACAGTAAAATTTCAAATGAATTGGTTGAAATTTGTTTGAGGTATGAGTTCGGTTGACTTAAAAAATGTAGTTTTGAGATAAACGCGTTTAAAGTTTGTAGGAAATCAGGACATGAATAATGTTTCAATACCTAGAGTACGAAAATCGAGTACTTAGGGTTTTTTCACGAACATAATCTTGTGGAATATAATTCTATAGATATTAAGGTACCTTTTTATCTAAAAAAAAATCGGTTTTTTGAAAATCCTATATTGTCCTAACCCCTTAAAGTGATTACTCTGCAATGTAAGTTTTATCATGTATAGTTTTTCAGAATATTACAGTATTCTGGGCTAAATAAATTAGGATCAATCTGTGTGCAACTCCATTTCTATAATGATTTCTGTATCTTGCTGTCACATTTACTTCCAACCTGTCAAGCAATCTTCAAAAATGAAGAATCGCACTCCTTTTACTTATTGGCCAACCAGATTATATCATCCTCTTTAAAATGACTACCATAGTAACCGTGTAACAAACAAACCTTTGTATATACTGGACAGAATATGCAATTGAAATTAGTCATTGTAGGCCCTCTTGGGGTAAGTCATTATCAAAATTGAGTGGCTATAGAGAAATAAACAATATTTTTTATTCAGGCTGGAAAAACAACGATTTCTAATTTCTTGGCCGATGCAACGGAAGTAACTTCAGAATATCGGCCTACCCAGGGTGTTCGAATTCTGGAATTCGATGTTGACGGTATAAGTGTAAGGAATAGGAATGTTAAGGCAGACATTGAATTATGGGATTGCAGTGGAGATCATCAGTAATTAATAAAACTTATATAGTGCTGCAATGTATTCCAAAATATGTTTAATAGCATATGTATTCCTGATACAGGTTTGAAAATTGCTGGCCAGCAATGAGAAAAGATATTCATGGTGTTATATTTGTGTACAACAGCAAGTCACGAGAATATACCAGAGAATTGGAACAATTTTATGACTATTTTGTAAATCAGACTAGACTGGGAGCAAAGAGTTGTGTGGTGTTTTATTTTGATCCTGATCAAAATTCTTTGGATGCTCCAAAAAAAATATGTAGGTTCAATCAACTGTTTATAGTCATAAGATAAGGATCTAATATAACAATGATATTAATTATGACTTTTTACTTTAATTAGCTGCTACCTTTGCTAGAGTATCTCAAGTAAGTTGCAACGTCGAAGAAGGTGGGAACAAATTAAAAACAGACTTTCAAGCATTTCTAGGCACACTCATATCCAATATGCAAGAGTATACCGATCAAGAAGAAAATAATATTATGAAAGACAATATACTTTTCGCAAAATAAATCAATCTATTATTCAGTCTACTTAATGAATATCAATCTAGATGTTATGATACGCATACAGAATGCAAGCCACCTAAAACTGTGAAACATTCGTATGGAATTTAATCTTTAGGGAAAAAAGGAAGCAATACTTGGAAGATATGATCCCTACCTGGATGAAGTATTAATAAATAAAATTCGTATGAATAAAGTCACACGTTTTGAAAGAAGCTCGGTTTCCGGTGCATCAGACATCGGCATTCCTGTTAGTTACTGGAAAGGAAAAGAAAGCCACGTACGAGGTTTCAAGCTCATTGGCGCATTTAAACACAATCAACAACAGATTAATTGACATTCGATACTGTATTCAGATAAAACAAAAAGAAAGAGAGTCTACGGAAGTCTACAGTTTTCTTAGAATACAAATTTATTAATGGCGACTGATGGCGACGTCTTAGTAGCCAATGATAGTTGGTTCACGTTGGAATTATTAATAAGTTTAATGGCGACGTCGTGAAGTGTTTTTATTCCTAATTAAACTTGGTGATAGTTGCCGTTCGTCCAATCAATTTGTAATTATGTGAGGTTGTTTCGGAGCACTGCAATATCCTTGATTGGGAAGTTATTGCGAAATCTTGTAGTAATGCAATGGCGCGTCCTAAGCATAGAATTAATGTCGATATATGCGCTGACTGTGGGGCCCTTGGTAAGTGCATCATTTTTATTTATATCCTCGCTCTGGGACTAATTATTCCTCATTTGATTATACGTTTCCGTCAGACATCCTAAGGAATATATAAGATCTCTTGTCATACGTAGGAAGCATAGCTCTTGCTGAAATATCATACAGTTATTGAGGTTGACAGTCGTGTTGTTTTGTATACATGTTTGAAGTGCACTAGGGAAAACTATAGAGTAACTACATCAATGATGCACAAAATTTAAACATTTGTATTTGGAGTTGAGATAATTGACACTGGCAAAATCTTAAATAAGCACATATAGTAGTTTTGCTTTTTTCAAATAATTTTATAATGATATTTATACTGCCAATTGAGACATGATGTTAAATAAATAATAAAAATGGTGATATAATGGTATCACGAGATATGCATACCATTAATATTTTCAGTGAAATCACAAAATAAAGGTTTTATGTTTATTAGATTAAAATGAAAATAGAATCATATTTGTTTCAGAACCAGGATGGGCTTCTTTGAACAGAGCTGTTTTATTATGCGATGAATGTTGCAGTATACACCGTAGTCTTGGACGTCATATATCACATATAAAGTCTCTTCACAAAGGCATTTGGAGCACATATTTGCTCTCTGTTAGTATTATGTATAAAATAATAATTGCAAATGCTGATTAATAAATTAAGAAGTTACGATGAGTCACAAGACATAAGTATGATTCTATCTTTCCTTGTATTATGAAAGACATACCAATTAACATCTTTTAGATGGTGCGTACATTAAATGATAATGGAGCCAACAGTATTTGGGAACATTCCCTCTTAGATCCTAGTAACTCAAAGATAAGTAGAAGAAAACCACAGCCTAAAGATCCTTTACAGTGAGTACTGATCCCTAATTTTCAATGTATGCTTCACAAATTTTTCATTTATTATTTTATGGGAAATAACAATTTCATATCTTCTTGCAGTCCTGTAAAGGCAGAGTTTATTAAAGCTAAACATCAGCAGTTAACGTTCGTATTACGTCCTAGCAAAGAGGAATTTTGTACTGAGGAGGAATTGAGTAGACAGTTGCATAGCAGTGTACGTACTGGCAATTTGGAAACATCACTTCGATTACTGGCGCAAGGAGCCAACCCTAATTATTTTTATAAGGTACTTACACATTATTGGAATATGTTACTGTTATGGGATTTGCTATAGGTAATGTCCAATTTAGTATGCAACGTAATTTCACGTATATAATTGTTCTGAAAATTATAGGAAAAGGGAACAACTCCTCTACATGTTGCAGCTCGAGCAGGTCAAGCTCTTCAGTTAGAACTTCTAATAGCTAATGGTGGAAATCCAAGTATGATTGACACAAATGGACAGACACCTGCTGAGATTGCAAAGTGATTATTCTTTTTTATTTTGGGCATCATCTAGACTCTCACTAATTATTCCTTCATTATAGGATGGCAGGACATTTAGATTTATCTGAACGTTTGATCGAATGTATGTATGAAGTAACAGATAGATTAACATACTATGTATGTTCTCGAAAACCTGATCATCGTACCGGTGAGCATTTAATTATTCCTGATTGGGCTGCAACATTAGAGAGAAGTGAACTGGCATTTGAGGCTCGAAACAAATTGCAAATGGTAAGTACAATGAACGTCCAGGTACTGATAAAAATGACTCGGATGATACAGAATAAGATGACAAAGATCTTTCCTATTTTTCAGCTACCCAATCATTTATTAGAAGAACTAGCAATGGACGTTTATGACGAGGTAGATCGAAGAGAAACTGAAGCTGGTAAGACACATTGTATATCAATTAAATTATATAAACAGTTTAGAAGCTAGGATAATTTTCTTATTTGAATTCCGCAATTTGGAATAGATAATAATTCGTGGACGTTGTTACCGGAAATTACTCCCCGCATATAGTTATTCATTGTCATATGTGAATCTCATTTCCCGTTAGATATCACGTTTATTATATATTGTCATTGAACAATACTCTAAATGTGTACATCCATTATTGTTATTCTAATTGTCATTTAAATTGCATGATCTTTTCATTGCGCCGTGTTTAAAGGAAGGGTAAGTAAAAGAATATCGAGTTTACCGACTGGCATGTTATTATGTTTTATTTCAGTGATTATTGTATTCGTTCCATTGTAGTTCCATTTGCATTTTGAATTAACTTGCACAATTCTCAAAGATTTTTATTCATATCTTCGCATAAATTCACGGAGTCCATCATCTCAGCAACTGAATTGGTCTTTGTTAATTGTAGAAATGTAGTACGAATTTTGCTAAAACTATTCAACCTAAATACTACATGTACATAATCAAAATCAAACATGTAATTAAACAAGCTCCTTGTAGAATTATCATCAATCACACTTTTTAAACATTTTGCATGATATGTATGTTATCTGTCAATATACAAAATGTTTAAATTCAATGTTAAAGAATACAAATAGTCTCAGACAAGGCGCAGAGTATTAACCATTCCTACAGTAGTACTTGTATATTTGTAAAGATATGGGAATCAATGTGACGTTATAAAAAATTTTGTTTACGTATCAAAAATGCACTTTGACCCGTAAAATATTCTTCTGTATAGCTGTAATGGATTTTTTCAACTTCTCAACAGTTTGGTTATCCACATCATCACTCCTGGAGCGATGCACGGTACCATTTTTACCAGTGAATCCCCAATTATCTTCAACGAGGAATCAAGGTAGACAAAAATTGGCAAGATTCACGCCAAAAGAGTTTGCTACTCTTATCATAGATCTTTTGACAGAAGCAAGACAAAGGCACATCTTAGCAAATAGTGCACCGCTACAAGGTTTGGCAATTTTATACAACCAACTTCTTGTATTATAAGTTTCGCTCAAACCAGTTGGTACAAGTCACTCTTTTATTTCCAGATCCAGCAATATCCATGTTACGCAAGGAGCAAATACTGGGAAAACATGGTTCACAAATGTCTGATGACGAACCATTGTATGACAGCGTGGCGTCTGACGATGATTATGCAACCATGACAACAGATAACGTGTCTGCTCAACTATCATCAGAATTGAAATTAGATGATGAGGTAACATATTCTTGTATGCTTAGTATTTAATGGGCTGATTGAGATCACTAGACTAGCTGTAATAATATCTTCCTTTATTTAACTAAAGAATCTCTTCTTCACTATTCGTTCCTTCTATGATATATAAAATAATTAGAACAATACTGCGTTTATATTGTTGTGAAATATTAGAGGATGGAATACTACTTCTGGTAAAGCTATGTAAAGTTGTTATTACGTATCGTGGATCTCTTTCAATGGCATCATCTACGTGATTGAATTATTATATGGTAAATTATTGAAGGTACCTGCACTAGTAGGAAAACGACGAATAAGGAATCGACTAAGCACGTGGCTCTTCTGTAGACGGTGCTACTAGGCAAGTGCACAGATCTGTGTTTGTGCATGCGCAGCCATCGCCAAAATTGTTCACTCCCAAATAATTTACATAATTTCTAATTAGAGGGATAAGCACTCTCACCCAATAATATGTAGCTCGAATCGCCTGCTAGGATTCATGTATCCCTAACTCCCTCAAGCATCAGTTATCTACAGTGAATCATGTATTAATTATCGTGTTGTTATACGATCAACTATAGCATCCCATTATCAATGTATCTTCTCGCATTCTTTCTTCAGAAAGCATTTGCTCCAATGGCCAAGGGTCTCCCATCTGTCGTCGAAGTTTTGAAAAGACAGTTGACACTTTCCGAATCAACGATAAAGGAATTGCGGGATGAAATTCGTACGCTTCAGGCTACAGTGGAGCGGCTTACTCAAGAAAATTGTGAACTAAGAAGCATGACTCAGGTAAAAATAACATCAAAAGCAATCCTAAACTCTAGATCATAAGTGTTTAACGTCTATTATAATGTAGATTCCAAGAAAGAGTCAAATTACGACTGATGGAGAAATAAATGGCCATGTCACTGGAGAGCAGGAACCCGAATTGGAACCTGTGTTGGATATTAAATCGTCTCTAGGAAGAAATCAAAGGCCAGCGTCGATGTACGAGACAAGGGAAGGTCTACGTAAACCATCTTCCTGGTCAGCCATTGGTCAGGTAAACGAATATATTATACTCTCTAAATTTATAATAAATATCAAAACTCTGAAGCAACAATTGACTTTGCTCGTTGATTACGTGACAGGCAAAACGTGAAACAGAAGCACACTCCAGACCTAATACTACCCAAAGTCTTTGGGAATACGGTGCACCGAATCTTCCGCCAAGCGAGGAAGTTACCAGACGAACAGAACAAGTTACAAGACGTATACAAGAATTGTGGATGGCTATGCAAGATCCCAGTCGCAGAGAAGCTTTCGTACCATGTGCAGAAAGGATTCGCGTAGCAGTTGCCGAGCTGACAGCCATTTTTCCTCAGGTTAATAGAAACGAGAATAAATCTCAAAGTTCACAGCTCTTAATTATACATTCGTTCAAAGTTTGTCTATCCTGTTTAGAATCCAATTGACGAGAATATCAGATCTGCTTTGCGCCAACTAAACGGTAACACTGGAAGACTGCAGGCTGAGTGCGCTGGTCTTCAACGATGCACCAGCGATACTGATCACATGGACAGATGTCTTCAACAAGTACGCTCATGTGCATATGATATTGCCAAAGCCACAAAACTTCTCGTCACTCAATTCCAGACGACCTAATGACATAAATGGCGTAGCTATTGTATTTAGGAAGACCCTAAGGATTATTACGGTATGTGTAAATATCTGTATATTTTCCTAGAGGCTCGGGATCGGAGATTGAGATTTTTTCCTTCTAAAAAGCATCGTTGTCCTTCGGGAAGGTAAAAATATCAGTAGCAATCGACTATTTACGTTTATTATTATTTGATCGATATGCAAGTCTTAATCTGGGTTTGGCTTTATATTGTACGTCGGAAAAGAATATGAAATTCCGACAAGTAGTAAGCTGCTCTTCATTCATATTTTAACATGACATTAGAAAAAGATGCGCATTACTTCACTTCCCCAAAATACGATAAAGACTGAATAGCCATATATATCAACGACTGCTCTACTATGAATAAGCGGTTTAGGTATGACACGTCATTGTAATGCGTGTTGTGCGTTATAATGTTTCATTAGCCAGAATTGATTTCTATATGTATCAAGATTTTTGTAGTTGTTTAGATTGAAATTAATCTTTCAATTAAACCTATTATCGTACACAGAGCTTTTCGAAATTTTTCGAAAATAATTGTTGCGCGTTAACTGCAAGTATTTTGCTAGGTTTTATCGAATCTTTAATCGAAATGTTAATTGCTTGTTAAATGTGACAAGACCTGAATTATATTACACTAAATGCTACGTCACATTGCATGGCTCAATTATAATGTATTTTTTAATATATCTATCTCTTCGGCAAGTAAGTAAATTCATGAGAATCCGTAAAAATTATTGTTTATTATATCGAGTGCAATATGAGTATTTGTCATACAAGACAATTCGTCATCGATTTCATTCTTTAAAATTATATTAACACTCGTTATCTTTTTATACATGGAGACTTTTAATATTCAATGAACTTCTTAGCTGTGGATTTAACTAAATTCTTTTCAGCTTTTTGATGCAATGATATTTTCTGTGTCAGAAAGGTTTTACTATTCTGGATATTATTGGATGAATAAATCCAAGAATTCTTTGGTGCTCGATGAATGTTCGCAAACAAATTAGTTTAGGCTCCCAACTGACCTATTTCATTAATGAGGAGTCCTCCATTCTAATGAAAAAACAACAAAATGTTAATTTACCGGTTGTCTGTAAATTGTAATTTCCGGACGCGTTAAAATATATATTATTTAGAGCGTTAGTATTTTAACGATTATTGTTAAATGTAATTATATTAATTTTATCAAGAAAAATTTAACGAATGCATACTTACTTTTGGACTATACTCCTATATCGTATTCATTGTAAGTATTTACCATGTGTAAAGTTATATAATGTTTATATTCATTGAAGTTTTAAATCAGATAAATTATATAAATATATTGGGTATTATTAACAATCATACACATTCAACTTCATTTCATGCTACATTCATTATTCTTTGATTAGTATGAAACTAAATTGTGAAATATGAAAACACCCGAATCTCTACATTTCTATCTGATGTTACAGAATTCAGTTGTTTCAATATCTCATCTGATGTCACGCTTGACGGATCTATATTACTATAGAGAATTTTGAAAAATAATTTTTATTAGCAGTACCGTTTTAGTGCTCTGCAAAAAGTACATTTTTTGTGCTGAAAATTATGGCAGCCAGGGAAATAATAAAAGAGGTTCCACAATTGATCATGCATACTTATCCCTTATGCAAGGTACGCAAAAAACCTTGTACCAAGTATTTGCAATAATTTTCGTACTTAGCCTTCCGTAACAGAGCATGTGGCATTCTCAAACTTTGAATTATATTTTAATAAAATCTATAAGTTTTTCAGCATACCGACATGCCTGAAGAGATGAAACAAGAAGCTATGGAATTATGTGTAACAGCTGTGGAGAAATATGCTGATAATTATGAACATGCTGCACGAATGATCAAGGATAGTCTGGATAAAAAATTCAGTCCGCCGTTTCAAGTGGTCGTAGGAGAAGCTTATGCTTTTTCCATAATTTATCAAGAAAAGTCATTACTTTATATGTACACAGGCGGAAACATAGCAGCTCTTATATGGAGAACAGTCTCCGGTTTCTGATGGTCACTCAAAGAGCGTTTTTCTAATATCCTTTTTAATTGTAAAATTTCCAATAAATTTGTCCATTCTATTCTTAGTATAACGTTTTAGCTTCAAGAATAAATTTTTGGATAAGAAAAACACCTCGTACAATTTATAAATATATTAAACAGTAAATGACGACATGCATTTAATAAATATTCTACTGCACAATACTTAACTGTATAAATTCACATTACATCACGCTTAGATATCATTGAAAATGATTTTACAAGGTGAGACTATGGTGTATCAAAGAAACATTATTTTGTTTTCTTAAAAATTGAACAATTCACTCTTATTGTATTATTCTTATCAGAATATATTGAACAAGATCTCCTATTGTACTCTATCGTGACAAAATAGGTAACTTTTCCATAATACTGTATTATGGGTGACTCTTGTGTATAAAAGTGAAAAACTTTATCGGAAATGTTTTATCGGACACTATCTATACAATATGTATACCAGGAACTTGTGCATAGCAAAGTTGCTTTCTGAGAAACTATGTCAATTCGGGCATCGTAATAAATTTTACTCCATAGAAAATTATTTCATTATTCCATAGATATGTACGCGGTGATGATTTCACTATGTTATCTTATGGATGCGTTCTTCTTAGATAGCTTCTACCAATGTGTCATATGTGTCTAAATTAATAGTAACTTTCTATATTAAATTTTCATGTCCAACCAAAATATATACTACGCAGATTTCCATATGCAAATGGCAAGATTTCCAGCGCAATACATATAAAGTAAATGTTTAAGCTGGTACGTAATCTCAAATCCATATCCCTCGCCGACAACTGTATGCCAGGACGCACCGAATTTTTTATCCATTGTCTCCTTAATCATACGCGACACGCTTTCGTAATTGTCAGCATATTTCTCAGCGGCCGTCACGCACAATTCCATTGCTTCCTGTTTCATCTCGTCGCTCATGTCACACTTCTGAAAGAGAACAAATTTCCTTGAGTTTCTCACATAATTATATTCTATCCTTTCTTCTTTTCATATGTATATAATATACTAAAATATAAATATAATACATGAAACATGTAAAGTTTTGTTTAAAATGTACCAATGACAATGTCTATTTATTATTACAATTAAATTAAAGTAATTTAACTGCAGTTTTTAGTGAATAAACAAAAACAAACAATGAACGTACGTTATATCAATTAGGAATTCTACGGATCTGTTTATTGATCCAATAAATTTCTTTACTCTATTACTCAGATCTTTGTTTTACTTACTCGACAAAGAGGATAAGTATGAAGGATTTTGACAACATCGTCCTTCTTCACTTCAGTCATGTTTCTTTGATTATTGCGCGAAAATTATTACAACGCCGGATTTATTTTATCCGGCGATCTCGAAGAGCGCAGTGGTTGCAGAAGCCAAGGCGTAAGTGGGCTCTGAATTGTGACTCACAGAAGAGATGGGACTACGTGGGGACGACCTCCCACCCTAATTCAGGACGCCTGTAATATGGTTTCCACCCTTAACAACAATTCGGGTATATGTCGAAGAAGAACACAAGTTTGCCATCAGTGTTCCATTGGTAAAACAGACTTAATATTGACTTGCCATAATAGACGACGAGGACAATTGCCACTGAAAAATTGTAAGGTTTACGAGTACTAGAAGTTTTTATGAACAAAAATATTATATCTTTAAGGTGATAGTAATTAGAAACAGGTAAAATGGCATCACGATTTAGTGGGGCGTTGCAAATTACCGACTTGGATGACTTTATTACACCATCTCAAGTAAGTATAGGTTAAATCTTCTGCTACTATTGTTGCATTACAGAGAAAAATTTAAATGTGAAATAGGAATGCATCAAGCCTATTCAAATTCAAAAATCCAAAAGCAAAACTGGAGCTAAGATTAAAATTCAGGAAGACGGTGCTTATGTGGAATTAAATGAGGTACAGTTGTCTCCTCAAACGTTTTTGTACAAAATTAGATTAGTTACAATTATAGGTTTTTAACAATTGACAGAGGGGTGCTTCTCAAAAATTGGAAAAGGTTGAAATTACTTTAGCTGATTGTCTGGCTTGTTCAGGCTGCATTACTTCAGCAGAAAGTGTTCTTGTTTCACAACAAAGTCAAGAAGAATTATTGAGAGTGTTTGAAGAAAAGAAAACTAAAGAACAGGTATAATAATATGATAGGTATGACAGGTATATAATATAAAATATATAATTCTATTATATATTTTATTTTTGAATGTTCTTATGCCAAATTTTTTTTTATTTGTATAGAATGGTCAGTCAGAGGATTGCAAATACATAGTAGTGAGTTTATCAGTTCAGCCAGTATTATCATTGGCTGAAAGGTATGATTTAGAACCAGAGGAAGCAGCACTTAAATTAGCTGGATATTTCCAACAATTGGGTGCTGATATTGTTCTGGAAATGACAATAGCAGATGATTTTGCACTTATACAATCTGCCAAAGAATTTGTTGAAAGATACAAATCTGCTGAAGATGGTGTGAAAAACCAATTGCCCATGTTAGCCTCGTCATGTCCTGGTAACTTATTTATATAATGGGTAATAAGTAGAATATTAAATTCAAAAAAATAAAATATGCTGTAATGTATTTCAATAGGCTGGGTATGTTATGCTGAGAAAACACATGGCAACTTTATATTGCCATACATAAGTGTTACTAAATCCCCGCAGCAGATTATGGGATCATTGGTTAAGTATCATTTAGCAGAATCGAAGGGACTTTCACCAGAACAAGTATATCATGTTACACTGATGCCTTGTTATGACAAGAAACTTGAAGCATCTAGAGAAGATTTTTACAATGATCTGAGGCAAACACGAGATGTTGATTGCGTAATAACATCAAGTGCGTAACTCATTGAGAAGTCTGTCTTACAAAATACAAAAACTGTAACATATATATTTCAGTTGAAGTGGAACAAATGTTGAGTAGCCAAGGAACATCATTGGGTGAATTGGAGATAGGCGTAATCGAAAAACCTTTTGGCTCATACACTGAGCAATCTGATAAATATTTATTGGGACATCATGGTTCGGGTTCTGGTGGCTATGCAGATTTTATTTTTCACTACGCCGCACAGCATCTCTTTCAAGAACCCAATGCAAAATTGGAATTTCGAAATCTAAGAAATCCCGACTTTCAGGAAGCAATATTTGAGAAAGATGGAAAAATCCTATTGAGATTCGCAATTGCTAATGGCTTCCGGAACATTCAAAATCTTGTACAAAAACTTAAGAGGGGAAAGAGTGTCTATCATTATGTAGAAGTAATGGCATGCCCATCTGGTGAGTTTATTTTGTCTTTGGGTAAAATTACGATATAATGCAAATGTTAGTCGATGCACAACCCTGATACTTTATTAACATTCATCCTTTAATTTTGATTTAGGCTGTTTGAATGGAGGAGCCCAAATTAGACCACAAGACGGATCTCAGTCACGAGAATTAGCACAGAGATTGGAGATGAAATACCATAAACTTCCTAAAAGTAAATCAGAAGAAAATTCTGCTGTGACAAATTTATATAAGGTGTGGCTTGGTGGTGAGCATACTGATAAATCTATTGCGTACCTTCAAACTCAGTATCATGAGATTGAAAAAATGAACACTGCGCTAGCTATTAAGTGGTGACAAAAAGTTGGTGATGTAAATATTATAAGATTGTTATGAAGTACAAGTGATATTTAAATTGCAGAAAAGTGTGAGTGAACAGAATATATTACTGTATTATTTCCGCTTTAGAAAAATATGAAAATCTACTGTTTTATGCTAAAATAACATACATTTATTACAATAATAAAATACATCTATCAATTACACTGTAATATCTATAACTGTTCCAGTAACAGTTGTATAGATGTCTGGTTATTGAACACATCAGTTTAATAGAGAACTTACAATGTAATAAAAGTTATTTGTTTTAGCTTTATCATCAAATCATGACCTGCAGATGATATAATTTTTGGAATGAAGTGATTAATGTACATAAGATGTTTAGATGTATCACTGCAAATTGTAATCAGATTATGGATTGATAGATTAATGTAGGTTTCATGTTATAAAAACTTCAGTTCTCAAAGAAACACTTTTTTTCGGTAAGAAATATGCAAATATTGTCAGATGCGTTTATTACAAATAAGCTACATTTCACTTGAGCTGCATTACGATAGGTCATTTAGAAAATCTGCTAATTAACTTTCGAAAAAGTCTTTCGACGTGTACCTAGATTATATACTTTTCATAAACACACCATTTTTTTAACTATACCACACAACACAGAACAATGGTACCATAGATTTTAGACAAACTGCTTGACTGAATGACAACCATTAAACTCTTCACCAATATAGAAATGGTAACGAAATGAAAAAAGCAATAACAGTACAAAAGAACTTTCCTATATCTCAAAGAAAAATTAAAAATGTAATTCATTGACTCTATATGAATTTGATTGACACTGGTTTTCAAAATCATTTGTTCCCATTAATGCCATATTGGATCATTTATATATTTTGTTACTTGATTGCGTAATACGAATAATCTTAATTTATTACTTTGCAAGATAACAACAGAAATAAAGATAAATTATCATATCAAATCATCACTCTCAATGACGTAATCAAGTTTGAACACTAACAGGATTAAATTGAAAATGAATGCTACTCTTAATAAGTAAAAGTAAATTGCAGAAGTCTACTCAAAATATTAATATTCACTATAATATATATACACACACACAAACATATATATCAAGTGTCACTTTGTTCAAGCCTTGTTTTTCTTAGGTTTTACACAAAGGAATTTTTCCTACTATAATTTGATAGAAATTTATTCTAATACATAGAAGTCATCATAGCTAAATCTTATCGTTGACATATGTTCATTATCTTCTTAAATATAAGGTACGTAAAGCTTATAGTTACCTTAGAAGTATACAACAAAAGAAGTGTGCACAAAAAGCTCACAAATGATCAATCAGAAAATATTTATCCCGACATTTTTTACAGGATTTTTCTATTGACTAAAAAAAAGTAACTTTTGTTAGAAATTATTTGACACATCAAGCGACAGCCTTATCCTTTATATTATGCGAAATATGGAAAGTAACTCTGATAAAGAAAAGGGGTACTTGAAATTCAACTGCAATTAGCCATTACACTTTTTTACTTTATGATCAAGTATTCTTTCAAACCCATTGGCATTATCATCCATTGGTATCATTGTAAATAAAAAGTAAACTTTTATAAATAGAACCTGGGACACGCGATTATTTACAAAATCAGCAAATGTATTGTTAAATATTACTTTTGTACGTGCTTATAAAATTGTTTAACGTTCAATTTGTTGTAAATGCAATCTTTCGTACTATATGCGACTAGCATACTAATTCATATTGCATATCGTGTAGAGTAATGGTATTAAAAAAATACGCAATCTCTCCATAGTTCGTACTTTGAGTATAAAGTTAAATATACTCTATATGATTATCGAAGGTGCTCAATGTGCTGAATATTAAATTATTCTCATATACATTTCTGCATAATTAGCTGTAAATAAATAACAAACTTCTTGAATATCATTTGCATGTAGTAACTTAAGAACCTTGACAAATAAATTATTTTCTTAAACACTAGACTTTGTCATTAATGCTATTCATTTGTTTTTTATTTGATCTCAAAACTATTGTCATCAGTATTCTACTATTTACGGGTGATTTCTTGCTTGAAATTTATTGAAGGGACATACAAGCTACAGCAGGCTGATTTTACGCTAATTACCTGGAATTGTGATTATTCTGTAACTGCTCATTTGTATTAGTTTCTTCTATCTCTGTAGATTTTTTTGAACTTAAATCCACAGATAAACTATCTTCAATATATTTTATGGAATCATAATCAATGCCATTCTGATTTTGATTCTCGTATTTGTCCATTAACCATCCCTGTGTACTGTCCACTTCTCTGGATACGACAAGAAATAGTTCCTTCTCCTTGCTATCTATTTGCTCCTTCAGGTACGCTAGTAACTCGTTGTCCTAACAAATAAGACTTTTTATAGAATGCTTGTGTACATGATTGATAATCAATAATGATAATAAAAAAGTTTATCAACCTTTCCAATAAGTTGTGGGGCATCCAATTTAGAATCAAGATTATAAAAGGCACCATGAATTTTGCGCAATGCAACCCAATGACGTCTTTTTAAAGGTAAAAGGACAAAACCCAATTTGTACTCGGTTGGAACATTTAAAATAAAGCCTTCTATGTTTTCTAGGCACAAACAGTTTGGGTCTCTGGAAACAGTAATCACAATCAAATTGTACAGAAGATTCAGTCATATATAATTCAATTGATCGACTCAATATACAAACCTGCGTTTGTCAAACCAAACTGCTTCACGACCTTTATGCTGCAATGCAGCCATAATAACATTAATATCATAGTTCCCAAGCCCAAGTAATGACTTATGAGGATTGATCCATACGTCAGGACTTAAGCTATAGCAAATCTGATCTAGTTCTTGTTTGCTGAAACCTCGTTCTTGAAATAAATTGTTCAGAGCATGTAAAGCACATAGCTCTTTCACCTATAAATAACATGTAAGAATCTATTTTAGAAAGAAAATAACGTAACAATTAAAAACTGCTGACAAAACTTTTATATATCAAGTTTTTTTGTTCCACGATAGATATACCAATTCTACTATGCAGGTATCTTACACAATTAAATGTTCATACAGTTCACTCAATAGTAACATTTGTTCTCCAAAACATATATACATGAGTAACTATTTGACATATAAAGATATGTGTCTTGTATTAAATTTCTATCAGAAAAATACTAATACAGAATGAAGAATAATTCTGGTTACTATAATAAGTAAACAATCAGTCATTACACATTTATTTCCATCTAATCACATCGATATATCTAAGTATAACTGACATTTTAATTGCATAATGAATGTCAATAATTAAGCATGACTCTGACAGCATAAATATAACGTCATACATTTTATAATTACCTGACGTTCATGATATATAGAGCCAGTCATGTCAATTGTAGCACTCTTCACCATTTCAACTACATAATTCTGTCAACTACCTTGTTGACAGCACAATTATAAAGAGCAAAATGTAATAGTTCTTACGTTCTCACGTTGATATACAAAAATATTACGCGAAAAGAGTTTACGATTTCTTCTCTCGTCGTTATCTACACAAAAATTGATGAGTATATCCCATTCATGTTTGACAGATCTATTATTTTGTAGTGGATAATAGTTATTCTGTTATATCGTTAAACAGTCTTTAGCTACTACACGTCGTACGACTCGTTGCGATGGTATAAATCGAAAGCTTCGACTATGAAAATTCGCGACGAAGAATTTCAGACAGGTGTTTATGAAAACTTTCAACGTGGGTCAACGTCATAACAATTTACCAACTGTGCATAATAACTTACCACGAATAGAGAGAACTTTACATAAAAATATAATCATTCACTTTAGATATGTATACATTATTGTCTTATTGTTATGTATTGATTTAAGTTTTTTTTAATGCGATTTAGTTATCAATTTTTTTAAAATTAGTTGTCACTTCAAAACTTACCGTTAGCTGGTCAACAATATTTCTAAGTGAAATCGTTAACTGGTGGTGACAACTATGGTTGGTAATTATAATTTTCACATTTGTAGTACGTTTGTGAGCACGAAGTATTATTAAGGATAAAACGAATACTTTATGTTATTTACAAAAATTATATGCTTGCCTTTATGTCGAAAACAGTAATAAGACTAGTCTGAAAATTGAGACTAAAGAGGTTAATTTGATTGCAAGGATTGTTTGAGGAGTCAGTACATTATACATATTTGTGCAATGGAATATAGTTATATCGAATGACATGCAATGTACTTTATTCTTTTCAGGATAAGTCTACTAGTATTGAAAGTAATTGAACAGCGAGATATGACTATTTATTGAGATAAGGTATTGGTGTGCAACAAAAAATAAAAAATAAATTTCAAAGATAAAGTTCTTAGATACAATAAATATCTTGAATTCATATTTTGTAAATAGTTTCATAAAGCTACTAGATATAACAGTTATAGAAAGGTGTGCAAGGTTTATGGTTTAAACTTTCATACACAATTTGTATCAGAGCATCATTTATTCTTAATAAGAAAATGAGTCTAGGTGGTATGACCTAATCATTAATTACAATATATTGCAATTGTATGATCTAAAAGTATTAATAAATTATACTTATAAATGCAGACTAGACAAAGTGCATTCTACATTCATGTAAACTGTATTAGAAATATCAAACTAAAAACATAAGGCTCGTAATGATACCACATTGAGATACGGAACGTTATTCATTCAGTTTTTGACCGTTACGTCAATAAAAAAAAAATGTAATAGAAATAGGATTTTTTCAGTAAGCAACAAAACAATAGTCTAATGCTTTGACAATTATTGTCTTTTTTTCGCTGCTTTTACTGCTTTTGTCTTTGGCTTTTCACCCCCAGCAAAGAATGATGTGATTACTTCTGACATTTCTGGCATGTTGTAAATTGTCAGATTATTTAACTGTTCCATATCCTGTAAGACATATATACATGATATTAATGTTTATTATAAATATCTATGAATTTGCATAAATATGAAACAAATTGCAAACCTTTCTGGTTTCTGGGTCATTCATAATTTTTGGTAAAATCATAATCAATATCAAGGGGAGAATCATCATAAGAACCTAAACAAATATCAGACAAGACATTGGTTATTAGACATCTATGTATAAAAGTAAAATAAAAGGGATATTAGAATTACATACCATTGGATTAAAAAGAAAATCTGTTACCCTCCATTGTTCTCTAAGTTGGAAATATCGGAATGGAGTAAAGGGTCTCATCTTAAGAGGATATGGTACTTGAATCACTTGTGACGTCTGAACCAAGTTTACTTTTCTGGCTCTGAATTTTCCCTTGGAATTGATTTCTACCCTCACTGGTTCATAAGCATAATTAGGATTCACAACTTCAACAACATAAGAGCCAGAAGGCACATTTGAAATGACAAATGTGCCATCTTCCCTACAAACAAATAACATCATTAGACAATCCGATAACAAATAAGCAGTTATTCTATTATTTCATGCATGCACAATGTTTTCTTATATAAAACCTACCTAAGAAAACCATAATGCTCTCCACCATTAACCATTACGTGCGTCATAAGTTGCCATCCGCTTGACGCTGCATTTTCCCAAGGAAACACTTTACCTTCAATAACGTAAAGATCGCTTGAAGAATCTTCATCGTTATCAATGGTCATACGATTTGCCGTGCTTACATCAGCTGACACGAATATGAGACACGATAGTAAGAACACTAACGAATAAATAAGTTCTCTAATACATGTCATTTTTCAACTGTTATACTATTTAGTACAATAATTTTAATGTGTATTCTCAATTCGTTACATATGTATAATACAATTGGTAGAAAAATACAACAAATGTCTTCTTTCTTACACCACAAACTGTTTGTATGTAAGAAATTACACTCACGGCGACTTTAGATTTTCACACTATTTCTGGTTAACAGCAGACATGAGTAAGGAGATGCACAACACTACGATTTTAGGCGTTACCAAAAACATGGCGCTAAATCGTAGCGGCGAGTCCGGGACTAGAATTTTGTGATCATCGCCTCCTTCGATAATGCATATCCCGTCGTAGCCGAGCTGAACGTGATCACGAACGGGTAGCCTGGCGGGCAGAGTCCTCCGCTACGTATCGCTGGTTCCCAAAGCAACACTTAGAACGAGACAACTCATCGGATATAGCCTAAATCCTTTTTTTCTTTGCAATCCTAAATTCAATCGCACAGTGTAAGCTCGGTAAGTTTAATATGACAAAAGCAAGCAACTCATGTCTGCCTGCACTGAAGCGTATGATGCCACAAGCATAGTTAATACATATTTTACCGATGTTGCGTAGCAGAACGATTGTTGAAACCTATCAGGAACTGTAGAACTTCTCGAGAACTATTGAAAAAGCCTATTGTTGAATCATTTTTAAGAGATTTTAAAAAAGTGCGATGCTGGAGCTGACATCCGTGTACCACCCATAGAGTTAATACAGATAGAGCAGACAAGCCAGCTCTCAACGCGGCAGCGGCGAAGAGAGAGATAGATGCAAATCAGGGTGCAAAGACGGATAGCTAAAGGGGTTCAGCTATCTTTTTCTTTCTCATTATGAGCGAACGGACACTTCCACTTGCAGAGCAGCCTATGGCTTGTCTGCTCTATCTGTATTAACTCTATGGTAGCACCTCCATTTTTGTAATGTTAATATAATATGTATTATATGTATTAATTTAATATGTATAAATATGTATTTTAATAGAGAGTCCACAGTGTTCTTTTCTCGTCGGTGCGCTATAAACGCGGAATTGGCAAAATCCAGAAGACTCGCGTGGACGAGGAAAAATTATTTAGTACGCAGCAGAATCTGCGGTTGATCACTCGGAAACAAGTATAGCTGGAAATATAGTCAGACACTACCGCGCAACATGGGAACACTTTCCGAATGCATCACCAAAATCTCACACAAATATAAGTCAGATCTATGCTATACTTCCGGTATCTGCTGAGTATAGCAAATTTATGGCTTTCAGCATGGACGCTTACATAAATGTTTATGGTGAGTAGAAAAAAAAAAGGAAAAAAGAAAAAGATCACTTACCCCAGGATCTTCGTCTGCCTTTCTCTTGTCCATTTGTATTGTTCATTGGTCCAGTACATCTTTCGACACTCGAGGTCCACTTTGGTGACGACTTAACGATTCCAGCCATGGCCACTATTTTGCACTTTCTGTATTTTCGGTTGCGGACTAATTCTTCACTTGTTACGAATAGACCAATACGCGAATTTCCGCGAACTTTAGATAATGTCTTCGCGACGCACTTATTCAAACGTATCAATTCACTACGTCACACTTTTTTTCGTAAATAAAGGTGAATGATAAAGAGTATAGAAAGAGATGGCATGAAATGGGCTGAAGAAAACTGTGACGGTGTAAACGATGGAACGTGGAGATATATTTACCGGAGCTGGTGCAGCTAATCCGTGAAGGCCAAGAAGTGCATCCAGAAGACGCTCAGGTGGGCACTACACTAGGACACAGCACTGCACTTCCAGAACACTCACAGAAAATCCATAGAATTTCCTGGATATCGCGAGAGCAACGCGAGAAGTACACGAGCGATAACTTTCTGTACCGTTTCGAAACACAGCTAGAAAAATTATCAACGAGATAGACTGCTTTGATGAAGGCCAAATTCGAGAACTAATCATTCTGATTATCCGATTTGTCGAGATCCTTATAACTCTTCCTTTCCCTCATGTCGTCCCTTTGAATCAAGTGGAGAGCGTTCCTTAGCAAATCGGTACGTAACATTTGGAGATCCTCCACGGCGGCTTCCCCGGGACATTGGACGACAGCTGAGTACCACATCTTTAACTCGGGCAGGAAGTTCCTCCCCTTATCGTAACGAAACCTTATCTCCGCTTGCTCGACAACCCTTTGCCCATCTCCAGCGGAGCGCCAGCATCTCACCCGAGCTTCTGCCGGTCAGTGGAGACGTCTCCGTCGGGTACTCTCCTCTGCCGGGCAACTCCCTACGTCAAGACTATCTCCCCACGGCAGATTCGAGCACCTGGACGTCAACTAAACAATAACGAAATCTTACGAGAGCGATGGCATATCTATACGAATCAACCCGGGAGCGTAGCTTCTGAGCAGGGTGGTAATTCGAAGGGAACCAGAAAGCGAAAACGTTATATGTATCGGTAGCTGGAGTCGCCTTGTGACCGTGAATCGAAAAATCACGGCACAACACTTACCCATGTACCAGCGTATAAATACATCTAAAATAATTGTGAACAATAGGCTTTTTCAATGGTTCTCGAGAAGTTCTATAGTTCCTGGTAGGTTTTAACAATAGTTCTGCTACGTAACATCGGTAAAATACCTATTAAGGATACTAGTCGCACGATACGCTTCAGTGCAGGTATGCATAAGGAGCTGGCTTTCAGTGTTGTTTTCAGATTGTGCTTCAAACAGTTCCGAAATAGTTCTCTCAAGTACTCAATGTTGGGACCATAGTTCCGTTTGGAACTATTGTTAAATAATGATGGAAGCTAGCACCGCATCGCTGCACTACTTAACACAGGCAGGCATAAGGTGCTGACTTTTGTCTTAGTAAATCTTATCGAGCTTACACTGTACATTTGAATTTAAGATTACGATTGCTCGACAACCCTTTGCCCATCTCCAGCGGAGCGCCAGCATCTCACCCGAGCTTCTGCCGGTCAGTGGAGACGTCTCCGTCGGGTACTCTCCTCTGCCGGGCAACTCCCTACGTCAAGACTATCTCCCCACGGCAGATTCGAGCACCTGGACGTCAACTAAACAATAACGAAATCTTACGAGAGCGATGGCATATCTATACGAATCAACCCGGGAGCGTAGCTTCTGAGCAGGGTGGTAATTCGAAGGGAACCAGAAAGCGAAAACGTTATATGTATCGGTAGCTGGAGTCGCCTTGTGACCGTGAATCGAAAAATCACGGCACAACACTTACCCATGTACCAGCGTATAAATACATCTAAAATAATTGTGAACAATAGGCTTTTTCAATGGTTCTCGAGAAGTTCTATAGTTCCTGGTAGGTTTTAACAATAGTTCTGCTACGTAACATCGGTAAAATACCTATTAAGGATACTAGTCGCACGATACGCTTCAGTGCAGGTATGCATAAGGAGCTGGCTTTCAGTGTTGTTTTCAGATTGTGCTTCAAACAGTTCCGAAATAGTTCTCTCAAGTACTCAATGTTGGGACCATAGTTCCGTTTGGAACTATTGTTAAATAATGATGGAAGCTAGCACCGCATCGCTGCACTACTTAACACAGGCAGGCATAAGGTGCTGACTTTTGTCTTAGTAAATCTTATCGAGCTTACACTGTACATTTGAATTTAAGATTACGAAAAAAAAGATTTAGGCAATATCTGATAAGCGGCCTCTTTCTAAGGGTTGCTCTAGGAACCAGCGGTAAGTTGCGGAAAACCTCTGCCCGCCAAGCTACACTTTCGTGTTCACGTTCAGCTCGGCTACGACGGGATTCGCTTTGTCGACGGGGGCGACGATCACAAAATCCTACGTCCGGACTGGCCACTACGATTTAGCGCCATGATTTTGGTATCGCCTAAAACCATAGCGTTGTGCATCACCCTACTCATCTCTGGCTAACAGTACTGTGAGGACGCCTGTGTATACAACTACATCGTCCATGGTTGCAATAGTGCTTGAGTCGCCGCTGTGGTATAAGTTTAGTGGGCTTCAGTGGGCTTGTTGAGTTACAGTTTACTTATAACTGTTAATTTTCAGTGAAGCAACGTATTTGTAACGTTTTGAGCAGTGTTACATTTATTTAGAAGAATTACATATAGAAATTGTCGAAATGGAGGAAAAATTGCGACAAATGGAAGACGAAATGAACAGGTAATTGCAAGTAACATGGTTTTACCCTCTAGGTTCTGGAACTTTCTCAAACTTTTCGTTGCATTGATTGTTTTAATCATTCTTGTGATTCTTTTTCTACTAATTTTTGTTAGTAGTACAAAGTAATTACTATTTTCAATCATATCAAGATTTGGACTGTATTTATTCTGTATTGAACTTTTCTTGCTATTAATAAATTCATGGTGTTTTAATGGGGGCTTTTTTTTGAGTTATTACTATTTCTTTATTATTAATTCAGGTTTGAAGCGGAAATTGGGGGTCAGATGGTTGCTCCAATGGTTAGGACAGTTATCGGAGCTAATACATATAGTCAGGTTGCTCGGCAATTGGAGCAACATGAATTACCAACACCAGCAGTTGCTGCAGCTGCAGCTTCGCTGGCATTTCCACCAATGATTAGTTTTCCTCCACCACCACCGCCACCACCACCACCTCCTCCACCAATACTTATACCACCCCAAGTTGCTAGACAAGGTAATTTTTTTACAAAGAAAAGTCTTAATCATTAATTAAATTGTATAAATTAATTAGGCATATTGTTATGTAGGTTCTGTACCCATTACAACTTACTCATCACCTGCACAAATAAGTAATCCCTACTTATCAAATATGGTGGATCCTTGTTTGAGTGCCACTCCAAAAACATACGAGTCACCATCAGCACCAATTATACATCCAGAAATCATTGAACAGATTATCAATACAAAAATACCAGAGGATGATGGGAAAAGGAAACCAAAGGTAAAAGGTGTTAGCACTGCTGCCGAATTAGCAATCAGCCAAGGTAAAGCTAGTTCCATCATGGCTAATGCTAGTGCTGAGGAAAGTCATCCAAAAGGAAAAGGAAAGAAAAACAAGAAGATCATCCGAATGGCTGGTGGACAAACTTGGGAAGACCCATCCCTACTTGAATGGGATGACGGTATATATTTTTTGTTAAAAAATATTTTTAATGCATCACTATTCTAATATTTAATTTTTTTCTTTGTTTCATACAATTCACAGATGACTTTAGGATATTTTGCGGCGATCTAGGTAACGACGTCACCGATGAAATGCTAGTAAGGGTCTTTGGCAAATATACCAGCTTCCAAAGAGCAAAAGTCGTCAGGGACAAGCGAACTAATAAAACCAAGGGTTTTGGATTTGTCTCTTTCAAGGATCCACAGGACTTCATTAAAGCTATGAAGGAGATGAATGGTAAGCCCCATTTTATATTCTTCATAATACTATTTATGAAACATTCGCGTTTTAATATTTGAATTAGGGCATTAGGGATTGAGACCACGGAATTAATCAATCTCTATTTCATGGAAAGCATCCTGTCTCAAATCGCCTTTGGCAAATATTATTCCGTCTACTAAGCGTACACCTATTGTGAATGTTTATATGGTGAATGCAATATCTTTTAAAAAATAAAGATATTATATTGCATCGTTTATAATGATTCTAAAGTAGCCAAGCCATAATAATTAGACGTGCAGAAAAAGGGCTCCTTTAATAGATTCATTTCGCATTTTTCAATTGAGAATCTCTAAGGTTGCGTCTTATTGACGAAAAATACCGTTTGATATTTATACACAGCAATAGGATCTAGAATCTTGTTATAACTTAAACCTTATCCTTGACTAGTAATTGCTCCAACAATGACAACCGCAATACAATTTCAAACACAATGAGGTATATAGGTGGCAAGCAAGCATATAAGCGTATATGTACTAGCTGAATAATATCTCTATCTCCCAAGCGGTCCCCAACCATAGGACACAAAGAGTTGAGGTATTATTGAATATTGCCGTCTTGGTTGACCGGAAGCTCCATTTCTAGGCGCCAGCCGATAATTCGGTGGATGCCTGGATACCGTTGCCGGTGTCAGGGAATGTTCCAAAGGAAGAGCTCGTGCAGGCTCCACTAAACCACTTCCTGAAAAGAGCATCTCGTTCTCAATATCAGTTACTTATTTGACTGTGAAAAGGAAATCTTTTGCATTATTTACCTGGTACGCCATTACTTGGTCCATTATTCCGTGTGTTATGTGGACTCATGTAAAGTACAGAGAACGGCATACCACCAGCACCCCAGCCACGTGATACGAATACATCCTTCTTCGAGAGCCTACTGGCAACTTGTCTGACAGATGGGGAAGTTGATTTTAATTCCACATCAAAGCTTCTACTACCTTCTCTCCATGGATCTATCTCAGAATCCAATTTCCCATCTACCTGCATTCTGAAAGGATAGGAAAAAGCTGGTTAATAAGACTTAAGGAAATTCAAGACGATGAGACTAGTCTGTGACACATAGTGCCAGCCAGTGCTATTTGGACAAGTAGAAGGGTGGCATACTGATTGATGGATTGAGTATACAGAGACGGGCTCTTTAACATGATGAATCCTTCAGAATGGGTAAAAACATATTTCGTGTCTATAGATGTATTCGTGTCCATAGAGATATTCGTGTCCAGACAATTCTAATACTTATAATCTTTTGAATCTTCGTTAGGGTGCTGTACTTACTCCTTGTCGCAGTCTTTGGCCAATGAAACAAGCCATTCCCAGTAGCGTGCTTTCCAAGTCGATGACGATAGAGGTTCAGAAAGATCATTTTTCTCCAAAGTTAATTTACGGTCCAAAGTGGACGCTGCCTGACTTGGCAGCACCGACATTGCATTCAACCCTATGATCAAGACTAAAGTCATGGCCAATCTGGATGTCGTCGTACTCGTTCTCCTTGTTCTTGTCATCCGCGATGAGCAACTTGTTGTCCATGTCATTATTATTTCTTCCTTTGCAGTATCCGCTTCAGTTGCTTGTTCTTTGAAAATTCGAGTATTCCTTCAATACTTTCGGCGTCCTTCCAGCCAAATGTATACTGTAAATATATAAGTATAGTAATACAACATGGCGAAACATAATTATGTAGTATTAGGCGATATTAGCATAAACGGGTCAACGCACATTCGCACAGGACAACATACTTGGAAAAACAAATTCTCCATATAGGTCCTTACAACTTCTTGTTTACGTTTTCCCTTACAATATTAATTAACCACTCGGATATTTGTTCTGTGCGAGAATACCAAATTTTCTGGATCAAATAACATTAATTTACAGTTGCGAGGGTAATCTTAATTAATATTTCACGCCGTCTCCGTCGAATCCATTCGTCATTCATGGTACATTTCTATACCAGAAAAATGGTTTATTTACGATTTTCCACTCGTATCCGCATAGGTGTCACCGGCTAATGTGGATACGTATATGTAAAGTCGTCGTCGAGTGTGGATATGCACATGTGGCTCCTGAACATATAAAATGGCTGTGGGTGGTGGTGGCATACGTAATGGTCATATTTGAGCACACTAGAAGGGATGACCACTTGACAATTCGTTAACGCTTTTAAATCATTCAACGCTGATTTATAGGTAAGAGGGCATGCTGTTTACGTTTCAGTGAATTTCTGCAATGCGTGAGTCTATTTGTATAACATTCCTGATATATTTAGAACTGCTATGTGCTTGTGATCGGGACGTCTGAGGCGAAGAGGAGAGAGACACCACCGTAGAAAAACTGATAATACGTGCGTGCCTGCGTGCCGACATTCTTAAGTTTCTGCCTGCGTACGTTGCCACGAATAAAAACACGTGTCCAACACACGTCCCTGTATCTGGTAGAGTGGGAATCAGCTCATTTGGACGCTGAACTCTTAAAAAATTTCGATCATCATGTTCCTCTCGTATTTCTTTGGTAAATATACAGAATGCCAATCTTCAAGAAAGTCATGCCGGTTCCATCCAAGTGTACCAGAGAATACTGAACCTTGTTATGGAGAACTAGAAGTCTATCGATGGGAAACCCGTTGTGAATGATCCTGAACAGACAATTGAAGTGACATAAGCATCCATCCCTCGTTCTTCAATAGAACAAAGATTTCTAATTTTCGATTAAAACTTGAGAGGCTGTTGGCGGATCGGCTGATTGTGCTAACCAAACATTTCTAGGACTAATTAAATTACTCTCGAATCCTGTGATCTTTGAATTATCATAGAACTTATCACGTTACAGACTCTAATCAGAACCAGGTTCAATTAACCAGAGATGCCTTATCAGTGGTATTCCCATGGCTCTGAAAATTCAAGTGCACCTGGAGTACGGTACCTCTACGATGCATTAGAAGGAGCAGCAACGAGTCCATTTCAGTAACCATCTACTTTTGCAGAGAGAATGATCAGTGTGTCTTATTAAAGTGCATCAATCTATGCATTACGAAAGAGTGTATATTTTGCTTGCATACAAGAGCGACAACGCCCATGAGCAAGCATAAGTAAAACATTATTGAATTTTACCACCGATATATTTCTCTGTTCAAGAGCATTATATATAGCTAAAACATTTGAACGGAATCACAAGAATCCATATCAATGTGGTTATTGTCATCGTGTAACAAACATGTTAGGGGCCATAACTAAGAATGAATGAGAGACTTGCCAGGTTTTCAATTCTTTTACGTTCAGTGAATTCATTTTTCTGAAAAGACGTTGTTGTATTATTCTGTTTGTATGGGGTTTTACGTATATTTTTACTTTCCAATCCATTGGTCTATCCTGTCTCTGCTTGAGGATCAATCGTTTCTACGCAATACGCTGAATACATATATAGTATGTGAAATCTCGCGATTTACAAGAGGTAGTCTAAAAGTCATGGTGAATGCTACCCCTCGCATTGCTGGTCCCCTCTCATTCGAGAATTGCTTTGAATGAACGGAATATCGATAAGCTCTCAGATAATTGCATGGACGTCAATCGAAAGTCTGATGGTGAGCTGACGTGAGATTTAATAGGTCATGCAAAATTAAAACAGTTGTTTTTCATTACAACACTGTCCCTCGTGTTCTCTGCCCTCGTCGTATCTCACCCATTCTCTAACTTTATAATTTTCTCTCTTTCCCTCTCGCCCGGTTCGCATATATCAAATAATTGTTTCAATGTCTGACGATAGCTTAGATGTACAAAAAATATTAACTCTCCATAGATAAATCTCCTCTGTAAAGTGCCTGTACTGCGTGTGACAAATTTGAACTTTGCTCTGAGTTTGAAAATTCTACAAATCAAGGATCAAATTTCATTTAAATTTCAAAGAATGGATGTGTTTAGTTCACTGCGCGATTGGTGCAAATACTTGTGTATGCTCATAAGCAACAGGTAGATGGAAGTCAAGGTACCGGAAGAGCGTATCAGTAATTTTGAAATTATTAGCTCGAATGTATTATCAAAAGTTAATGTAACTAATCAAGCTAACGAATTATTTTATTTTCTTGTGGCTGTTATATGTTATCAACAAGTTCTGCTGTCTACCACCCCAAGGGTTGCACTGTACGTTTAGCGGATGACTTCGGATCTATTAGCAGTGGACATCAGGAGCAATGATTCTAATGTGTTAAAATTTTTTTGGTTTCTTCGTCCGTGTGCGTATTCATGAGATTCATTTGGTGATTTCTAACCCCTGATAGTCGATCGGATTTGGAAATAAGCAGCGCGCGAATAAAAAAAAGACAGACTGCTGCACTTACCCGCTGCAGATTATCCAAGTATGAATTTTCTTGTCTTGGTAATTTATTTCTTCTAATTTCTTTATCTGTTCACTTTTTTTATCCCCAGTGATTTGGCGCTTCCGTGATTGTTTTGAAGTCAGGGGATGGATCCTCCTTCTTCGTGGTTGCACAGGATTTATTAAAGGAAAAGGGGATGCAGTGAAAAGAAGAAATGAAATCGAAACTTTGTATCCTTGATAAAGAAAAACGACGTTATTGAAGAGGATGACTGGTTTTCCCCGTAGTTCTCGGTGTTCGTTTCGTTGATCGTCAGGGTGACTACGACGGAATGCGTCGCGTCGACGGGCGTCTCGGTACTCATTCAACAACCCCTACCCGATCCGTAAGACCCCACCCTTCGGAAACAGGCCAATCGGATTTTCGGATATAAAGAACCAATCCTCAACTTTTTCCGCCACGTGAATCAGACGTGCATACTGCAGAAACATCCCCGTGGGCGTCGAAATGAAATACCAAATAGTTCTTGATACTTGATAGATTAATACCCTCGTAATGCTCTGAAGATACTGCCTGCAGATTAAAAATGAATTGCGGCACACATTTTCAAAAGCCACATTGCTCTTTGTCCTAGTAGGCGGATGCCTTCAATGGCTGAACCCAATTTCATCTTTGGTTTCATAAATCGCTAGTATTCTTTGGTTGTATACATGGCATACTAATTTCTTTAGTTACTCATTCTATTTCAATCCGATCCGCAATCATGAACGTTTTATCAAATAAAAGCCAAAACGTACGTACGGTAAAGGTAGAGACAAGTTAGACAGACGCAATAAGTAGTTCTTATGTGTTGCAGGAGGAAAGGCGCGGAAGTCCATCTTATTTGATGAATGAATTTTCAGCTATTATATAAATTCTTAAGCTTTATTTCCTTCTCTCTGCATCCAAAAATAGTTAGCGTGCTTGTCAAGTGCAGACGAAAACATGCTTTTATATCCATACACCGGTGTACCTATCGTTATTGAATTTCCCATCTATTGTACGTTCAGCTTGTCACAGAGAATCTTAAGATTAATTTTTATCAAACTTCATTCAATTTTCAGGCGGACGACAATAGCTTAATTCTGTGGGATATCCTTCTTGCGTAAAGTATCACACGACGGAGTAACACTCGCTATGTTTTAGTCTCTTTGATTGTCTGATTTATAAGTCAAAAGCGCGACTGGGTCACGGAAATGATGAACCAACGAACGGATATATGAGCAGTGTTTGAGGTACCAGAGTCAAGAAGCGATTTACAACTGTCTCCTGGTGTAACCTTGCGTGGCTCTGATCAAAATTTCACGGCTGATCCATGACCCTGTCTACTCGCTTTGCTATGTTAACCTGAATTTATTTATTAAAGCATCTAGAATCATAAGTTCCTTTCCACAGACTAATGCCATTTATTAAATGCCATTAAAAAATGATCAGGTTCATTATCAGTTGTAAATCATATCAAAACAGACTTTATGCTCGAGTACTGTAGTAATTAAATAATAAATTTAGAGTATGAAGGAATATTATTACAAGAAGGGAAAAAAGGGTACAGTCTTTTAGTTTTCGCAATTTATTCAGATATTACCCTTCACTGCTTCACCTCAGCGCGAAATGAAAAAGCGTCTGGGATTAACTTTGAACTTCTGTGAGATATCGTTGCAATATTAAGAAAAAAATATGGGGCTTCAGTGAGAAAGTATATCAGAAATATTTCTCGTTAAAAAGATTCTTACGAACAATGAGACGCTAAAGGAATGATTTATTCGGGTGTAAATGGACTAACGTGAAATTCAAGATTTCATGACTTTTACGTTTCTGCTTAACTAAAGATTTCAATGAAATTTAAAGATTCAAGTGAATACGGGATTTGTGTGTTGCGTGCTATGCCATCGTGAGAAGTCTACGGATTATGATCACCTGTTGCCCGGGAAAGTAACTGACGTAAACAAATCAACAACTCCACTTCTTTCACTCTTTGTCGTTTTACTGCTTACAGGATTACCATTATGTATTTTACATAAATTCGATAAATTTCTTCATCCTATGATTCATGAACTTTTTTTTCATTGTGTTGCAGGAAGGTACGTAGGGTCGCGACCCATAAAATTGCGCAAGAGCTCATGGAAACAAAGGAACCTGGAAACCGTACGTAAGAAGGAAAAGGAGAAGCAGGCATTGATTGGACTTCTGACAGGACGATGAAATTAGTCAAAATACAGTTTCCCTCTGGATACATCCTAACACCTGGAATATCCTCCATCGATTAACGGACCAGGATGAAACTAGAAGAAGAACTTGACAAAGGTGTAGATCGATAGTTTTCGATTATCCTGTAAAAATTTTGAAGAATTCCCTATACCTCAGAATACTTAGCTATATCGGTGTGAATTCTCTTAGGAATTTTTTAACTCCTCAATCGTTATTTATATATTCTTAGGACATAGAGCTGACTGTATGAAATATTAGGCATCGAATGTGATGTCCTCTGTAAAATTATCTGGATCCTCCAATTCTCGAGAAACATGTCTTTGGGTTTTCTTAATTAAATGAAGAGCAGACAAAGATCCGCGGGATGAGATTACCGGAGGTATCATAAGGATCTTGTGAATTTAATCTAAGGACGTCTAAGAGGCTGCAGGAGATAAACATGGAGATGAGTGATCGATCACGCATCAAGCGCTACCAACAAAAACTTATAAAGGTGAAGCATTACATTGTGTGATGCTACAAAAATAAAGTGATACCTGTGTTATACTTGTTAATTGTATTTTTTTTCTCAAATTTCTTATTTCTCTCTTTATTTACCTCCTTAAATCTAATAACACGTTATATGATAGATCAAAACTTTCCCTACATTTATTTATCTCATTGAACATCTACTCTGTAAACTATCAAATTCTGAGAAAGATTTGTACTTTGAAATTCGATTCTTTTTACGTATGTCACACGTGCGAATAAAGGAAGCATTAATACTTTTATAACGGTCTTGACACTTCTTTTTTCTCACTGATATTGAATTCTTCAGGACGAGCATATATTTTCAACTACTGGATATAAGCGAGTCAAGCGTCAGGATGAGAATGGATAAAATACCGGGATATACTATATATCGTGCCTATTTATATTATAATCTTTGTACCGAAAGATTCCGCTGATACAGATATCCATATCATAAGAATAAGTTCACATGCCTGAAAAAAAAGTGAATCAAAAATGACATGATTTGAAATCGCATGATCGATTTTTGTTCCTTGTTAGACAGAAAAAAAAAATTAACATCAGTTACTGAATATTAAAAAATTTCTATAACATACAATACCGTAATGATTGGTGATCCCGGTGAGGATGGTGAAGATAAGGGTAATCCTCTAGGGGTAAGCATTTATTTATTCATAGATCCCAATATCCTATAAATCTTTCTCCATCGTTCATAAATTTCAGCCATTTGACATTTGCTAAATGATCATTATGTATACCTGTAGTGAAAAAACTCAACTAGTTACTATTAGTTCCAAATGCATATTAGAAAAACAGCTTTTAATTAGGAGTACGAAGGTGAACGTAATGAACAAGGTGAAAGACATGGCCAGGGAAAAGCTATATTACCGAATGGTGATTTTTACATAGGAAACTATTGTAAAGGTCTTCGGCATGGCAAAGGACTCTACGTGTTTAGAAATGGTGCGCGATACGATGGTGAATGGAGACTAAATGTTAAACATGGTCAAGGTACCTTTTGGTATCCGGATGGAACTCGCTACGAAGGTACATTCTCAAGAGTTTAAAAATATTGTGTCTAGTTTTAGAAAAATCTTTTAGGAGAATGGAAAAGGGATACCAAGTATGGATTTGGATCATATTACTATTCTAATCAAGATCTGTATGAAGGATCCTGGAAAAAGAATCTTCGACATGGACTAGGTACCTATTTCTATGCGTCAACAGGTACCAAGTTCATGGGTACATGGATCAAGGACCGTATGCAAGGTTTTGGCCAGCTTGTTTATCCACGTCATCGTTACCATGGATTTTGGCAGCTTAATTTGGTACCAATTGTTCATTTGGCTATCAATGCTGTCTTTGCTAACATTTTTGTATCTCTTACACTAGCTAACGTTGTCAACTGGTGACAACTGGTAGCATGTACAGTTGCCTCATATAACTTGAGCTAATTATGATTATTAATTAATGTCTTTTACGTGCTCATTTAATCCGGAAATGACGACAGCCTTACGGACGTGGATGCTTTACCTTTGAGAATGACTGCATGCTGCACGGATATTATACTCATATTCGTGATCCTGAATACGATAATGTAGAAAATCAAGAAGTGAATGAATTCGATGTGCGTAATTCAAGAATTGTTTTTTAATTAAGATTTAATAAACAACGCTATTTAATTTACTAGAGGATGCCCAAGGATGCCGAGGATATGAATACTAAAGAGGATATAAATAAAGCAGAAAAGATACAAAATAACTTCGAGTCTCCACCACCTTTGAAAAAGGGTGTCCTGTCTCTTTGGCGAGTTCGTCACGTAACTCGATACAATCCTGATTTATTGCCACCGGAACCAATTCCGCTCCAGGAAGAGGTATGCATGTTATTAAAACTGTTATATGAAAAGATTAATGAATATTTAATAATTCAGGCATCCGTTGATTCCATTCCGGACAAGTGCAACGATGACTTCGATGCTGTACAGGAGGATCTAGAAAAGCTTGAATATTTGCAATGTTCAGAATACGAGTACACTGGTGAATACGGTGAACACGAGTATCAGGAAGACGACGAAGAGGATAAAATTCCACGTCCTGTATAAGTAATGTAATCGTCTCTTAAAGTCAGATTTGAATAACAGCATGAAGAATGTCCACTTCATTTATACCTATAGTTGTGACAATTTTATTTTATAATGGCAGGTAGAGAAATACTAATCGAGATAGAATATGAGCCTTTAAGCCATTTATTTAAGAAATTATAATAACGGATACGTACATGTTTTTACGTTGCACGTCTCGTAGATAATCTTTTAAACATGTACTTCGATTCTTTCTTTCACGCGATTACATTGTAATAATATCATCAATTTATACGTAGTATTAACTTTAAATGCTGTATACAAATGATCCTTTTACCTTTCTAAGCAATTTCTCTACGACGTTCCATGTTCGACTTAATTATTATCCGCCAATTCCTTGTTATGCTTACATAAATCATTTGGTTTTCTTGACTTGTTAGAAGAACAAAAATTGTATCCGGATTAACGTTTCCTTCAAGTTCAAAGTCAACTTTTGAGATTCTCTTGTAGATGGCATCTGCAGTCTTATCAGACTATATATTTGTCATTATTGCAGATCCTCACAATAGCAACAATAAATATTGTTCTTAGATAAGTAATCCATGCATTAAAAAGCTTCCATTATAAATTAATTTGCTTGATATACGTGTACTCTTCTTCCATTTAAGTGTCGAATATTTGCCATTTTTAGAAGTAAATATTCTTCGCTCGTGTCATACTTGTATATCGAAAGCTGCCATTACCATACTTGCATTCACACATTATATCAAATACACGTGAATTATTACATACGCCGTTAATTCGTCAATTTGTACAATGGACGCGGACAAAAAGGGAAACTTTGGCGTTCTTGAAAAGTTTGTTGTCGACACTCGATTTTTTTTTACAGTCGCCTGCAATACTCAGAAACTGACGCGAGCATTCGTCTACAATATTGGACGTAAACATCGCTGCCTCGTATTATTATATTTACATTTTGCGCATTTAAATTAATACTATTATCTCTTTCTCTTACGTAAAGCCTGAAATCGTACACGATCGTCATCAATTAGATTCGATCAAGGCAGCCATACCTATTGGGAGATTGCATGACAGAACATTCTTTCACGGACTCTCGCACTCGTTACTCCCTCGCATCAATACGTGCTCTCTCATACCTGTATAGTAATAGAGAAATGTTAACGCACACGGCGCACGGCGCGTTAATAATTACGCGCAATAGTTATGTTCTGGCAACGTTCATGGATAGAGAAATGATTAAGAAGCTTGTCACGACGCCGTGATCTATTTTTTCTTTTTCTCTTTCGCTACATAACGCACACACGCTTCCTTCCTCCTCACTGTCAAAACACGCATGCACATAAATAGCTTACTTTAGGTGAGTCAAAAACATAAAAGTCTCAATGCCGTTCATAAACAGCCAGTCCATACTTCTCTTTTTCCAGTCATGCATACGTGCATGTCAATGGCGTTTATGGTTCTCTGACATACGTGCATGTCCATGGTTTATTTATTGTATCGGCGTGTTGCGAATTTTGCAATAGCAAAATATGTTATTTTAAATGTTCTTCCTTCTTATGGGGGATTTCTTTTTAACTCTTGATTCATCTATTTTGCATGCTTCTCTGGTAGTTATGTCCTCTCTCCCTTTGCACAAAACCTCTCTTGGCACAATAGTACAACCTTCGCACGCAATACGAAATATATCCACAGCCTCCTTCGAATACCAGCACCGCTCTTAGCCTATTTCTATTGAAAACTATCATCACGAGCATGATCAGAGTTGGCAAAATATGAACTTAAGATAATGTTACGCACAGCCCATTATGCTAGCTGAAGATAATTGTGCCAGCATAAAAATTGATAGAAATCAAATGAAGCGCAAACTTCAGCTGGCACAATAGTTGTGAACAACGCTGTATATATGTGTATATATATATATATATATATATATATATATATATATATATATATATATAATTATATACCTTTTGTTAATTATGAAGTTTAGAGATACGAAACGGTATCTTTTATCTATTTATTTTGGTTTTATACGACCAGTGTCGCTTACCTATGACTCATGATTCCCGATATTTTTTAACGAGTGTCGATCACTTATACATACGATCGAAAACCAGATATCCTCAGAGACGTTGTAAAGAGTAGAAAAAGGAATTCTTATTTTGTACTTACGATTGTACTTACGAATAATATATACAAATTACTAAAAGAATTTATTGAGGTTTGGCCTCAACTGCGTTATAAAAACCGGTTTATCTGATTTCGAATATATAGTAAAGTAAAATATGAGTTATCCAGTTATTTCAGGGTTGTTTGTGTCATGCTAAAGATAGTCAAATATAATATTCAGGTTTTATAAAGAAAGATTCCCGATTCTACCAACCCTGAACACGAGAAATGAAATTCAAGCAAATCCAATTAAACATTTACCTCCACTTGTTACTTTTGGTTTGAATAGCCATTGCCTTTCGGTGTTTGTCATCAGACATGGTCCGTTTTTTAAACTCGAGATTCATAATTCGAGTATATATTCGTTATTTTTTGAGTATCCTTAGAATAGTAGTAGCATATAGGCGGATGCGACGGCGTACGGACGATGTGTGATGGACGATTTTTGTCACAACCTATCACGGATTATAGCGTATTGTTTCTTCTTTTCTTACTCGCAGCACTTATGATATATTTACTATATCGTTCCACACAGCTGTGGTTCTTCTCGCACCGACAGCACTTGTACGATTGGGCGCAGTTCATTCTGGCGCGTGCATTGACCAGGAATGTCTCACATTAAATCAGGCGGTGGTCTTTGAAACGCGATACTAGCCACAGAAATAATGCACAGTGCCGCAGTCACTACTCCAAGTAAAATGTATGCCGAAGTTATTAACCAAAAGGCGAACAAATACAATGTCTTGTTGCAATACTTGCCCTGACTTGGGTCATAGTTTGGTTGGTATTCCTTATAGACCCACATGGAACCTGACGAGGATAAAAAAACGTATCCGTATATTGGTTGTGCCAGCCAATTAACAATCAACATTAAATTCACATAGCTTATTAACTTACCAATAATAAACCAGCCAAGCATAAAACAATTAATGAGAGTCTGTGTTGGTGACTGCCTTATTCTTTCTTCATCCCTTTCTTCTTGACGCTGACGTACCCTGGCTGAGAGATGAAGTAACTGTTTCAGCACACTGAATCCACCACCTACTAGAAGGTAGACAGGAATATATTCGCCCTGAGGACAATCGTATAAGTAGAGTCCTCCAATGATCATCATAGATATTGGAAGTACTATAGAAACTCCAAGAATGATACTGCAACCGACTAAAAATATTAATAAAATTTGAATTAATGACTGAGTAGGTGAATAATGTTATTTCTATATATTTATTGAACACTCACTTGTCCCTAACAAGAGGACGATGATATTCTTTAAGAAATTAAATACACCTTTGGATGCTTTATGCGCTTCTCTCATTCGACCAAATAGAGAGTCATAAGATGGTGGTGGAGCTGTAACAATATTCCAATAAACAATCTTCCTTTTAAAGCGTATCTTCAGTCTTGTAAAAAATTTCTCATACCATTTGGATCTATGGCTTCTTCATACGATGGTGGTGCTCCACGGTCACTAGCCAATACGGATGGATGGCCAAGTGGAAGATTAATATTATGATACGATGGCGGTGGTATGCAACCAATTGGATTTATTTGGCCAGTCATATCATGATACATATCTCCTGCTATCCTTGTCGTAGCACCATGAGTTACAGGACTTGGCGACATGTCTGTCCGTGTATGTTGCACGTGTTTCCAATCCATACACTTTCCGTTGAAGAAAATATTGATATTCAAAAGTTTCCAGAACTAGCAAGAGCCAAGTATTATGCTTCTAAAAAATCCATAGAAAGCACTGTGCTCCAAACAGCCGTATATCATAATATAGAACTGATATACATATCATATCCACTACAGAGTTGACAAATCACGTATGATAAATACTCAATGTTCAGGAAGAAAAATAAACGTCAAAGGGATAGCAAATTTTAGTATTGCACGCGAAACGTACTAGATTCCTAAGCAAATATGAAAGTCGATCACTGTTATGTATACCGGTGCATCGTGAAAGGCACCATTTTTCAGAACAACATCTTTCAAGGTAACAAAAGCACTTTAGCGCACCGCGGTACGTGATTTTTTGAAGCACCCACGATAAACTGTCACACCCGCGCCACGTCCAAACTCGCCAAACTTATAAAAGTATAACGCTTCATGGCGCATTTGCCTACACGTTCTCGAAAAGTAACTCCTAGGCTTGTTTGCACTACGTAAAATCCAATAATTACCACGTTCGCGTAACAGCGATACTACCGACTCTGTATTTGTTTACTTTGCGCGCTATGAAATCAGCATATCATAGATCTACACATCTGTCAAGCACCCTCGCCATGACAGGCCATGTGCAATGTGCGAAGTTGTCATTAAGGAATATCGACATTCCTTGCTCGAACTTCGAGATATTTCTATTCGAGAATCACAATCGATAATTTAATCACCCATGTCGATAAGTGATAGATATTTATTTATATAGATTTATATATTACAAATTAAACACGACTATTCGAACGAAGTTTAATTAAGGAGAGACTTAATTAAACATAATTTATTGGTAATGGACAATATATAATGTGCGAGAAATTTTCCCGTGGCCATTTTGAAGATTCTTGAAGTGATCTGATGCCGCGCGTGCGAGAGAGACGAACATACGAGCAATTGCGTGAGTAAGAAAAAGATACACATACTCATGACCCTGGGTTCCGTTGGATACCTTTTTGTTCAGTCCATATACGAATACAACTCTGGACAATGATTAATTATTAGTATTTTCTCAGAGATTATTCTTACAATCATATACTATTATTCAAAATATTGAATATTTATTTTTTAATTAATTATTAAAAGCACAGTGTTTTGTACAACACAATAGTGTACAATACGTGTCCACTGGATGTCCTGCTATGTTATCACGTATCACGTATGGTATAAGCATATTATCGTTTATACACGCGGAAATACTAATCCGTCCGTTGAGTACATAGGAAACTCTGAATATTTTAGACTCATTAAAATTTATTTTTGGAAATCAAGTAAATGTGAAGAATGCTGTGTAATAACAATAATTCATTATTTATTGTAAGAAAAGCCTGAGGTTCTCGTATGAAATCTTAGCCATATGAAATCATGAGGTTGAATTTTTAATTGCAAAATTTCATTTTGGACAGCAGCTAATATCAATGTTATTTTAATCTTAAAAATGATTTGCATAGTTAAATACGTGGGACTCGTTGTATCGTCAAGCTTTCTTGGGTTATAAGAGCTATGTATCTCTGTCGCAAGATTTGGCATCATCAACTACAGTTGCGAAATTACAAAATAATAGATAACGCGTGCTCTCTACCTACAGCTTATATTGAAAAGGAATAAGATATCGGGGATCAGACGTGGGTCCTCGAAAATAGACAGTGTTCCCGGGAATTTTTATATTTTTAGATGATAAATCGTTTATGTGAAATTCTAATCATTCTTCCCTTATTATGGGTTTGAGCGTCTTTGCTGAATAGTTGAAGCGTCATATAATTCGTCGTAGTGTTCGTACTTTGAACCCACGAAACGAGTTGTAAATGTCTCCATTGTCAGGGTGAGGAAAATATATGGGATGTGCGTTGATATAAGTATGTCAATATAGCATTAAAAATATGGACAACATAACGGTGAGTGTAAATTCTTTTTAATACATGTCAACTATTTGTTTAAATTCCGGACATAACCTTATCTGTGATTAATAACCACTGTTAAAGATAACAATGGTTAGTCTATGAATGACATCACATAAAACTATTATGTTGTATGATAATAATTTGTTTATGTTTATAGCTATTATCTTTAGAAAATAAATAACGCCTTCGCTTTAGTTATTATGTTTCATGTTAGAGTTTTGACACTTGATTGCTTTGTTTGTTTCATTCATACTTCGATAGATCCTAGAGATGGAACTCGGTTGAAATTAACATTTTATTTTTAGGGAATATTGCGTGCTATGTGCCGTGGATTTATGGACAGTCTAAAGGGTGCTGTGGTTCTTTTCTATATGGATAAACAGATCAACGAGAAAACATTTCAGAATTCACCATCAAGACTGGATTCTCATAGACGAGATGATGGTGCTCGGTCTTCAGGAAAACGGCCAAAAGAACAACGGTACCATTATTATTAGTAGTAGCAATTAACTGCTAACTCACAACATGTTGATATTTATAAATTACAGAGAATCAAAGGTTCTAAAGAGAACGATACAATGTTGCGCATTAAATGGTGGCGTATTTTGGGCTAGCATCCTCATCTTTGAATGTGGACTGCTTCCTTTTCTAAAATATTTATTGAACATTGTGTTTGGTCACTCGTCAGGTATGAGTGCGACAGTCTGGGCCTGGACAAAACCATTTTTATCTCTTACCTTTGGGACAGTATGGGTTTTACCCTTGTTTCTACTTAGCAGAATAGTCAACAGCTTGTGGTTTCAGGTATGGTCCTGTGACATCCTAATATATATTATTTTTATAGTTAATGTACATTTTCTAATCGATATAGGACATAGCAGATAGTGCATACAGATATAGACAAGGAAGACCTCTTCTCCTTTCGAGTGTGAGTAAACTGGTAGCAGACACACTTTTCAGCGTGCTGGTTCAAGCTTTGTTTCTTGGCCAAGGGATGCTAGTGTCTAAAGTGCCATTACCTCCTATTGGGGACCTTTTGGCTCTTATCCATATGTGCCTTTTGTATGCCCTCTATGCCTTTGAATATAAATGGTTCAATATGGGCTGGGAGCTTCATAGACGACTGACTTTTATTGAAGCCAATTGGCCATATTTTGTTGGATTCGGGATGCCGTTAGCAGTGCTCACGCAGTTGCCTAATTCATATGTTATAAGGTAAAATTCAAAGACCTTAGAATAAAATTGACAACTAAATAATATGTTGTATATGTATATAAATTTTTACTTTCAGTGGCTGTGTATTCTCTATTCTTTTCCCACTGTTTATTATAAGTGGGAATGAAGCTGAACCTGTGACTGGAGTGTGGTATGTGACCCGTTTATATACTTTTTATTTCCGTCATATACTTTTTATTTCAATTGCCATAATACTACTATAGTTATTTAAAGTTTGTATTCACCTGATTACGATATAAGAGTTATTTAACAAATCGGATACATAAACTCTACCATATCTCCACAAATTATCTTTAGCCAGAACTTTAAGTATTTTTTTTTTTCTTACAGTGATTGTCCACTAAAACTGTTTTCTCCAGTTATCGCTATTGCGAATACACTTTTCAACAAAACCATTGGTCCCGCCAATAGACGGTGACAGTTGAAAATACGTGAATTTCCAAAGTAAACGAGCCAACATGAAAAATCTATTTATCCGTAAGTTCATAAAAAATATATATTTATATATATATTCCTCATGACAGAAAATGTATATCCGATTTTTTTTATATGTAAGAGGTGCTATGATCTATTAATAGCATAATTGAAAATGATTACTCTTTATCGCTCTAAGATTTTAAGATTTTAACGTACCGCGTCGAATTTCCTTTATTTGCCTTACTGACTTAGTTATACATATACTTCAGTTTTATAAACGATCTACTCGTTGCCTGGAACCACGATTGAAGCTATGATGATTTCCATCTTTGTATAATATATTGAATACAAAAATTCGTAGCGCTTATGGTTGATTTCTCAAATGTAAGTGAATGCAGCAAGTATTGCACATTGTGCAAATGCATAGACAAAATATAATTTGGTTGCTATATGACAAACCATGTCTTCATTAGTCTTAGGCATACGAAAATATACAATAGAAATAATTAGCGATAACGTGATATAACATACAGAAGAGAGTGAAAATAGAAATGTATGTTAAGTTTTGTTTTTCTCGGGAATGGCAGTACAATAGTGTAGCTAGCATTTGCACTATTACATTTAACTGATCATACATTTAACGCCAATGTGATGTGTTAGAATTACAAAGGCTCCTTAATTCTTTATGAGTATTGGGAATGTTGCAATTCTGAGCTCCTTCGTTTCCCAAAATAACTACTAAAGTACTAGAAACATGAAAAATGATTGAAATTTGGTACGTGACAATACACGTACTTCATAATGTATAATATACTTGCCTGACATAAAACATTAAGGGTACATAACGTGCGCCCACAAGAATATTTTAGATTATCAGTTTATTAAGATTGTTCGACATGCAAAGCTTTACTATATATATATATATATATATATATATATATATATATACACGCCTATAATTAATATAGCAATCTGTGCTCTGGAATTGCAGGCAAACCTGTGCGCCTTGTAGTACGCTCATTTTAAGGAAAATAGGTATAGAAATGTAAAAGACGCATAGCAATTTCCTTTGTATCAATTTGTGATAACTATTATTTATAATAATATAATTGCAGTCAGCCAATTGTACATACAATTTCATTGTAAAATAAATGTTTTTGTATGCTACTTTGTATCAACTTGTAATCATTAATTTCAAAAATCGTGCTTTAATGCATTTGAAAAATCAATATGTACATAGTAAGGTCACACGAGCAGTTCCTGGAGGGTCAGTAGATCATGGTCCAATGGTTCCTCTTTGATCTTATAATTGCCATGCAATGCGAATGTTTTGTGCAGTGCAGCAAAACCTAATCCTGGATCTGTTTCCTCGTCTCCTGCAGGGCTGACATTGCCTGGCATGATTTGATTTTTGCTCACCTGTACCGAATATCAACAGTAAGACTCGTGAAATAAAACATTTTGGTTTATAGGAAAATAAGAGATTCATTGGTTTCAAAGTGTACCTCAAAACGTTGCTGTTTGTATATTGCTAGTTTTCGTGTACCAGGAGAACTTTGTATAAGATTTTGAATGGTTGGATGAGAAAGTCCAAAGAAATCAGCTCCTTTTGGAGCAATCGAACGAAGTGTAGGAGATATAGCTGCCAGTAATCGAGAATGGCACTCGTCAGGAGTTGTGCCAACTAGTGGCTGATCAAGATCATTATCTGATACTATTTCAAATCTGTAATTTTATAAATTTCATTGATTTACACAGACATTGTATGTATAAGTTAGAAGATGAGAGATAAAAAAACTATGAAAGAAATACCTTGGTCTTGGTCCTCCATCTAATATTTTACATGTATAAAGACTTTTGGCTCGTGCATTTCTTAAACTTGCATACATCCTGGTACTACAATAACCCACAGGAAAAATAAGATCCTCTGTATGATAAGCAATTTTATCGGACACTACTTCACCAAGAGAGTAAACTGTAAGATCACCCAAGGCAATGGGGAATATTGGTCGCCCATGAACATCTAATGGTATCAATTGTACCACTCTACGTGCTGCTTTACAGTAGCGCTTAGGCTTGTTTTTCATTTCTAGAAGACAAGAATTAATATGTAGTGAATTTTTCCAATGTACTTGTTATAGGCATGTTGTATTTATAATTCATTCAATGATTACCAGATAAATCCACCATGCTCTTTTTTTTAACACTCTTTTTAGGTGTTACATTGTCAGTATTAAAAGATGGTGAATTAGAATTATTCATTTGGGGCTTTCCCATTGGTGTTACTGTATCCACTTCACCTTGTTGTTGATATAGCTTTCGGAGAAGAAATAGCCTTTCTTCTTTCATTATGGCAAGATTCCTTTGCATCTGTGCTACTTGATCACACAATGCAGCATTTTCCTACGACAATAACATAATAAAATATATTATTGTTCCTTGTGAATTAACACCTTGTTCCTTGTAAAATGATAACAAGCACTGTAAAACCACTTACAAACACAGTATTTTTTACAATTCTTTTGAGCTTCTGATATTTCCTCTTATATTTAAGATTTTGTTGTATATCCGCCGTTTTGTGATATTCACTATAATATCCATCGTATGAATGAGCCATTGTTTACTAACTGTCAATTCTACGAATATACAAGTTATAGAGGTTAGGAAACACAAACTAGATATCCTGTTAACTAAAGCTTTATCGCATCTTGTAGTACTATCACGATATTAATCCACATCAAGCAGTCATTAAATAGTCATTTAAAAAAAAATAAAAAGCAATTAATATCCAAGACTAGTCTGATCCTTGAATTTCTTGTACTTTCTTGCGCAAGGACTTTAGCAGTCTACTGCTCAACACTGCTCAGTCACATGCATTTAACCATCATTTAAATCACAGAACTGTAATACAACATTTATTCATCTGTACAAAATATTGTCGGTCGGAAATTGTAAAGAACTGAAATACATACGATGCTGATAAGTGCAAATAACCAAATTACATACATATTTGTGTCATTTAAAAGCGACTATCGACATATGAAATAACATGTATACTATTAGCAGCCGGGAAACATGTTGGACTTAGAAGTTGGACGTTATAAATCTATATGGTAAATTTTTAATAGCAAAGAATTAATTAGGATCAGAAAGCAGATGAGTGTTCTTCGATCAGTCGAGAGGGAAGGCAGATCATGTAGAACTGAAAACCATTCTCTAATTAGTTCCATTATACACGACAGTTGCCAATCGTCTGAAACCGAATGTAAAAATATAAGGGTTACAGTAGATTTCACTGAAGGAAGCCGGTTTAGAGTATTATTCTTTATCGCTAACATTGTCTGGTTTTTCTTGTTATATCCAAGGCAATGGTGAAAAACGCTCAAGAAAATCTTGTTTCTATGGAAAAGAAAGCCGTTACGATTCCTTGAAATAGCGTACCAATTTCTGGTGGAGAAGAAATGCTCGATCATAAAGTATTGCAAGGTATTCCGGAGGTACCGGAATATGAGACTACTGATGATAATTATTATAAATCTAAAGTTATGTCAAAGGTATTATATTCGTAATTATCCTACAAATCCCATAAAATTCTCATCTATCTTATATTTTGATAGCGTATCGTTGAGCAGAATGTCAAGCGAGACCAAAAGTACAAGTGCAATAATGAAGCTCAAAGACTTTTAGCGAATTCTAATAGTCACGTCCTTCATCGACGTTCTCATCATGGTGAATAATTCCGTTCACAAATCTATTTAATTCAATGCCATTCATGTACTTGTTCTACTTTTTTTTTATTTACGCCGTTCATGCACTTGCAAACAGTCGCACCTTCCCTTAAAAAGAACAAGGCAACGATTCATTCGCCGCGTTTACGTACTGCTCAAGATCATTCTGATGTGCGTTTATTTGACGAATATAGAAAAAAATACAAATTATAATTAATGGCTGATTATACCATGCTGTATTGTAGATTCCATATACAGCAGTCATATTGAAACGGTCTATTATAAATCCTACGTGTTGCGATAAAAATGTTTCTCAAAAAGCCATGAGCAAAAAAAGCTTTTTCGATCGTCAGAGCCGAATAAAAGGTAAAAGAAACAGTACACTCCTGTTGAATCAATATGAATTATATTGCAATTCATTCCAGAGGAAAGCAGACGGCCATCAGGAAAATCAAGAAAGGTGGTAAGCCGAGTAAATTTCAAATACACAAATAATCATTTACGTTTAATTTAAACAGGCAAACATGGGAATAACCAATACTATAGGAAATGAGAGATTAGCAAAGGAGAAAACACATAAAAGATCAAAATCAAAAGGCCCTAATACATCAGAGCCCAGTTTAAACGTGTGTTGTTATCGCTCAAGTAAGAACGTCATTCTCAATTTAGATTCAATGTTTATTACCAACTATGAAGTGCAACATTTTTATCCGCAGAAGAGCTAACAAATCGATTTAACAATACCACTGTCAAGAACATGCAAAGAATCACCAACTGGAGAAGTGAGGTCCTCAAGATTTTCAGTAAACTCACAGTTTTACTTCTGTATCTCCATTTCCTTCTGTCCTACAACTTGACATTATCGAAAACTCATGGCCTCAGAGAAGTATTCGGAAGTTGCATGGTTGGTGAAATTCGCCAGTAACCAGTACCATAAATATAATAAAAATCAACAAGCGTTAAGAGGGATCACAAGAAGAGGAAGAGGTTTCGTACAAATTTAAATCATAATGAAATAACGAATAAGAATGCCCGAAATATTTATACATCATTATTATTACATTTCGCAGTACACAAGCCGAAATAAAAAGCAATAAAATGTGCAGAGTGAACTAAAATACCTTTAGAGAGTTTTCCTGAGCAGTTTGCGGAATAATATAAATTACATATTGAATATACGTTTAATTAACATATGTTCGACCCACAGCATCAACTCCACTCTCAGAGGACTCTTCTACGTTTTGAACAATAAGAAAAAGGCCCTTCAATCTGTTATTGTCGTCACAACCCAACTAAACTTCTCTTATCGGTAATTAATTATGCAGTTTATCCCATGCTTGGCATCTTATGACTTATATCTCCTTGAAAATCAATCTTCACTATTGGTCCTTCTCCAGGCATATATATTTCTATATGTCCTACTAGTTTTCCATCAGGCAAGGTGGACGGTATATTGTCTTTCTTGATATGGTATTCTATCACTTCATATACCCCCTGGGTGAAATTAAGAGATAAATTAATATTTGCTTTTAACTGTTACTTGTACTATATACTTACTTCCTCGATTGGACACTCTTTAGGAAATGTATCCTCTGGTTTACCGACTTCCAGAATACCAGCTACAATAACTTTGTCACTCATTGTGCCACAAAGAGTAGTAGTGCTTTCAGGCATGTCTGTTCCGCCGATATTCACTGTCAATTTTACCTAGTTGCAAGAAAAATTAATTATATTGTATTTCATTCTTTTGTATTGGGATGATGCTGCACTCACCATCATATTGTCTGGTACAGTGGATTTGATAATCATCTTCAGTGAAATTGTATTCTCAGGATCATTCTTATGAATCATACCCGACCAGTCGCCCATATAATCGTTTGGTTTATTTGTAATTTCTAGAGTCTCCACATTGATGACTAATGGGCTCTGTTAAAAGAAAGTCAATCTCAAGAAATATTAAATGCCAGGTAATATAAAATGATGTTTACTTACATCCGCTCTTGTTAACGAACCGATTAGCACGCTTGAAAAAAGTAGAACGAATAACGTACTGCACAGCATCTTGTTAAGTATCGCGTTATTGATGGATGTATTACCCATTCTGTAACTCGTGTAAATTGACACAGCATTTATACTTTCTGGAATTCCCTAATAGGTATATCTATATTTTTATGCGTGTCGATTATAGTTCCTCACGCGATATTTATTTTTTTCGGATTCAGGATTAGGATCACGTGGGAAAAAATAATCTATAAAAATCATTACATGCAACCGGATGGGATTTTATGAATATATAGATTTATATCACAATTCTAATTATTGCACTAAGTTATTGTTCCTGAGTATGGCGTGTTGCTTTTTTTATTCAAAAATCAAAGGAAGTAACGTGTTATTATTTCATAAAAAATCTGGAAGATCAGCTTATACTTTATTATACAATCTGCTTGTTGTCATACATCCCTTGTTATGAAGGCGTATTTGGTGTAAACACAAAAAGAGGATTTAACATGATGATTTTGCTCGATGGAACAAGGAGGATTATTGTTCGTTGGTTTCGCACAGGCATCACAGATCATGCTACTATAACGTTACGGTGAGTCTAAGATCTTCTAAGAGTTTTTTGAATATCTGGATTTTCCAGTTCGTTTACTTCAAGCTGCTTTCTCGTGCGGTTTTAACGAGACACGATAGCCATTAATGGAGCGAACAGAAATGTCTGCATTGAGTAACAAGTCTGACATTTGCCAAGTGGTATCGATTCTGTAGCATCGTAAGAGATTCGCGAGTATAACTTTCAAACATGTCATTGCAAATTTTTGTCCTATGCATGACATGGGACCTCCGCTGAATGGTATGAATGCATATGGATGCCGTGTACTACTTTCCTCTGCAGAAAATCTCTCCGGTAGAAATTTCTTTGGTTCTCTCCAATAATCGACACTTCTATGAGTAACATATGCCGCTATTAGTACTTGACAATCTTCTGGCAAGATGCAATTCTCTAGGGAAATATTGTGGATTATGTGAATGGATCCTTTAAGAATGATATTATTTTTTATACCGGAAATATATTTACCCAGAGGAAGTTCTCCACGCAGATGTCTTATTAAAAACGGTGCTATTGGAAATAGACGAATGGTCTCCTTAATAACTGCTTCCAGGTATTTCAATTGAGATAAAGATTCAGACGTGAGGGGTTCATCTTCTCCTTGGAATATTTCCTCTATCTCCTTTCTTGCCTTTTCCTGTGCTTCGTGGTGCATGCCTAGCATAAGAGTTGCGAAGCTGCTTATGAGAGCTATGGTGTCTTGGGACTAAATTATATTTTTTATTAGAATTCCTTTATATTAGACTATATAATGTTGCTATACGTACTGCGATGTAAACCGTGTAAATTTCATCCTGTAATTCTGAATCAGTCAGAGAATTTGATGAACTTTTCAATGATTCTAGGAGATGTTCCAAAATTGATTTTTGATTGCTGCTTAACAAGGGTGTATAGTTCTGGTCATTTCGTTTTGCTGAGACGCACTGGAAAAATAAAAAGATTTTTTACTTCTCTGTTAAATTGTATTTGAATTATTATTGTAATTTTCCTTGATCTTACGGTATGTACAAAATTTTGTATAACTTCTCGTCCTCTTTGTTGTTCTGTATAATAGCGCGTTTGATTGAATATCCAATCTGATTGCAGCCATACTTTGGTCATTCTTTCGAATATAATTTTGTACATTCTGTAAATTAACGTGAATTTTGTACGAGTTAATAATTATGTAAAAAAAAAGCAATTGATTTACACCAGTACTCACTTGGCAGTATAATGAATAATCTCTTGGTCTGCATTATCCTGTGCATTAACATCTAAGCGACCCATAACAGCTTCTAAAACAGGAAAGCCAAAATATTCCCAACCAAAAGATAAGAGTATAGTTCTAAAAAAAAAATATAATACTAACCGCAAACAATATCAATAGTGCAAGCTTCAATATATGGAAAAATATCAAAATCATAACCACCGTCTGCTTGCGATTCTAACTTATCCATTAACTTCCGACTGTGTCTATCAAAAATGTTGACAAATCCATGAAGAACCTTTTGGGTCATGGTGTACGTTAATAATTTCCTATGTCGACGCCACATATTACCTATTTTCCAAAAAAAATATTTGGATTTAATAAATTGCGACAAAAAGTATTCATTATAACAAAAATCAATACCATCTCCGCTTATTAAGCCATTTCCAATAAATGGATGAAGAAATCGATACACCCGTCCTTTGTAACAGGCTTGCTGACTATTCAAAACTTTCTGCAATATGTATAAAATGTCAAATATTCATTGATTTAATGCCGATTAATTATTAGCGAGCGGTCTACAATCTTCTAGAAGGTGATGCAATATTCAAACGTTGCATATACATTAATATTCCCGGTGCTACTAGTCTTTGACAAACTATTTAATACGACTATATGAATGCACGAAAGTAGTGTTTCGTTAGAAATACAGTACCTGTTATGCATCACAATTATTATACCACCACCATAAAACATATTCAAGGCGTCGTGTGTCACATGAAAAATAAAGATCACACGGACAAGTTTAATATTCTCAGGATTATCGTAAATGTATCAGGTATTGGTCTTATAGATAATCTACAGTATAATGACCATTTTTTATGGCAAATTAAAAAAAATGTCTATATACATATATATTAATGATATAAATCAGTAGTTATACTTCAATGTCTCCTGGTGCTGTCACTACCACGTATAATTCCGATCCCATCCATAGTTTCATTGGAACTTCTTTCGTACTGTGAGAAATTATAATTGTTTCCAAACGATTTAACATTTCTGTGAGAAATAAAATGATTAGTGTATGTAAATTTAAAAAAACGGAATCTAACTGTTATACAATCTTATATACAATTCAAAGTGCACGTTTGTTAATTACCTTTAGATTTACACGCGAATTTCAATGCATTACCAATAAAAGGCAGTGGCATTGGACCTGGTAACTTTCTTGAAAGTTCTAGAAAACGTCTTCGACGGCTTCTTCGATTATTTGTGAGTAGTTCGTAAGATAAAATTAAAAATAATACAGTTAGCATTGTTGTTAATAATAGACCTGAAACATGATCATTGTTAGTTAGATATTATTCAAAATATTAATTGGAAACTACTTTGAAGTAAAATACCTGTGTCCAACAATGATACATTAGATGGGTATAACATTTCGCCAATCATGTCTGTTCAAAAACACGAATAAATACTAAATGTTTGATTTATGAAGAGTCTTTCGACTTTTTTATCAATTAAATTGTCCTAACCTTGGGTCTCATTGGCTTATTCCCCACCATTGACTCTGAAATTCTTATACGCTCCCTTGAATAGCTTTAGCACGCTCTTGCTCCATTGTGGGTTGTGAAACTCAAATTGTATAACCTTTGTTCAAGTTGAAGGTACGTTTGTAAAAAGTGGTTTTACAAATATTTTATCATCATTCATATGTCTATAATCTATATAGTAATAGTACCACTTTATTATTTTATTTATATTATCAATTTTAAATTTTGATATTATCATTATTTAGCGATGTTGTTATCGTTTACGATATTCGATAATTATTATAATATTATATATAAAATTTTATTTGATTGTTCAAACAAAAGGTCAAAATAGTAATATGAAATGGAGTAGTAGACGGATTTAATAGGATTTGAAATATTTATTAACTGTTATTGCATTAAATGTTTGCTGCTTAGACTGTAAAAGGATTTTAACAAATTCTCCTGCAGCTTTTAAGGTTTCGGCGGTGTTTTACGTGACTAAGAAAGAGCATAAAAATTTGGCCGTGGGGGAAGACGGCAGTGCGCATGTTCTAAACCGATCAGCTGATATTGCCGTGAAGTCGTAATTCCTTTTGTACATAGGAACGCATGTGTCTTACGTGAAATACGTTTTCTCGTTCGAAAATACGATGTGCGTGATAAGGAGCGCGAACTTGTACGATTATTCAATAATTGCATATCATTTCAAAGGATTTGAAAGACAACATAACCTTTAAGGACCGGAAGCTTTTTAGTAACACCACGTCAGGTTTCCGTGGATTAGCGATCGCTGCTAGTTGCTTTCGAAAGTGCTGAAAGTTACGGGAAATATACATGTATTTGAATGAATTTCTATCGTATTCGATAGTATGACAGTTTCGCGAAAAAAATGAAGTTTTGTGTGTCGTGCATTTACTGCACTCTTCTCTTCGTCTTCTTCGTATCAAGGTGAGACTATAACGTACGGTCTACTGCGGTTGCATGCAATTGACAGCTCTTGTCGCTCCATTTCGAGAACCGGCTCTCTATTTGTACAGACACCTTATATAAATGCTTTAAAAAACACTGTGTTTAAAGAAGCAATGGTCCATTAGCTGCTTCTTGAGGGTTCTTGTCATTTTAACGTTGTTTATCATTTTGAAGCAGTACTATTAGTGTACAATTCGTTCCCTTTAATTCTCATATTTCACATTGTTAATAATTACTTTTTAAACTAGTACTTTAATGAGACTATTTCTTGCACATATCTTGTAGTTTGGCATACTTAAGACTATAGTACGAACTATTTATGGCGTATAGCTAATATTTATTATACATAGTTGTTTCATAAGATTTCTTGTAAGGATAGTATTATAGGCTATATAAAATATATAAGATACTGGAGAGTCCTTGGTTCAACAAATATTATTTATAGATGAGTATTTGCAACATTTAAGCTTATGGTATTATGTGTTTGTCTGACTGATTTTAGCGGACTCTTATTCCTGATTGTAACCTCAGAAGGAGTTTTATCATCAGAGCAGTCTTCTACTTTAATTAGCAGCGAAGACTTTGGAGAGCAAGAAAATGTTACCAAAGATGATACTCTTAAAGAATATATTGATTCTGGTACAGTGGAGACTTTGCAGACTCAAATTCTTCACAAGGCAACATCTCATCACCAGGATAATTATATGGAAAAGGTACTCTATATTTCAATCATACATTAAGTTTATAGTTTATATCTTCCTAAATATAAAAATCTTTACATAATGATATTTAATATTGGCATAAGTCGTTATTGAAAACAATCATTATTATAAGTAAATTGCATGAATACAAAGCAACAGCATCCATTATTCATCTTCTTTGTAATACATAAAAAGCTCACTATTTATACAATGAACCAGCTGCACCTCCTTTACTTTCACAGTTCAGTGGTGTTTCATATCAGCTTCTATAATATTTCCTACTTGTAACTCAGTAATCTAGTGGGTAGTACGGAGGAAGGCTTTTTTTGTGTCAGGTCCTTGTATCATAACTATCTGCCTCTGTTGATTAGAGTAACATATGTGGTCTCTTACCCACATTGTATGCTGTGGAATATGATTAATATTTTGTTTTACTATTACAGCAAAATCTTAAATATTATACTCTACTATTTTTTTAAAAGTCTTTAATCTTCCGCTGCATAAAACTTTAACAAAGTAATTTTAGTAACTTGATACTTGTGTTTTGCTTTGAATAACTATGGAAATTGTGTGGGTGTTCTTAAAATAAATTAGAGGTATGTGTATCGGATGTTTCATAATACTTAAAAAATTCAAAAGCAGCTAAGTGTCAACATTTTTACAACAAAGATTTGTAGTTATATAATAATTTTAAGTGGGTGTCAAATCACGTTGAAACAGTCTAAAAACTATAAATTTTTAATACCAGGAACTGGATTTACACGCTGTGACTTTGGAATGTTAACACGAGGAATTTTACAATACAAGCATTTTTTCATTCAATAAATTTATGGCGACTCAAAGTTAATTTATTGTACGTCCACGCACTACATTATGTATAACGTGCATAGTTACATTACCAGTACCCTCTAATTTGAAATGAATTATATAAAGTAATATTATTTTCTATTTCAGAATAGTGTTGGTTCCGACTTGTCGAATTTCGAAACTCCACACAGCGACGATAACTTGAAAAAAGAACAAGGCCTTGATATCCTGGCGGAAATTGTTACACAGCAGCCTAACTTATCACAAGGGTAAGTGCTGATAAAATAATATAATTACATTACATAAAACTGTTAAGAGAACCATCCATACATTACTCGTTTATCCATTTTCATAATTATGGACACTATTCAAATTTATTGTATGCACATCTTATCAGGACTCTAATATTTCATGCCTTTCGCAGATAACGTGAAGGCATTTTCGAAACGTTTACTCTTGATAACAGTTGCATTTTGAGAATTGGTTTAAGCCTAATGACATAAACCAGCATTTACAGTGATTACAAGGGACCAATAGAAATTTTATGATCTATTGCATCATCTCAAAACATGATCATTTCTGACACTCAATAACAAACATTTACTAGTCGCAACCAAAGTACTCACAAAATTAAATGAAAACTAAACATATAATAAAGTAAAACTTAACATAAAGTTTTAAGTATATTTTTGCAATAATACTATAATTTTTACAACGTATGGAAAATTTAGCAGAGATACATAGCTGTAACACGAAAATTTGAATATTACCTTATGAATGCTTCAACCGTAGTTTTAAGATGTCTCACTTTAAATTAAAGATATTGCACGTGCGGTATTGCATTTAGTAAATAATTTTCTAGCCGTTGTATCATCATTGTCTCTATTAAACAGAGCTTTGTCTATAGTCTCTTTACGATTATTTAAGTAAACAAAAATTTCTTAAGTTATCATCGCTAATCTTTATCATTATGATCCAGCGTGTGTGCTTTATAAGATCAGACGAATCTAACATTAATTCATTATAATCAATTCACGTTGAACATTCCTTATGATTTCCATTACCATTAAATATATCACCAAGATAAATTCTCCTAATTTTCAGTACACATAACGTTATCAAAATGACACAAGTCACGATACTTATATGAGTAACATACGATGTAATGACTAATAAGAACTGAATCAATTAACCTAACAACACAAACTTGACATTTATATCAATCAGTTTGTGGTTGACACACGCAATGGTTTACAAACTTCGACACGTGGTATTAATATCACAAAACATCCAGGAAAAACAAGCGCGTTACCCACGTGACTCCTAAGGAATGACGTAACAGCTGATCGATTCCAGTTGAGAAAAAATAAAAATTGTACCACGTTCAACAAGCTCAGTAGGTATCAATATGGTGTATTTTTGTAAAATTCAACGTTTTATTTATTCCTATAAATGTCGCGTTAACGTATAAAATTATATTTTCACGTGGAAAACGATGTTTTGATGCTCCCAGACAAAGCCGCTGCTCCGTCGGATGAAAACGCGTTGAGAGGAATAAGGCAAAACACGACCTCAGTAATACGAAGACTCACTCAAGGTTTTCGACATACGTAGAATGTGCGCAACGCATTTGGTAGCTGACTTTTCTGTACACAGAAAAGCAATTCTTCCTTGTCGATTAATCGATAAACACTTCGATATCGATAATAAGACATCGGTATTAACCAATTCGATTTAGTTTAGCATATATTGTGTATTTATATCAGCTTGACAATTTTTCAAGCAACGCTCAAATAAGTGCCGATGACTTTAATGAATTTGAATTATTTCATTTGCGTCATTACTCGCATTGTTTTCGTGTAGTCATCCTAGTCGACCGATCTTACATTTGGCTGATTATTTTTCGTTACAAACGTACATGGGGAATTTCACTGTCTCTTGATTCTTGGAGTAGACATCGTTGCAGTCTGCAATTAGGTCGTTATTCGTAACAATACATTGACGATATCGACGATGCGTGAATTTAAAATAATTAAAAAAAAATTTTTTTAACTTTTCACATTGCAGATGTACACAGCAAGTTCAATTGGTAATATCTTTTTGTCTACTGTAGATACATTAGGAATGAGCTGGTGAAACCAGTAAGAGATGTTTTTATTGTATGAACAAAAATGGTTGTGGAAAGCAGACAGAGTGTAAAGAGTGGTGAGATTTAACGTGGTGCTCAGTTGCCCAGTGCTTTGATCTCTCGTTGTAACGGATTTCATGCAATTCTTACTTCTCGTAGAAATTTCATGTCGTCAATTCATGGGGAAATTTCTCGCACATAAAAGTCTTCAAACTCGCTGACATCCCTCTCGGCTTTTTCGACCCCGTTGCCGACGTTTTCACTCCGTTCCGTATCGAATATTTATCTGCTTCTTACTCGCTTACCTACTATATCCAAGTTGTCAATTATACACATTTTCGCTTTGAACAAATTCACGCCGCCAGGTAGAAACTATATGGTGGTGCAGAGATACGGAATAGCGGCTTCCTGACGACGTCGGTAAATGTTCAACGCCAGTCGTTACTCCGACGTTCACCGATACGGATATATTTGCAATTGCCTTGCTATGTCGCGCGTGTATACCTTACGCGTACTTTCCCGTGACACAGAAATCCTAATTGATAAATTAACTTGTTCTTGTGTATCATCCGAAATCGTCGAGTGTCTTTCTCACGGTTATTCAAGATTTTGCGAAAGTAAAAGCTGAAAAGAATTTTGGGATTTTTATTAATTTTGTAATTCTCTACAGTCGATTTTTAATTGCGTGCGGAGAAAATTTTCATAAAGTTCTGTACTATTTTTCGAGTAAGTTTTTTTTTTTTTAATGACTCGGTCGATATATATACAATGAAATTTTAGTTCACCCTACATGTTTTTGTACGTTATAGCAGTATTTTCGGAGACAAATTCTTATATATGCTTATGAATCCTCATGCTGTGTATCGTTAATTTGAATTATTTGTTGATCAGAATTTGAGACCATTTATAATCTGATCACCCTGTATATTGGCTCGGTGACAAACTACACATTTTTTGGCTACGGTTCAATTCCCGATCTGTAACTATTTTCACTTTTTTTTTTCTTTTATCCTTTTCGTTTAACTTCCTTCTGTTATCTTTTAACACGTTTCACGCCCCTCGTATTCGTGATGCCACGTCAATCTTGTAAAGCATCACGTTCTCGTATTGGCGTCGTTCGAGATAAAAGTTTTCTTTAATAATCATTAAGTTAACAAAAATTGATATTCCAGCTGTAATATCATACATGGTCACAATTTACTGTAAACACTCGTACGATTTTATTAAATCGATCATATGAAATAATGAAAATCTTGATAGTCTTATGTATTAATTGTAATTAATTGTAATATATTAATTTTAATGGCAAGTCATTTCCTCGTCCGAGTGATTTATTAAGCGTTACCTCCCGTGCGATCGAAGAATCGTAGCAATCAGTGCAACATGGCAGCACGTCATTGATACTTGTTAGTAAAATAAGCGTCAAGAATAAAAAACGGAATGGCCAAAATGGCAAAAATTCCACTGGACAACATTTGATTTAAATACTGCGATGAATATTTTGAAATCAGGTTATCCTGATAGGTATCCCAATCGTGAATCAAAATCAGTCCAGCGACGCAGCTCAGTATTGCACCCATTGTCGAAAATACGATGGACTAAAAGAAAAAAGTGAAAAAAAAATACTGTTTTTCGAAATACCAAATTTTTTTTTACCACACTCACCGTTTTCTTAGGCTGACGCTCGCCAAGTAAATAAGACAATATTATTATAGTGTTTATCAGTATATAACCGCAAATTGACGTATAGATAATGGCGGCATGATTTTTATTTATTTCCATATCACTGTTCAGGGGATCCACGATCAGGCCGATCGATATTACGAGTAGAATCTGTATGAAAAAATGAATAAGAGTGGAAGTAGCGTTGCGCGATTATTTAAAAAAAAATTACATTATCTTACCAATTCGACGATTTTGCAATAAAATGACGATTTCTTTAAATATTTTTTAAATCTCGATGGAACATCATGAGTCGTGCTCGCCTCGTTCATTTTTTATCTCCGTGTAATTAGCGTTTATAACGATCCAGACGGTTTATCTTTATTGCAATTTTTTTGACACCGACTAATTTACACGACTGCCAACTTTTTTGTGTGTTTTAAGTAATCGTTAAGATTAATTTTCAATTTGCGATATTTTTGGAAAAAAACTTTTTTTTTTTCTTGCCTTCGATACCCACACAGTCTCGACCGGTCGTTGCGACGTTCGCTCGACTTCTAGTTGGCTGCATTTGACTCGTTAAGAGACGACTAACTCCTCGCTTCCTTCGTCTTACATACATTTCATTCATAATTGCAATACATGATTCTGATTCTCACGATCACAGGAATTTCTCGCACCTAGATCGTCACGCCCGTGAACAAAATTATAGTACAGTGTATTTGCATGCAAGTGTCATGTGCTGAAAAGTTAATTAGCAGCTGCTATTATTACCGATACCTATGCAATTACTGATACCGATGTATATTCACATAACATCTATGCAAAATTGTGCAGTTTATGTAAAATTTACATCATTTCGTTCGGTGACCCGTCATTTGACTTGATCAGTCACGTTACAATAATGTTCTACAAGTATTACAGTTTTATTTTTTTTCCCCTTCTTAAAATTAGTAACTTCGCACGTGTTGAACTTTTGAACTATCTCCTTATGTACTTCCGTCATATAAAAATACATCAAGGTTCAGTATGTCAGTCTTTCGAAAAATCATCCAGAACTTCACTTCGTTTGACATTCTTGGAACTATATTATAATTAAACGCTATACTCGGGTCATTCGTACTGATTCGTCAAATTACGTCGTCCTCTTCGCGCCTCTTTTTACGTCATTCAGTCGCATTCGCCTAATGCGCGCAGATTGAACGTGGGCCGCGAAAAGCACGGTTATTAAAAAGAAAATCATTAAGAATTCTTTAACGCGCGCGTAACCAGTGAAAAATACTTGCACTGGGTTATCGTCGTTAGATGTCAAGAGAATTAGAATTATTTTGTAAGCTTTTCATTTGAAACGTACCCTTAGCGCTTCACAGGAAATGGAGGATTCGGAAGATCCGACGGAAATGAATATGATATCTGTAACCCTTGAACTGTCATAATTTTTATAGAACATTAACACTGAATACCGGATATATATTTCTTAATTCACATATAAAATCAGCGACAAGGCCTTATCAGCCGCAATGGTTATTCGCACATATAGACCATGCGCACTTTTACATGAATCGATTATCAGTTATCGGTATTTGGCTCTGAAAAAGTGATTTAGTATATATAGCAATACTAATACATGAGTTCGATTGTGAATACTTATAATTTTTTGTAGTGGCATTGATGTTCGATTCTTTAGTCTTATAGATTCTGTAAATGTCGCAGCTACTCACATAACAGTTCAGTGAAGAAGTGACTTAAAGATAATGTGTAAAATGGACGAGTGCAAAACTTTTGGATTGAAACTCGCAGAACTGTGACTGTTTGTCGCACAAGGAGTCTATTGTAACTTGGACAGTAAGAAGTAGTGTCCAGTAGTATTGATGGTGCTAAAATTGAATGACAATGGCTAAAGGGAGAATTAAAGGTAACACGTGTCCTATATACTGGATAGAAAGTTCAACTGAAGAATTTGGATCGCTGAGACAGCTTCTGCAGGCTGCTGTTTTCTATCTCATGATAGTAGTGGCATTATGGTGCATCCCCAGCAGCTTGTATTGTCGGTGAGATTATTTAATAAGACTATGAACTCACAAATTATCTGAAGCCACTTTACGTTAGATCGATTTGAGGGAATAATTGCAATTTTATTTCAGATTTTTGAACTTGGGTTTTGATATTGTTGAAGGATTGGGGAGAATTAATGGGAATTTTCTTTTGTTACAGCATATTAGAAACCGGGCAGTCTGTTGTACTTACGTTGGTTGATACAGCAGCAGCTGAACTTCAGAGTCTAGCCGATCCTAGAATCAGTTCAGAGTTTCATGGCAAATCATTGCCATTGACCAATGTTACTCTGTCGACGAGTTCCATCCGAGGAGAAGATCAGATTGGTCAACCAGCATCGAGTGAAACGTCCAAGTCCGTCCTGCATGATGATCAGCAGAATGAAACTATTCATCAGGATGATCCTGTCATTGCCGAGGTTCTTTCTGAAGCGGTTGTTACTGTCAGAGCTCACCAGAAACCTGGGAACGAAGACAGAACCAGCTCTTCGAATGAGCACCTAGTTCAGAACGAGGGGTTAGGAAGCTCTGAAGGAAAGATAGAGCTAAAGGTAGTTCCTGGTGACAGGGGTGAACAAATTAGCAGAAAGGATGGAGGAAGTGTTGAAATTTCCGAAGAGGAGGAGCTTGCGGAGAATATCCGGAAGGTCGAGGCTGATGCTCTGACGACGGCACCCGAGCTGAATGATAGTGCAGCCAGGGCGAGACTCGTTGGGGAAGGTAGCGATGAAGCAGCAGCTGTTATAATGGACGGACTCGTTGCTTCCGGTTCTACCGATCCTCATGAGGATATTCCATCTTTTAGCGAATGGGCTCAGCGGCGATTGGAAGAAGCTGAAAAGAAGAAGAGTAAGCATCAATCATACCTAGATAACGTGATTAGATTTTCAGACAATTTCAGTGATCTTTTGATCATGTGATTATGTCTGTCAAGAATAACTTCATTAATCCTATCTGTATGTTTATGTTGTAGCACACCCAAATGCCTCGATACAGAATCCTGGGGGACCAACCAGGACTGTAGGTGGTATGAAAGTTCGTTCGAAGAACTACGCATCGCCTGACTGCGGTGCTAAGATCGTTGCCGTCAATCCGGAAGCACGAAGTGCCAAGAGTGTTTTGGCATCCACGCGCGATGAGTACATGCTGAATACGTGCACGTCTAGAGTCTGGTTCGTCGTGGAGCTTTGCGAGGCGATACAGGCGAAGAAGATCGAACTGGCCAACTTCGAGCTTTTTAGCTCATCCCCCAAGGATTTTTCAGTCTTTGTCAGTGATCGTTTTCCTACTAGAGATTGGAGCCCGGTCGGCCAGTTTACTGCTAAGGACGAGAGAGACATACAAAGCTTTCCACTTCATCCTCAGCTCTTTGGTAAATTTATTAAAGTCGAGTTACACTCTCACTACGGTGCAGAACACTTTTGTCCTATCTCCTTATTTCGGGCGTATGGCACTAGTGAGTTTGAAGTGCTTGAAACGGAAACGGAATCTGACAGTCACGTCCGGGAACCCAATGCAGTCACTGAGGATGACGACGAGGACGACGAAGAGAACCTCGATGGAACTCATGGCGAGCCATCACGAAATCTTTTTGGTAGTGCGCGGGACGCGGTATTGAGTATCGTTAAAAAAGCTGCTGAGGTCCTTGTGAAAAGTGGTAACCTTAGCCACAATAATATCACGAAGATACAGGAGAACATTGAGAGTAATATTTTAGAAAGTTCCTTTGCAACTTGCATAACACCTAGGTACACGATCGTTTGCAACAACTGTACCGATAAACAGTTTGCACGTGTGTTTCAACTAATCAGCTGCAGAGGACAATATCTTGATTCGCTGATAAAAATTAATTTTGTTAAGGAGACCTTACGCAATAATAACATTTGTACAAACGTCGGAGCGACACCTGATTCTAAGGTTAATGTGAAAGGTGATACGGGAATCGAAGAATCGGGAAACATCATTAATAATAATATTAACAAAGTGTCTCTTAATGTCCCCATGAATCTACAGGCGAGCTTTCTAAGTTCTGTCTTTCCTCCAGAATGTATCATGGCTCTGTGTAATGTGCTAGCAACAAATGAAAGAAAGCTCGTGCTTAATGTAAGCTACGAAGCTCTCCAAAATACATCCGACAATGCACTACCGAAAAAGAAAATTGGCATAGCTGGACCGGATGCCAATGAAAGTGCAACCCTTTCCGGTACAAATGGCGCAAACTCTGCTCAGAGTACTATGAATTCGAAAAATTCTATGCCTCTCTCAGACAAAGCTCTCAATGCCGACCCATCGCCTATTTTACAGTCGACTCCCAGTGACTCTCAAACAATGCAACCGACACCCTCATACATGGCATCGGTATCCTCGTCGCCAATAGGAGAATCACGTCATAAATCTCATGATCCTCAAGAGAACGTCGACAACTCAAAAAAAACTCAGGAAACATTGCCAATAGCACCGGCTCAGGAAGGTCTCGCTTCACAGATTAAGCCCACCAGGACATTGAGCAAGAAGGACCCGAAGAGGGAATCTTCTGCACCTGTACTTGAGTCAAGTAAGCATCCTCCGGATGGAATTGCTCAACCGGAAGTACTGACTACCCCGTCACCATTGGGAACCTTCGGTTCTGCTAGTAGCTGGAAGGCTGTTCCTGAGGATTTAGGAATTTTGGATGCCTCTGTAGAAACAGTCTCGCAAATGATGACCGCAATTTTGCCATCTAATGCTGATAAAAATCAGGGTGTTCTCAGCGATGCTACTGCGAATGCTCCAGTTATTAATAATGCTGATGGTTCCTCTGATACTGTGCCGCAATCAATGCGGACAGAAACATCTGAACAGGAGGTCAAGCAGCAAACTCCTGGTAAAGTAGAACCAACGGATCAGGATGTTAAGGATCAATTGTCCTTTGATACGCTCTTATCAGATTTGAAAGATTTTGAGGGAGATTCAGCTGCATTGCACAATAACCCTTCAGCGAGTTCAGCTTCAGTATCACAACCGGCTGCAAGTTACAGTCCTCAGCAAAAGGAATCCGTGTTCCTGAGATTGTCTAATAGGATTAAGGTGAGTAAGGGAATACAAGCATTTATTATTCATGGTTGACTATTATATATAAACGTTTCCTTTCTTGATTTTTCTAGGCTCTCGAAAGAAACATGTCTCTAAGTGGGCAGTATCTTGAGGAACTTAGTCGACGCTACAAGAAGCAGGTAGAAGAAATGCAACGATCCTTAGAACGTGCTGTGGCAGCCATGGGCGAAGAATCGCGTAAAACTGAGGACCGCGAATTGAAACGGCTGGAAGAAATTGAATTGTTGAAGCAAGAGGTACTGAGTCTCTCAGAGTCGGTCAAAACCCTCCTTTATGATCGTGACAGTTGGCGCGATAGATTTTCGACAATTGGTCAACATCTAATTCTCATCTGCATTGAGATCACAGTGGTCGTCCTGATTCTTTCGTACTGTCGAAGGTCCAGCGACTTGGAAATGGAAGACGATAGATCCTCAGAAGAAAAGGAGGTTCTTCGACGGAAAAGCGTTGGTGACACAACCTATGCGACGTCCATCACGTCAAAGTCTAAGAGGAACAGAAGACCTAGTGAAATAGCTTCAAAAATTATCGACTCTTATCAGGAATTAATGATGGAGCACCGTGGCCAGAACGGTGACATGGAGAAAAAGAAGAAACGGAAACGTAAGCGTGACAATGTTAATTCTACGACTAGAGTTGGGTCTACTGGATGTGGAACATCGAGAGTTGAACCTCTCCGTAGAAACGCCGAAGTCCGAACAAATGCTTTAGTTAGAGTGGAAGACATCACACCGGGAGGTCGTGGGCCTCAATCAAGTTTATCAAGCCAGTCAGATGGCGGACGAAATAGTGGACGTTGCATAAGAACAGAATCTTCATTAATAGAGAAACCATTTAATCGTTACAGTGAAGATAATCTCGACGAAGTAGTTTATCATGATCGCAGCTCATCCCCGGAGATTAAGCACGCCGATGATATTCAGGAATGGAGGCGAGATTTCAAAACGATGAATCCCAACGATAAAAATTCGTTAGCGACGGGTGATCGTTTACAGACAGTATCTGAATATCGTTTAGATGAAAACATTGTCTCCAAGGAGACCTTCGGCCAGCCTGGCGGAATTTTAAAAAGTACTAAGTTATCCTCGCCGTCCTTTATGAAGACGGCTCTGGAGATGAGAAATAAAAGACGTCCATCAGGACAGCCGGAGGAGGTGGCGCTTACACGCTCTGATTGGGGATGGTACTCGAAGAATTCGAGCAGTAGGTCTAGTCAGGAAAGTTCAACGAGTTCACGTATTCTTAAAGAAAATGACAGTAACACAGAGCCCAATGGAAATGCAGCCAATGGCCGTCAGGAAGATAGTGATGAGGCCAGTAGTGGTAGTTCAAGTCCTACGAGAGTAAGAAAAGATAAAAAGAGTACAGGACTTAAGAAAATGGTGAGGAAGCTTTTTTGATTGAAGTAGTGGTTCGTTAGTAATTTGATGCTCGAGTACTTCCTTATCGGACAATTTTTATCTTGTAATAGCCGTGCGACTATTAGAGTGTCGTTCATTGAAACTAGAGAAGAACATTTTCGAGAACTAGGGACTTTTGCGATCTGTCGATATACTTAGAGATATTCGTATATGACTTTGTGAGAAGTTTATCCAATTAAAGTGTTTGGACATGCTTATAAAGAGCTATCATAAATATCTCAGCTTATCGATATTAGTGTTAAATATTTAAAGTGAAGAGCAAGTATATTTATGGGAATATAAAAGCTAGGCGCAAGTAGGAACGCAAGACGCAAGTTATATATTTATTATAGCCAATAAAAGAATAACCAAGTCAGAAGGTTTATTAGCTAGAATGCTTAAACACAAGGAATGATTGTAAAGTCATGATAATAATGATTTCACAGTATAGCCAAAGTGCTTCTAGTAGTGGGGTAAAGTGTGATATGTAATGTATACCAAGCAACATGTATGAAGTATGCCGCTTATTAATTTAAAGAACATTATGCACAAGTGGACCAGTCGAACAAATTTCACTCCTTAAATAGGAAGCAGTAGGATTATTATTTTTTAATTGCTATCATGCTATTTATAAAGGTAGTTCATGTCATTCATGAATCTAATTAATGTGTACTCATAGACAAACGTTATGATTACAGTCATGAAAATGTAAAACTGATAGATATTTGTTTCAGACTTAATTACTCGGGCCACGAGCGCCAGATATATCGTAGGAATTGTTTTCCCACTCAACAGAGGATCTAATTAATAGTCCACTCCTATTGGAACAGGGTGAATTAAAAGTATACAACGTGTGCTGACGAACATTGCGATTACAAAATGTTTCCTCCCATTTTAATATTTAACTGTTACATAAGTTTGTATAATATAATTTTATTGAAAGAGGTCTGGATGGCTGACAGTATCACTTAGGATCTAGTATCGGCTCTCGCAGGAAAAATCTATAAAAAAATGGACGTTTTAAACGATAGTTTATCCCTAGGATAGATAAGTTATTAAATTAAATTATGTTATATAAGAAGCAGCTGCCGGCAACATGCCACTATGTGGTTATAAATACAGCAGGTCGAATTTTATATATTAAATATTGATATACCTTTATTTGGTCATTTCACACTGTTATTCGGCTGTGTATTCATTCGGTTTCTTATATTCTAATTTAATTATGTACCAAAGAAAATCAAGTGCTCACTATCTCGAGGATAGGCGATTATAACGAGTTTAAAATTGTCCAATGTTCCTTAAAATGGAAAAATATCATCACTCCAATAATCTTCGTATCGTCGCTATGTGACTAAAAAAAGAATATTGTCAGTACGTGGTACCACATGTGTTATCATAAATTATAGAAGAATTATTAATCGCCCGCGTCGCTCTGCATAAACTGAATTCAATGAAAATTGAATAATTGCCAATCTCATATCGAGGGACGCTTAGAACAATTTAACGTTAAATCAAATAATATAAATTATTAAAATTATTGCATTCGAATTAATCAGTTAATAATTGATACTTCTTGGAGACAATTAAGAGATCATATTTGTTGTTCAATCTTGCAACAAATATATATATATATATATATGTATATACAGGGTGTCCCAAAATTACCTGACCAACGGGGTATGGCGGTGTTCGGGAGGCACTACTGATCACGAAAATGACCTTCCTTTTGTCCGGAAAGTCATAGTTTTTAAATGGGAGCAGGTCAAAGTTGACCAATAAGAGGGATGCGTCAAGAGAAACGTAGGCACCTACGAACTCTGAGTTTTCTTTCCTCGCTTCTGTTTCTCAGTGGCTTCGGGCATGATGACGTCAGCCGAAGACATGCCTATTGGAAACAAGAAACAAGAAAGAAGCCACCGAGAAACAAAAGCGAGGGAAGAAAACTCAGAGTTCGTAGGTGCCTACGTTTCTCGTGACGCCTCGCTATGATTGGTCAACTTTGACCTGCTTCCATTTAAAAACTATGACCTTCCGGACAAGAGGAAGGTCATTTTCGTGATCAGTGGTGCCTCCCGAACACCGCCATACCCCGTTGGTCAGGTAATTTTGGCACACCCTGTATATATAAAATCAGTTTTCTTTTGCTGGAAAATACATTAATGTAGGACGTCCCAAAATCCACTTCGAAAATATCAGTTATCATCAAAATATTAAAGTGTGCATGCGAATGTCCATCGTTTGCTCAGGCCCTTTTTCTAGGCAGAATTCAAGAAAATACAAAATAATAGTACTAATCTATATCGAGAGTCATTGATCGTCATTGTTATTTTTATATCGTTATGCTTCAAACTTATATCATTTATCATTTCTATATTTTCTGTACCATTGTTCATGATTTTCAGATTAATTGAATTAACATATTGTCATCATTATTTAATAACTCATGAATCGCGTAATCAATTATAGTTCTCATAATTATATAAACTATTGAACAAAAGGAAAATTAACTGATTTTCTTTCTTGAACAGGACAAGTAATTCAATGCGTCGCTCTCCTTTGTCACTTTTTTTGTATTGATTATTGGCAATTTTTATTCTATGGTATTATTGTTCAAGTCTGTTGAAGTAGGTAAGTATTTTCAGTTAAAAAATTAAACACTATTCCTTCGTAGACCATTATATCTTAATAGGAGTGTTTATAATTATATTTCATTTTCATGTAATTAATAGAATATGCCAGCAAAGGGGTCTGCGGTATAGTTACATTGCCTAATTGTATGAAAAATGTACTTTGTAATATACGCTGTGATACATTACTTATGCGATTTGTGTTATGGTATGAAGCTGAAATGCGAATAACAATAGGTGACTGGAAAAGGGACAAAGTAAAAGATAAATAGATAAGAAACAAGAATGATAATTAACAGCAGCAGTCATATAAAGACTTAAATTATAATTGGATACTGTTCTACAACTTAATATGCATTTAAAGACCATATTTAGCTAGTTAATTAACAAATGAATTTCTTGATCAAGTTTCACTATAATTTGTTCGTCATAGATCATCCATCCAATTATTCAGATTAATTTTATTGCTTTTATCCATACATCCTTATTATTGTCATCATTATTATTGCCATTAATTTTAATTGTTATAGTAATAATTAACAGTTATATTTTTTTGAGCAATTATCGTTATCCTAAGCCTAAATCATTTTACGTCCTGTAATGACAATGAATGTTAGGCCTGCGTCGAGATTGCAATTCTCTTCTTCGTGATTTCCTCCGTTTTGGAATGATAAGGAAATTGAGGGTATAGAGTATAGTAAATACATTGTAATTATGATTATTAATTTACTAATAATATACAGCTCACGTTACGTTCCTGCAATCATTTCCTTGCAGTCTGATCTCCTAACAGAATGAAATTCCTGGTAGCCCAAACATACTTTATTCTTAGTGTGTTTTAATATTTGTGGAGAAATCACTTATGAAATTTTGTTTGATAAGATAAAGTCTTCGTGGATATATCATTAAGATATTTGAGCTACTAGGATTTGATATTGCGGTTCTCGGACATCTGTTGATAATTTTATAAATTGTATTGAATAAGTTGGATGAAATTGGTAAAATCTTATATGTGCTTCTTTTGGATTGAGCTAGTGGATATCATTATATTATAATTCTTTTTTCTTTGATTTTATTTTTATTAATAATTCGACAGTCTTATATGATAAGGTGTTGAAAGTTGAGGAAGAGAGTAAATTAATTAATCTGATTATCGACAGTCATTAAATTATCTTTAGAATTCAATGTGCCCCGAAAGACGGCCTAAGTCATTTTAATATATGATGCAATTAAAGCGTTTTTATTTATTCCATTTTTATTTTGTATCGTAACGTTTAATGCAGTTGTGCGTTTTGCATTTCACACAATCACTCATCCACGGGTAATAAATATTCAGAAGCAGATTAACGTATGTCTAGTCATATATGCTCAGTCTGGGTCTTCAGATATTGATTACATTAGAAGAAATTGAAAGTAGACGTAAACGTTTTTTTTTGTAGAACTGAAAATCATATGGAAATTAATTATTCAATAACTTTTCTGTACACGAGACATCACTGCAGTCACATGATATAATAATATTTGGTATTAAGAATAGCGTTATTATGTTATTTATTTGACTGAATGGAAGTGTGGTACGGTTACAGAGGGGTAAATAATTTTATGGTAAACAGCAAAGTTTATTAAGTAGTTATTCGTTTTTTGCCTTTAAAAACAGTTTTTGGATATATTTGATATAGTATACATAATATATGTGTGTAAACGTTATATATGGTTTGAGAGTGTTCTGTGCAGCGGGTATAAAATAAAGTTGCTAAACGCGCTAATATGAAAATCATAAATGAAAATTATAATGCGACTTAGTACCCTGTCACTTTTAACATACTTTAAAATTTAATTAATGACAGTAAATACATTAGACGGTTTAATTTAATCGTGATAATTTTTTGAATCATGTACTTGCTCTATTTGAAAATTGAATTTATTTGAGTGTGTTTTAAAAATATTAATTTTAATTTATATAATTGTATGAATAGCCCGAACAAACAATTGGAAATTATCATTCCAAAGTTATTCTTTTTCTCTGCTAAGTATATCCTCTTTAATCATGTTAGATTTTGCCGAAATTATCAAAGCATTGTTTTCAATTTTCCGAAGTGTCGATAGGTTGATTTTAGAAACTGTTGTCGTTGAAGAAAGACGGAGAATTTTATCCATGAAAATCGTAGTTGGTTTACAAGTAATGTGGTGTAGTTATTAAATCTTCGTTATGATTAGGAATTAACTAACTGATTTGTGAAAGAACTGCTTGATTGAATATTTTGTTGGTTTTGAAAAAATGCTATTGCCAATTGGTTGCTCGGTGCATAAACTGTAATTTTCTAAAATAGATATGCAGTTTGAAATTATATTTGTTGATAGCGCTGCAGCGTTTCTGTGTTATGTCGCGCATTCATAATTTACCACATTTTCCCTGTTAGATTGTTTTTTAAGACCACAGTGCGCATGTTGCCACTGACGGAGGTCTGTCTGATTTTTCTTCTAATTTTTAGGTTAAGTAAGGTAACCGAGGCAGCGGTATGGCACCGTGTTAACCTATATACATTCAATATCTGACCCACGCAGCTTTGAACTTGGACTCTTGTTGTAATATTGTTTTGAGTAGGTAGTAATATATTTAAAATTGAACAAGATGGCAAACGAATTAGTTGAGCAAATTTTGGATTACCTGGCAAATCACGAGGAAGCTAATTCACTTGATATAGCTGATGCCTTTAATCAGGATCATCAAAAAATCATTGGTGCTATCAAGAGTCTGGAGTCAATTGGTGATGTAAGTCATTTGTAAAAGAAAGCAATACTTTTTAATTATACCAGTCATCATTTTTTTTTGTAATACTAATATTGTCATTTTTATTACATAAATTATTTGTCATGGATTTCCTGACAGATGATCACTGTTGAGCAAGCGAGTAGAAAAAAGTGGGAACTCACAGCCGAGGGTCAACATGTAGTTGAACATGGTAGTCATGAAGCAGCAGTTTACAATGCAATTCCAGAAAATGGAATATCACAGGCTGATATTATGAAATCGGTACCATATGCTAAGATAGGTTCTTCTAAAGCTCTTGCAGCTGGATGGATTAAGATAGATAAAAGTAAAAATTCAGTCATGGTGAGAAAGGCTGTACCATCGATTGTTGATAGTATACAAAATCATCTGAAAGATTTCTCAAATATTCCTGACAATGCAAAAGGAGATTATAAGAAAAGGAAACTATTGCAAGAGATGTATGTTATATGCACAGAATATGTTGTGCTGATGAGAAACTTTTTTACTGTAAATATTTAATTTGTCTGTCATTAGCATTATAAAGAGCGTGAATATTCGTAAAGGTAGCAATTTTTCAACAAAAATAGTAAAGCAAGAAGCTGATCTTACTGCTGATTTATTGGTGAATGGTGCATGGAAGGAGAAAAAATTTAAACCATACAATTTTGATGCTCTTGGTTCTGCCCTTGAAGTGGGACACCTTCATCCTTTACTTAAAGTGAGAAGCGAGTTTAGAAAGATATTTTTAGAAATGGGGTAAATGCTTTCAAGTGAACATCTTTATCAAGACGTATTTAGTAGATATATTACAGCATTAATGTTCGTTGTTTGGTTATAGATTTATTGAAATGGCAACAAATAATTATGTTGAAAGTTCGTTTTGGAACTTTGATGCGTTGTTCCAGCCACAGCAACATCCTGCAAGGGACGCACATGACACTTTCTTTATCTCTGGTACCTTGAATACATATTTCTTTATTTTTTATACTTACACTTCATTTTTTAAGTATTGAAATATTTATTGATATAATTGTAGAACCAAGGACTAGCTCGAACTTCCCTAATGAATATCTAGAGAAAGTGAAGCAAGTACACAGTAAGGGAGGATATGGATCCCAAGGTTATGGATATGATTGGAAAATAGAAGAAGCACAGAAAAACTTACTCCGCACTCATACAACAGCTGTCAGCGCACGTATGCTGTATAAACTCATGCAGCAGGTAAAAAGAGTTTTAAAAATCAGTTATATTTGTTTTTACAATTTTATTTATGGCTGAATTTATTGTTACAGGGTGAATTTAAGCCAGTAAGATACTTTAGCATTGACCGCGTTTTCAGAAATGAAACTTTAGATGCAACCCATCTGGCAGAATTTCATCAAGTTGAAGGTGTAGTGGCCGACTACAACTTGACACTTGGCGATTTGATCGGTACTTTGTATGAGTTTTTCAAAAAACTTGGTATTACACAATTGGAATTTAAACCTGCATATAATCCATACACTGAGCCTAGTATGGAAATCTTTTGTTTCCATAATGGTCTTGGAAAATGGATAGAAATCGGTAATAGCGGATTATTCAGACCTGAAATGTTACAACCTATGGGTTTCCCTGAAAACGTCAATGTAATTGCTTGGGGTTTATCATTGGAGAGGTACGTATCACTATACTACAAATTTTTAAACATAAAGTTTTAACAAAATATTTTGTATTAACATTTCAGACCCACCATGATTAAGTACGGTATAAATAACATACGTGATCTAGTTGGACCAAAGGTGGACTTACAAATGGTGTACGACAATCCATTGTGTCGTCTACAAAAGTAAATATACTTTTACATAATTGCAAGGTATTTATGTTGAATCGAAGTCCATAAATAAATATAGACAAGTCCAAGTTTACTAGTTTTCCTCTTGTACAATAAGAGCCAATTTTTTGTCCTTGTTTTTTCAAAGCATAGTTTACGATTATCAGAATATTGAATAAATAACAATGCTTATTCTTTCTAGAACTACGAGAAAAGTTCCAGTATCAAAGGACATGGTGGAATCATTAAAAAAGAGATGGGACAATATTCTAGAAGAGTTACAAAACATACAAATGGATCTGAACAAGACAACACAAGAGTTGAACGATCATCCAAAAATTATTGTAAAACAAAACCTTACGATCTTCTGTGATCCACAATGGCCAATCCGATCACTGGAAACGCTACTTGCTTTTCTGAAGCGTTGCCTTAAGGTGAATCTCTCTATCCACACTCACTCATCAGTTGAAAAGTTTCCACCTACATTGGCAAACTTCTGTTCTGAATACACAAAGCCTAACGGAAATGCCGACGTGTCTATAGTATTAATTTGGAAGTCTGTGGGCATCGACCCTATAATGAAACTTCCTAGGATGCATGAGATTGTCGGTGAGGTTAACATAGCTCGTTATATGAATCGATTAATAGAGCTCACGAATTCTAATCTATTAAAATACGAAAGCAATGGACCGCTTTATGCGAATCAAATAGATTCTAGTTTAGAAACAATTCATCAGCTTTTACGTGTCAAAAACAAATCCAAACTAAAGGCCATATTCAAGAGGACAAAGACGCGATACGCTCTTGGTAATGAATTTTCAGTGGTTGATATTGTTCTCGATTCTGTACAACAGTGTTGCTCGTAAGAAATGAACATCTATATTTTTATCAGTGTATAATACTAGTATTGGCAAATACATTTAGATCGTTTTTCATAGATAATTATATTTTAATAAGCTTAAGTTTTTAAACAAGAAAAGAAAAAAATCTTGAAGTACTCACTGGACTTTTTTCATTGCTACTCATTGGCCATTATTTCTGAAAATAATAAGGTTTATTTCTTTATTGTAACATCTTCTAATTAATCTCTCTCGCTAATGAGACTGTCTTTTTGTTTGAGCTCAGTTTATCAAGCTCTTCTGATACGTTAGAGTTCTACGGCGAAACCTTTTACCCGCCACTTCAAGAAATTGCAGCACAGCGCTGCCGTATTATAACCTGCCATATCTCGTTGAAAAATCATTGACCCCCTCCGTTAATAGCGGTACTCCAAATACGGAAATGCTACCGTCGAGACATTACACATCTTAAAAGTATTTTCCGTATGACAGTAAGATTCAGCATATCAAATTAGATCAAGTCATAAAATGTGTCTATACATTATTAATGTCACTAAACAAAGACACTGGATGGTAATGTCGCAATCAAGGTATCCTCATACCTATACATCATCAAACGTATCGTCTTAAAATAACAGTACAGCCACAATAAAGAAGAATCTTTGAATTTACAGAGTCGCAATATTCGTCTCATATAAGTACAGTACAACAGTGTTTTTCGAATCAAGAGTATCGTATGTATCTTATAATTCAGAGAAAGATACATTCAACAACGAAATGTAACAATCGTTCAAAGGTATTCATTAATTCCCAGGTAACATTTACTAGTAAAAAGTAAGGTTTCGATGACGTTTATATTGAGTCATAAGAAAATTGGCTTTATAAAAAAGATTTAACATAAAAGAAATTATAATGTAGTAAGTCCCGTTAAGTGGCTTTGTCAGGTTTTTCGTTAGCTCAGAAAAATATTGCTTCACATCAACGACGAGCTCAAAGGCATAGAGAAGCATCCGTTCCGATTGGCAGGCATCAAGACATTTTTCCGAGAGTCACTGCGCAGAAGTAAACTGAGCATAAGCAGTTGACATCGATGTGGCATTACGCGTTATTCTCAGTGAACTAAATAAAATCAGGCATTGTTCAAGGCATCGAAAAGATGCTGAAAGGCGCCGCGTTCCTTGTGAAGAAGACTGAAGCGCCTGAGCGTATCTACGATATAGATAATCCTTCGGTAATCTTGTACAATCTCGTGAAAATATAAGATAGTAGACATGGTGCGTTGATCACGGTGTCCCGTTGATCTCGTTGTGCGAACTTATTCTCTGTGTGTTAGGAGCGTAACCTCCTGACGGAAATACTGGAGAGGAGCCATATGCGCGGGCTCGCGTGGGCATATGCTAGTGCGCAGCCGCGTGAAGTCTCTGAATCATTGCGCGTGCGTGCATGCCCCTATTCGCGCAATGTGTGTGACTTATTATAAATGTTAGATTTTATGTGAATATATGTACATGTGCGACCAGGCGTGCGGGGACGTGTATCCGTAGTGTGGGCCAGTGTAGCCAGTGCAGTGCACTCGGCGCAGTAATCTCGCGGGCCAATATTTCAGCGTTTGACGGTTTTACAGGACAAGTTTCTATTGCAGGAACATTCGAGTATCTTTGGCATAGAAGACTGTGTTGGGTACAAGTGGTAAAACGGTGATTCCTCTCCGAGTGGCTAAATAAAATGGCGGTGATCGGTGATGTGATTGGCGCTGAGCGCTAGACGGAGGTCGTGTTTGGTCCACGCTTCGTCTTGTTTTGGTTTTCGTGGACTCTTGGTTCTCGAAATTTGTCGATTAGCCACGAGGGAGTACATTATAGAGTATATTATCGAATTGTAATCGAAGCAAAACCGTCGGATCGTCCTAGAGAAACTTTGATTAAGGCGAGGAGGACCGTCGGTGGTGGTCGTAATTTTTTCCGCGCGGTGACGGCCGCAATGCCTGCGACGCATTGCTATAATCCTGACAAGTGCATCGGGAAAAAGAACGGAAGCGAGAAGGAGAATAAAAGTGAAGGAAGAGGCGAGATCACTTTAGCCACGTTAAATCGCGAATCTTCGCGAGCAACAATCGCATCCATCGATCAGGTCGCCGACAGGTGAGAGAGCTTGATCGTTCAAGAATATATCGCGCATCGTGCTAGGCACGTTCTGTCTCTTCTTATGCGAATCATTTCTCGTTTTATCTTTATTCGTAATACGTTCGTATCCGGCAGAGTCTGCGAACGTTTTACCTTCACTCGGATCTTCATATCATTGTGGTACTCTGGAGCCATTTCTTTCACTGTTATTGTTTGTATCTTACATTACGATAGGTTAGACCATGGTAACCAATGACTGTGCATATTAAAATGACCCTTTTCCGAAATCCATACTGTGAAATAAATAGAATTTGCTTGTCCCGATTCCTTGTGATATTTCCAACTATAGATTCATATTGACAACGCGAGACCTTCATAGAGCAATATTGAGAAATCAGCTGGTCCAAAATATCTGTTCCCTTCATGAATATTCTATTCAATACAATCCTTAGATGGATTAATGTTGCACACAGGTTACTGTTATTGCTAATCATTGACAATCATTTTATCTTTCTCGATGATCATTCAGTATATTAGTCTTTATTTCATCATTTTCTATGTACTTCCTTTGTTTCATTCTTCTGGTCAAATGTACAGATTGAGAAATCCACTACTTGATCTTTGTTTGCCCTTTTAATATTCTAAACCCTTGTGACTGTATTAAGTATATACAAAAATATTTGTAAATTCATATTAATTATCAAGAAATATGAAAAGAGCTGTGATTCTAGAATGTTCTCAGATCATACAATTTTGATATATTGATATAAGATAAATGTTATACTCCTATTGTATGAGTCTACAATGTTCTATGCTGATTAACCAATTTATGTGCAAAACATCTCTAAAGCTCTTTTTAATTTCTAATTACAGGCTATAGTTTCACATACAGAAATTTTTAAATCATCAAAATGAAGATAGACCGAAGCAGATTAAAGAAGTGCACATCAGAAGTGGTGAGATAACATTCCAATTAGGTTTTATATATTGTAACTACAATGTAAAATAGTTTATCATTTTGTCACGTTAGAAGTAAAATACAATGCATAATTACCTATTTCTAATTTATATAGTTATAAATATTAATACCAATAGAATTATCATTGTAATTATGATACCAGTGTCATATTTCTTATGCTACAAATAGCAATGATATAAAAATATTTATAAATATTCTGTTGTCAAATCCATTTTTAGCCTGCAGAATGTCAGGTGCTGATTAGCAAACTGCGCTCCTGCTCTCATGCAGAATTGCTTGAGGAATTAAAGCAAATAGATGCATGGACCTTTGGAAAATGTGAATTGTTCCATTGGATCGATGTTTTGGATCTTAGTGACAGTATTTTGGAGGAAGCTGCTGCACGAAGTCCAGATAATCAATGGGAATTAGCATGTGATCTTCCACAGAACAGAGAGGTCCGTAAAATAAATCAGTCTCTGAAACTACCAATTTCAAAAACAATAATTATATTGCATCATATCTTGCAATTTCTCACAGGCAAAAGAACTGCTTCTCTGGGTTCTTCACTTTACAACGCTGTTAATCGAGCATTCATTTTCCCGGCATTTATACAACAGCATGGAACATTTAGTTACATTGCTATCAAGCTGTGACATGCATGTGGTTCTTGGCGTTTTGAACCTTTTGTACATGTTCAGCAAACGCAGTAACTTTATCACACGTTTAAACAGTGACAAGCGCCAATCTCTGCTTACCAGACTCAATCACTTGGCTGAGGTTTGTATAAAATAGATTACAGCAAAATAAAAATTTTAATTTAACATTGATACATAAGGAACGAATATCATTTTTGCTTTTTATGGGTTACAGAGTTGGGGTGGCAAGGAAAATGGTTTTGGTCTTGCAGACTGTTGTAAAGAACATCCAGACAAGGTAAGCGACAAATCACAATACTAAAAAAGACAACAAATTAATGTACTACTGTTAATTGTAACACTGGTTTTATATTCACTTATACAGCCATTTCCTGCAAGTGCTACGACACTCCACTTTGAATTCTACGCGGAAAATCCAATGGCGACAGAAACATCGTCAAGTAGTACTGCAGGAAACGCAGTTGCAAAGAAATCCGGCCTTACTAATCTCGTGACTTACATTCACATTGAAGAAGTAGATAAACTTGGAAAGACCCCAGCACAGATTATGAACGATTTGCTGAAAGTTTACAACGTACCGCAAGAGCGACAGGTATTTTTAACGCTCTGATCACAGTTTATTTTCTCAATCTCCAAAATAATGTAACATAACGTAACGTATCACGTTAATTTCTATTCACAGATGGCTCTTCTGACTCACATCAGGCTGGCACACAGTTTTTCGGACTACAGAAGGCGATTACAATGCGTGCAAGCTCGTCTTCAGGCACTCTCCATTCTTGTATACAGCAATGCACTACAAGAGAATGCGCATAGTTTGTTACACGCTGGATTGCTCGAGGAGCTGGTTGAATTACTCGAACTTCCACATCCTCATCTTGTCGAAATTCGAGCAGCGGCATTGCGTACTCTCACAAGTATCATACACTTGGATCGCAATCCACACTTCCCAAAGTGCGTCTTACCACATGATACCTATAGCATGACACGTGCCTGATGAGTCATCATGTACTAAACATTGTGATTCATTTGTCCAGGAAACCAGGCTCTCGATTGAACATGATAATTGATGTAACCGGAGCTAGTTCATATCACGGATTTTTGCCTGTACTCGTACGAACTTGTATAACAACCCTGACATCCCCTCATCCTGACGGACAACACTTTCCGTTGCCACTGGCTACGGCTCTATTTAGTTTTCTGTATCATCTCGCTAGCTATGAAGCTGGTGGCGAAGCACTTGTTAGTTGTGGCATGATGGAGAGTCTTCTGAAGGTCATTAACTGGCCAGGAAGCGAATTGGAGCACATTACGGTAAAAATCGATTTCTTAAATATATAAGCATGCCCTTTTGTTTTCTTTTTTTTTTCTTTTTTTTTTTTAATCAGAAATTGACCTGACCATAACTTCTTTGTTTGTCTCTTGCAGTTCGTGACGCGTGCTGTTCGTGTGATAGACTTAATAACGAATATAGACATGCAAGGATTTCAAGCGCACGGAGGTCTGTCTAGCTTTATAAATAGACTCGATATGGAAGTGAACGTGTGCAAGAAGGAACAGCCATTTGAAATAGAACCTCAGCAGCATTCTACCAAAGAGATTCTGCAACTCGCGCCAGAAAGACCAGCGGATCCTGATGATGAGTCGAGATCATCACGACGATCAAACGATGCTTTCGATGAGCGAGAAGAATCCTCTAATCCTATGGAGTTCTCGGAGGATGAGAATACCAGCTCCAAACCAGAAGGAAAGCAGGAACGTTTGCCCGATTATTCTGCTGCAAGGACAGGGAAAACATGCTTACCTCAGCGGGCAGCACTGCTCAAGTCTATGTTGAATTTCTTGAAGAAAGCTATTCAGGATCCGGCTTTTTCGGACAGTATACGCCATGTTATGGAGGGGACCTTACCGTCGTCCTTGAAGCACATCATCAGCAACTCTGAATATTATGGACCATCCTTGTTTCTCCTTGCAACCGACGTAGTCACTGTATATGTGTTTCAAGAGCCGTCTTTACTGTCTTCTTTACAAGATAACGGACTGACGGATGTTGTGCTGCATGCACTGCTCATTAAAGATGTCCCTGCTACTAGAGAAGTATTAGGCTCTCTGCCCAATGTGTTCAGCGCTCTATGTCTGAATCAACGTGGTCTGGAGTCCTTTGTCAAATGCCGACCCTTCGAGCGCCTTTTCAAAGTTCTCCTTTCGCCTGTTTATTTATCAGCAATGCGCAGACGTCGCAGTGCTGATCCTCTTGGCGATACAGCATCCAACTTAGGAAATGCAATGGACGAACTCATGAGACATCAGCCAACTCTTAAAGTCGATGCCACATCTGCCATCATCAAACTCTTAGAAGAATTGTGCATTCTAGGATGTGACCCACGATACATATGCTGGCGTGCTGCAAGCAAATCCGAGAATTCTCCGTCAAATTCAAGTTCAGGTGGTCGTCAATCCTCTGGGCAGTCTGTTGGCGTTGGCGTGGGGGATGGCGGTGGAGGGGGAGGAGGAGGCGGTGGAAGTAGCAGTGACGAAGAAGAGGAAGACGAGGAGGAAGCTAGTACTAGTTCACACCCTCAACGAGAAGAACAACCATCACCTTCGCCAGCTCAACCTGGACCACCACCTCAACCACGTGAAAAGACTCCAATCGCTTTAGTAGACTATATTCACAATGTAATGAAATTTGTCGATGCTATCCTCAGCAACAATTCAACGGATGATCACTGCAGAGAATTCGTTGCGCAGAAAGGACTTGTTCCACTACTCTCTATACTTGGTTTACCCAATTTACCAGTGGACTATCCTGTGGCGCAAGCTGCTCAAGCCGTGGCTTCCGTCTGTAAGAGTATACTCAATCTTGCCCACGAACCACTGGTTTTGAAAACCGGATTGTCTCAACTAAACGAAGTTTTGAATTTACTGAAACCTCTTCATAGTCATATGGAGGCTCCTGGTGGTTCAGTTTTATTACACGAACTTGCTTCTGCACCAAATCTGGAAACAGCATTCACAAGTGATACAGCGACTCCTTTACTTCACGCTATGAACGCGGCTCACGGATATGTGGTGATGTTTGTACACGTCTGTCGTACAAGTCAAAGTGAAATTCGAAATCTTTCCATGAATCACTGGGGTTCTGATCTAGGTATGGCTGTTCTGAAAGGACTATCTGAGCTCTATATGTCTCTGGTGTGGGAAAGTACCTTGCTTCTTGCACTCTGCAGCGATGACATCATCCCAGCAGGTTGTGACTTTGGTAAAGATGACATGGACAAGCTTATACCACCTGAATTAAGAAGTGATGGTGAATTATCTTCGTGGTCCGGCGCTGCTTCGTCCGATATGGGTAGTAATGGAATGACAACAGCCATGGAAGCCTTGAGTACTGATCCCCCACCAGTATCAATGGAAGTAGACGATAAACCTAGTACCAGTACAGGAAGAACGTCACCGAGCACTCATCAACTGAAATATATTAAGCCTTTATTGGGCGCCTCATCAAGATTAGGAAGAGCATTAGCAGAACTGTTTGGTCTACTTGTCAAACTATGCATGGGATCTCCAATTAGGCAACGACGGGGCCAACAAATCCCTATGACACCAGCTTTACCTTCGCAAGCAGCTCGAAGTGTAGCTACTGCACTCAATTGCTTATTGACTCGTGGTCTCTCTTGGGATAAATTGCCACCTTCACCGATACCAAAATTTAGGCTAACTTTCCTCATATGCTCAGTGGGCTTTACTTCACCGATGCTCTTCGATGAGAAGCGCCATCCTTATCATCTTATGCTTCAAAGATTTGTCCAATTGGGAGGACAAAATGCATTCTTTGCAACATTCCGATGGGCTTTGTCTGGTGGTGGACAGTTTCCACTTTCCGAAGGATTGGAACATCCTAATCTACCTGACGGCACTGGTGAATTCCTGGACGCCTGGCTTATGCTTCTAGAAAAAATGGTTAATCCCAAAGCCATATTAGATTCACCGCACGTCGTCTCGTCCAAGTGTACTGGCGTTTACAAGGTATACGAAACCTTTGACCCCATTAAGTATCTCATAGATATTCACAAGAAAGCATTTGGAGCAGTGATGTTGATGTGGGGCAAAAAACCGTTGAAGAATTATGGAGCACGAATGACCGAATCCATCCTGTCGATTTTGCGACATATTTTGCGCGGTGAGAAGATAATCAAAGAACGCATTGAAAAAGAAAAGACTGGAGAAACACCAGCGGCTACTGGAAGTGGAACTGCAGCTGGTACTGGTACTGGAACTGGAACTGCCACTACTTCCGTAAGCAGGACTGGACCAGCACCAGATCGTAGAGAAGAGCCTGAAGCAGACATCAATGCTGAGCACTTGAGACAACTAATGGATATGGGCTTCAGTAGGACACATTGCATTGAAGCTCTACTCCATACTCTTACCGTAGAACAGGCAACAGATTATCTTCTAACAAATCCTGCAACTTCACGCAGACCTGATGCACCTGCTGGAGATGCCAGTGGTCAGGGTCTCATAATGGACTTGGAACTAGTGGATGATGATCAAATAATGCATGCCATCGCCATGTCATTAGGTGATTCAGATTCTCGAAGATTTTCAATAACTGAAGAACCTCTGCGGGACGCACCAACCACAGAGACCATTGACGAGTTCACTTACAGTGCACTAGAACAATGTCTCAATCTTCTGGATTTGATGCCAGACACCGTTTACAGGATCTGCGATCTTCTGGTTACTATAACTAAGAGAAATGGTGACGACTGGCGAGACTCTATGCTGAGACAGCTGATTCGTGAAATTGGTGATCTAGTGGATTATCTGATCGGCATTGCTGAGAGTCAGGATGAGAATGCTGGCGTAAAGTTAGTCGAATGCGAGGAAGCCAGTAAAGTCGCTGGACGTATCTACCTCTACACCCTCTTCTTCGAGGGTACCTTTCAAGAAATGCGTGTACCTTGTGCACAGAGAGTGGAAGAATGCGGCATGCTCGATAAACTCGTACGTCTATTGATAGTGAGTGAGAGTCCATTAACAGCCAATAAAAATAAAACAGTCAAGGATGGTAAGGATGGAGTTGCCACTACGAAGACACCAAAATGGCTGGCTCCTTTATTACTCCTCATAGATCGTCTGGAAAAGGTAGCTGTGCTCACGCAACGCAAACAACTCATGCACAAAGTTACAACCAGGGTTTGGAAGTGGTTTGATCTTAGTTCCGGAAAGTGGACTCCTTATTCTCCACTAAATAATCGTATAATAAATAATGCCTATTGGGCTGGAGAACCAACAGTTAGAATCACCTGCACCAGGAGACGTTACCTCATTACATTCTCTTGTATGACCCAAGTTAATGAAGACACTGACAACAGGAGACCCATTACCATGGGATTTAAATTGAATGGCAGTAGTTCGGGCGATGCAAATTCTCGTTCTGATTCAAATATGGATACCGAGGAGAGCCCGGCTGAGGATAAACGAAACGCTGTGGTACAAGGTCTGGATCCCAACGTAGCCCCAAGCATTGTACGTGCTTGCGTGAAACTTTTGGCTATTCCAGTAGACCGGGATGCTTTGCACGCACTTATGAAGGTTTGTCTGCGTTTAACACGGGATTATAAAAATGCTGAAGTATTCGCAAGAGAAGGTGGAGTACGTCTTCTGCTTGATATGACTCAGGCTAGTAGCTTCATTGGATGTATTAGCTTGAGTACTCTTTTGATACGACATACACTGGAGGAACCACGCACTCTTCGTCTTGCTATGGAGAAGGTTGTTAGAACACGCACACAGCCTAATATTCCGCCAGCTTACAAAGAGATTCTGTTTATGACGAGGCAGATCAGCAGTGCAGTTTGTCGTAACCCGGAAGTGTACAGAGAAGTTTGCGAAAATATTCTCAGAGTCGATATAGGTGTACTGAAACGTGACGACGTGGATAACAGGCTACTAGTTAAAGCTCTACCACCAAATCATTCTTCAGCTCTTCCAATGGTGGAGGAAGTCTCTATCGGAGTCATTCATGACTTACTAAATGCTCTAATAAAACCGACGCCTGTGTTACCTGATGACGCTTCTGCGTCGCCAGCTGGAAGTCCTGAAAAGAAAATCACACAACCGAGCACCGCTGTCACGAATAATAGCGCAGCCACAGCTTCATCATCTAGACGAGACGGTCTTAGGAATAACGGAACTGCCAGTACTGATGCGTTGGATGATGACGATCAAGTTTCTCAAATTATTCCTTTGAAGATGTATACGGATATTGGTAATAATACCAAGGTCGAACCGGAAGAAGCGAAGAAACCACTGTTACCAAAATCAGCGATTCTGAAGATGTTGGCAGAGGCAGTTCGCTCTTACAGTGCTGTAGCTAATCTGATAACGGAACATACCTACAGGGCTGGGCAAAGTGAAATGGTGACTGAAGACACAACTGCTTTGACGTTTTTGCTTGATAAAATATTACCAATGCTGCCAGAAAACTCTGGTGATCGACAATGCAGCAGTATGGCTAGGATGTTGATTTCTGCCATTGCTTCATGCAATCATTCACCTGATGCACAAACAGCTTTGGTAACCGAAGTGAAGGGTGCGCTTATACGAACTCTAGCGTTGCCCGAAAGCTCAGAAAAACATACTCAACTTGTACTTCTTATTGGTCTCATTTCAACAATGATTGACAGTTGTCCACCAACTTCTCACGCTCATCTGAGAACTTCATTAAAAGTGCATCAATACAGCAATGTTAATTATATTGTTAGAATAATGTTGAGAAAAGGAATAATTACTGATCTGGCCAAGATACCTCATAGTCTTGATCTTTCAAGTCCTAATATGGCTGGTACCATTAATGCTGCTCTAAAACCACTGGAAACTTTATCGAGAATCATTAATCAACCTATGCCAGGCACCGTTAACAATAAATTTCCTAAACCTAAAAATCGCACTGCGCAAGAAGAACCAATTGGCGAACAAACTGGCACAACTAACTCAGAGGCAACTCATGCAGTTGGTGAAGAGGCGAATGAGGATGCCGAAAATACCGAGCACGACATTTCAGTTACCGCTGAGAGTCTAGAGCCAACTTCGGAGAGTCAAGTTCATGAAGAGGGTGATGAAGCTGCTCTTGAAGATATTATGGATCAATTACTAGAGAGGTAACATTGCTCACTTTGATGAAGTTTAATTTTTTTTAGCTAATATAATTCATATTATTCAATTATTACCTAAGATACAGTTTTTATAATCAAGCAGTGTACTCTATTCCAGGGACGGCTCGGCCGTGACGGAGGAGCCTAGTTCCCGTCCGCACAGGCCAATGGATATTGACGATGAAAGTTTAGCAATGCGCGACAATGAGGGCGACTTTGATCCAGCCCGTGACACCACAGTAAGAGTAACATCGCTTTCTAATATCCTTCTTTTTTAAAGATTTTAATTAGCTTCGCAGTAAACTAATACAATAAAATTTGTGTATACAGGAAGATCTGATGAGTTCGGACTCAGATTCTGACAGCAATCCATCTGACGATAATGAGGACGAGGTTCAAGATGACGAAGATGAAGAAGAGGAGGAAGAAGATGATGGTAATTATGAAATTATATAAATTACATTTAATTAATTATATCACTGCATGAGGTATGTAAATTATAAATTCGGTTCAGGCGAAGAAAATGAAGAAGAGGAAGAGGAGGAAGAAGAGGGCTCTTCAAATTACGAAGAGGATGGTATGGAATTTTACGAGGATGTTGGGGAAGGCGTCTTCCGGATGCTACCAGCTGCCGAACGAGATGGCAGCAATGTTGTGATGATACAACATAATATTGAAAACCAAGACAACGCTTCTTCTACTCCTGTCTTCACAGCTCCTGGTCTTCCTTGGAATACAAGTTCACCGTTGCATCTTGGACTATTTGAAGATCCTCCTCCAGTATCCGAGGGCAATGGCATCAGCTCGCATCCATTATTAATGGCTCGTAACAATCTTGATGTTGCATCTTTACCGACCTCGAGAGCTCAACGACTTCTGCGTCAACGCAGATATCAGTATCTTCAGCTGTCGAATATACGTAGTCCTAATCCGCCAGTAATTTTACAAAGGTTAGTACTCGCAGTACTTATCACCATTATTTATGGATGTGATGTTTAATTTCTTATTTATATGATTTCTTAGACTGTTCGGTCCAGCTGCGCAGACTCTTCCTATCTCAGCTAGTCCAGTTTTGACATCTAGCTTCAGAGATACCCGTGTTCTGGTTGTGGATAATGGCCTTGGAATCTTGAATCAAGAAGAAGAGCAGATAGATTTTGTGGTACGTATTTATAATATAAAATATTTGATTGTATAGGAATTATAATTATTGACGTTTTATTATTTTTTATACATAGGATCAATCTGGTTACTTGTTCGGTCCAAGTCTTGCAGCTACATTAAACAATATCCCAACAGCCTTACATTGGTGGATCGAAGAGAGTAAGTTGCTTGATGGTGATTCTCAGCCAGACTGCTGCGTTGGTGAGTAAAGCATATCATGATTTAATACTGTTTCTTGATGTAAACTACAATAATAATCTATATTAACTCTTCAATCGATAAGCAGGAGTCGTACAGAAATTAATACCTGGACTTGAGAAATATAGAAATGCGGAGTTAGCAGAGCGCAAAGAGAAACGCAAGAAGCAACATGGTACTGAAAAGGAGCCAGAAAAAGACAATAAAGAAGTTAAAGAACAGACGAGTAAGACAGAATGTAGGTTCCTTCCTTCTACTTCTTACATTGTAAGTAGTATCAAATTCCTTTTCTAACATACACCATTGTTCTCTTTATAGCGGAAACATCAGTTCCATCATTACCATCTGAAGAGCAAAGACTTGTAGCTGCAAATCCGCAAAGGGAAGACATGAGGGAATTAGTTGCAGTGGTAGAGGCAGCAGTTGCAGCTGCAAGACAAGATCGAAATCCAAATGATGACATAATTGGTAAAGATTAGATCTACAACATAACATTTCATAACTATCAATTCACCATCAAATTATTCATCAATTCTGATTATTAATGACTGAGATAATAAAAGTCCTTAGCAACGCTGATTTGTTCACTCCTTTCAGAAGTTACTGGGGAAATGGAGGTCACTGTACAAGAAGATGAGGAACGATCACCTCCACCGCCACCAGAGGAACAGCCTATAGAAGGCAGAGATCCTCGCACAGCGTCACGTAGCACTGCAGTCGAACTTATTGAAAATATTGTAGCTCTGGCACCTGCTGTTACAGATGCTATAGCACTACAGAGTAAGAAATCTATTTTTTTTTAACTTTTCTAGATATGGAATGGAATCTTTAATTATTTTAATACAGGACAACCTGAGAGGAGTGCAGATGATCAAAATCCGGTTCTTTCGACGCCAGTACCAGTAAATTTCAATCAAGATGTTAATGACGATTTGTCGAGAGATGTAGAAAGCAGTAGCGATCCAACAGGTTGGATCAGAAGATTACTTACTGATGATAATCAGTCAAATGTGGAGAGAAAGTAAGCAAATATACAGTGGCAGAAGTTGATTAACTTTTAGAATATTTCTTATAAACTTTTCTTATGTGTAGTGCAAATGTCGTCGGACAAGGTGCTGGTTCCTCTACTTCTGAAAGAAATAATCAAGAATCTTTGGAGCAGCCACAAACACAGTCTCAATCTCAACAGCAACAACAACCGCAAGCCCAACAGCCGCAGCAACCATCACAAGAGCAACAACTACCTGACGGAGTAGATCCGTCCTTTTTAGCGGCATTACCTGAAGAAATGCGCGATGAAGTTATTGCTGAACAACTGAGGTTTGTAAAAATGTTTGCAACATGCGTATGGCGATGCGCTTTGTAACTAATTGATAATTCTATAATTATTTTAAAGGTTGCAAAGAATTAGACAACGAGCTCAAGCAACTGTAGTTGAAGAACCGACTGGTCCTGTAGAAGTAAATCCAGAGTTTTTGGCTGCTCTGCCACCAGCTATTCAAGAAGAGGTTCTTGCCCAACAACGATTGGAGCAACAACGTCACGCGGCTGCTTCAGCAAATCCTGAGGATCCCGTTGATGCAGCTGCCTTCTTCCAAAATCTGCAACCGTCCCTACGTCAAGCCGTAAGCATTGCCAAATATTATATGAAACGAATTGAGTAAATTTGACATCTTACTGAAGCGTATTTCCACTTTGCGAAATAGATTCTGACCGACATGGAAGAGTCTCAGATATCCGTGTTACCACCTGACTTGGCACAGGAAGCACAAAATCTAAGACGGGAATGGGAAGCACGTAATAGGCATATGATGCAGGAAAGATTTCTTAATCATGTCAGTCAAAGTAATACGGCCCTGTCTAGCATACTGAGAAATTCCGGAAGAGGTAAGTAATCAATTCCAAAAGAAATTTTATTCTTAGCTGAATACAAGTCTGTGACGACTAATTAATTATGTAATCATAGCACGAGGTGGTGGTACGCGTTATGCTATCCATACCGTACCTCAACGAGCACAATGGAATTCCTGGAATCCACGTGGTGAAACCAGTATGGCCCATCAGGGCGCCGGTTTGCGATTGAGAGGAAGGCAATTACTTGATCACGAATCAATGGCCTGCCTCTTAGTTTTACTGTTCGTGGATGAACCAAAAATTAACACTCTTAGATTGCACAGGGTCATTCGAAATTTGTGCTATCATGGTAGTACAAGAGAGTGGGTCGTCAAAGCTCTTCTTAACATAATGGAGAGGAGCAATGATGAGAATAGAGAGATGATTGCTGATTTCAGCGGAAAGTTCAAGAGAAAAGGACTGCACTCGGCTATAGACTATTGGTGAGTATTTTATTTAGAAAGAGTAACGTCGTTTCTTAACAATTAACAGGTTATACAGTGTTTGAATGTTTTCTTTTTGCTCGTTTATATTAGTTTCCCAAAAGTTTCCGAAACCAGGAACAATGCCCAATCCTGGTTAAATATCAGCATCGACGCAGCTCTTGGCTGTAGAGCCAATGTATTCCATGTTGTTAGGCATGGAGGAAAGAAGTCTGAACGTCAGGGAAATGTCATTGCCATTCATCCTCAAGCTGCGCCTACAGTATGCCGGTTAGTTACATGACAGAAATGAAATTATAATATACCATTTATTGCTACAGATACGTTTATTCACACACAAATATTTTTAGGCATACGCTAGAATTGCTGATTTCCTTAGCCAAGGGCTTTCCTGGATATTTCGTACCGCTTAAGTCTAAGGAATCTGAGGACAAAGATAAAGACACGTCCGCGAATAAGGAAGAAAATGTTGGAAAGGCAAAGTCCAATTGCAAACCAGGCAAGAGTGACTTCCCTGATTTCTGGGACATGCTTCTGAGGTTGGACTCCTGTGCTTCTAAAAAGGGAAAATCTGTTGCACGAACTCACTCGAATTCAAATTTGGGTTGCGAACCAGAGCAGAGCATGACGTCTTTCGAAGCTTCGGCATTTGGACAACTAATATCAATGCTCAACTGGTCTGTTATCAAACGCAGTAGTCAACTAACGGACAAACTATTGCGACTCTTGTCTCTTATATCAATTGGCTTGACGGAAGCGAATCCCTATCGTCGACAAGATGGAGCCAAGAATAAAAAAGTGGACTCGAATAAGGAACAGAGTGTTGCTGCCCCAGAAGGTCATCTTAGGCTGGCTGTACAAGTACTTACCAGCAAGAGTTGTTCGGAGGAGGGACTTGAGGACGCAACAGCACTTCTTCTTAATCTGTCACATTGTCCTGATCCAACTAGGCAATTGGTACGCATTACACGATAGATAAATATATACTATGCAGTTTTCAATAAATTTAATTAATTAATGTTACATCCCTTACTGATCTCTCTTTCTAGATTTTGAAATTACTTTTGGAAGGAGCAATGGAACTAGCCACTATGGTCTGTGAACATATTAATGACCTGATGATGGAACTTCAAGTCCTCAACCGTGAACTGAATCGTAGAATCTCCATTGAAGAGCAACCATCTAGCAGTGCTGGTGGAGTTGGCCGAGGAACTCTTCTAGACAGGTTTGTTTTCTTTTCAACGATTTCTTTCCTTTGACTTTCATTCGTATTAATTATTGAAATGATTAATCATTTGACATAATAACATCATACGATTTTCTGTTGGTTTCTGTTTAGATTTACAAATGAAAGCGTGGTAGTAACAGCTCCAAGTAAAGTTAAAGCAGGAACTGATCTCCAGTTGCCGTCCATGGGTGCTCTGGTCAGCAAGACTTCTAGTCAGGCCTTTTTCCTTCGAATACTTAAGGTCATTGTACAGATTAGGGAAGCTGTGCGCTTGGCTAATAGAAAGAAAGCTGGTAAGTTATTCTCCTTTTTGAACACAATCACTTCAACTGTAATGTGTCGTTTGATAATAATTACAATAACGTAATGTAACTTCCTTAGAAACAAACCAGCCCACAGAAACTGCCATGGACACAGGGACATCCAGTCAACCACAGACTTCAGGTAATTAATCGTATATTGTTACTATTTTTCATACATACTGACGATGAAAACACGTTGAATAAATGCATTATATCTTTATAGCAGAAGATAATACAGAAGGCGATAGTGTCGCTATGGACACGACACAAGCGAACTCTTCAAATTCTGATAACTTCAAACCCACCTTCTCAAAAAGTGGTAAGTCTTATATTATAAAAATGTAAGGAATTATGCTCGTAATCTATATTTTTTAATTATTTTAGATGAAGAGAAATCCACACTACCATTACTAAGCGAAAGCCTAGTGTTAGATAGCCTTTGGGAAACATTGAGTGCGTGTCTACTCGAACTGGAGCATACTCCTGATCATCACGCCGTCCTAGTCCTACAGGTCAGTTTACTTGATACAAACATTTATTTGTTCTTTGCATTAATTCTCATCGCATACTTATTCTGTCAAATAATTTCAGCCTGCGGTCGAAGCATTCTTCCTGGTACACTCATCGTCCAGTTCAACCAGAGAACGTAATAGCGATACAATAACAATAAATACAGAATCCCGAGAAGTTGTACCAGATCTAGCACCAGTTTCGCCAATATATTCAGATAACGAAGGCACATCTCAGTCGGAAGCAGCAATTAACACCTCGTGGGATATAACTCCAACACCACAAAAAACACTACCTCCTGACCAATTGAAGTTCCTCAAATTTGCTGGTATGTATTTATACAATATATCTCTTGTACGAGCAAACAAGAGTGTCAGAACCAATAATTCCCAATTAATTCATGTTTTTTTTTTCTTTACTCCAGAAACACACAGAACGGTTCTGAATCAAATCTTGAGGCAAACGACAACTCACTTGGCTGATGGACCCTTTTCCGTCCTGGTAGATCATACACGGGTTCTTGACTTCGACGTAAAGAGACGATACTTTAGAACAGAACTCGAGAGGATGGATGAAGGCATTCGAAGAGAGGAACTAGCCGTACACGTACGAAGGAGTCACGTATTCGAAGATTCATTCAGGGAACTTCACCGTAGGAATGCGGACGAATGGAAGAATCGTTTCTATATAGTTTTCGAAGGTACTTTATCCTTGTACTACCTTTTTTTTAAGCACTTGAAGATAATAGTTTTGGAGTAGTCGTATTTATATTTGTTGTTTTCAGGTGAAGAGGGTCAGGATGCTGGTGGTTTACTCAGAGAATGGTACGTCATAATTTCAAGGGAGATCTTCAACCCGATGTATGCACTCTTCACGGTCAGTCCCGGTGATCGAGTTACGTATATGATTAATTCATCTTCTCACTGCAACCCTAATCACTTATGCTACTACAAATTCGTAGGGCGAGTAATAGGTAAGTTGCTGTTAAATATTGAAATTCTTCATAATTATTGAAGAAGAATTCGACACTGTTGATAATAACTAATTATTTCCAATAGCCAAGGCCATCTATGATAACAAATTATTGGAGTGTTACTTCACGCGTAGCTTCTACAAACACATACTCGGAATACTCGTGAAGCATACTGACATGGAGAGTGAAGATTACAGCTTCTATAAAGGCCTTGTGTATCTGACAGAACACAATATCTCTGATCTTGGATACGAACTGACATTTTCAGCAGAGGTACTGATAAACGGATTTTATCTGTCACTTCTCAAATAGTTTTACAATTTGAATCGGATTTGATAAATTAAATCTACTATTTTTAGGTAAACGAATTTGGTGTCAACGATGTTCGAGACTTGATTCCAAATGGCCGCAATATAGTCGTAACAGAAGAAACGAAGCTGGAGTATATCCGTTTGGTGTGTCAGATGAAGATGACTGGAGCTATTCGTAAACAGTGAGTACCTCTTCGTGCTTTCTTAATTCATGTCACTGGGATTGCTAAGTTTAATTTTAATGTATGATAATATAACTCTTTTTCTCTTTTCGTTGTACTACCAGACTCAACGCATTTTTGGAGGGTTTTTACGACATTATTCCAAAACGACTGATATCCATCTTCAACGAGCAGGAGTTAGAATTACTAATTAGCGGCTTGCCTAATGTCGACATTGAAGATCTTAAGACTAATACCGAATACCACAAATACAGTCCCACATCATTGCAGGTAATTATTTAATTATCTAAATTGTTACAGTCTACAATAGTCCTAATGTCTTATTAATCATTTCGTATCTTACACAGATCCAATGGTTTTGGCGTGCATTGAGAGGATTCGATCAAGCAGACAGGGCAAAGTTTTTGCAATTTGTTACTGGCACGTCGAAAGTACCTTTGCAAGGTTTCGGTGCCTTGGAAGGTATGAATGGTGTACAAAAATTCCAAATTCATCGAGATGACCGCTCAACTGATAGATTACCCTCAGCCCACACGTGGTAAGTTTGATGTCCAATGATACTTTCAATTTAAGCAATAGGTTTCTTGCGCATTGTGTCGTCACTTAAATGGAATCCAATCGCATCAAATTAAACCTGTACGCATAACATTTGTCATTACAGCTTCAATCAGTTGGATTTGCCAGTCTACGAAACATACGACAAACTCCGTAGTAATCTGCTGAAGGCAATTCACGAGTGCAGCGAAGGATTTGGATTTGCGTAAATCTTACTGTGAATGGAAAAGAAACCGATCGACGCTCTCACGTGTTTAAGGTATCTGTCTCTTAAATGTGATGTTGTGTCTGTCTGGACTATGTTCTGGACACATCGTTTGTAAAAAAAAAAAAGGAAAAAGAAAAGAAACTATTTGTTTTTGCACTATCCAATCATAGAGAGAAAAGAACCTGGTAACATATGCTTGATCTTCACTCAAGATCTTATTACTACCGATTTATTCGATATATACATATAAATACACGCATATGTATATACATATAACTAATTATCGTGTAATTACGGAGAGTAACCTTCGATGCTACCCAAGTTAGAGTTTATTTTGTTCAGAAGGATCTTGATGAAGACGCAGAGCTTAAGCTTAATTCCCAACAAAGCAAGATTGGGGCGTTTAATTAAGGTTAATTGATAAGGCTATGATAAGATTCATATGTAAGTGTATTGCTAGATAGGACTCTGAGTATGTTTTAAGGGATAAATAGGGAGAAAATTGTAATATACTGCACTTTAAAGTGATCAGCGATATGTTGTAACCGGTTCGATAGTTTGAATAGTACTGCGGGGACAATGATGAAATGCCACAGTGTTTAGACAGACAGCGAACAAAAGCGCAACGGAGAAAATGAAAGGTTTGAATGACAAAGTGATAACGATGACGATAAGTAAAATCGTGAGTGCAAAAGATAAGAAAGAAAAATGGGCGATATTATGTGTGTATGTATGTGAAGAGATTATGCGTCTACGGGGTATTACAATGAAGCGCCAGCCTAATTAACTGAACCGCTATAATTATAAACACAGTCTTGTCCCCCAAGAAATGTATGGTTGTACACTATTATTAATAATTAGAGATAATTTTTAATTAATAGTAATGCTTTTTAATTATTATCATTTTAATAGTAATCATTCGAAATGTGATGTTACAGAAATGTAATTTTTTCTTGAAATCTAACAAAATAAAGTTTACAGTTGAACCGGCATTACTCCAAAAGACATTAAATGGGGCAGTATCAATGTTATACATACAATATATCATATATCAGAGACTCCTTCCGAATTTGTTAGGGAATTATTGCTTAGGAATGGCTGAAATAAACTGAATGTTGTATTTCTTATAAATGTCTTGATTTATTACACATCGATTAACCTCAAGTTTGTGGAATATACTTCCACTTTGAAAATTACATGAATATCCTGTATACTACTACACACTTACAAATAAAGCGAGTACTAGATGTTTCATTCTTAATAATAAATAAAGGGTTGTGATGTACTATTCATTCTTATTTTATTGCAAGCCTTGTATTTTGCATTCACTGTATAGAATATTTTCTTCCGTGCAAAGATCAATTTGTGATTATATGTGATGACCACAATTTTCTACGTCGTATTCAATGTTTTATGTTACTACTGCAGAATGCAAGTGTCGCGCACCCAGTGTTCATCCGTATGAGGTTAGAGATGGTCGGTTTGAACAGTATTTCCTTTGACGAAAATAATTGTACATTTATGAACAAGTTGAAATACTGTTTGATGAATGTAATCGTTGCATCGTGATCTAAATTTGTGAAAAAATTGATTACTTTTATCTGTCAGAGGAATGTGATTAGAATTTTATATATCGTCAGCATACGATTAGTCGTATGATTTCTTTAGGTTATGTTACATTTGTTATTAATTTTAAATATACAATTTTTTGGAAATAAATCAGAAATGACGTGACCTTTGGTCAAGCATCTAGACAAATAACACTTTTGTACCCTCACTGTGCTACGATAATGTTTGGAATTCCACTTTAATGCAATTCTGACAGCAGGGTATTTAAAGGTTTCATAAGGATGATAGATGGATAATGTTATTAGTTATTAACAATATAGTGCCATGGATCTTGACATAGGAAATGAGGTGAACCAAATTTATGTATATTTACAAAAGTTATTCTTTTGACTGTTGATTTGAGAGCAGGATCGATATCTTTGATTCTTTACTTGTTTTTTTATACAGGAACAGATACTTTTGGAAGCAGACACAGTTTATTTGCTAATGAAAAAAGGCTTTCCAATATCACGAAATGTCAGGGTTCAGTGGATGTTAGAACATTTGGAAAGCATTATAACGATACAACATCCAGATATACAAAATGAAGAAGTTCCAGAACTGGAAATTGTTTCTGTCCTTCCAAGAGATATGCCAGCTTCTTGGAGGTCGGATAATAGTTATTTGTATCAATATAAGATCACTACTGCAACTTCCCTAGTTTTTCTGGCTCACAAGTATAGGATGGCTTTCAGTTTAGACCTTAGTCCATCTCTTGCCACTGTTGTGAGTGATATTATAATTCTCAATAATGGTCTAATTTATAAAGGTGAATATCTAACATCTAACTTTATTATTTCAGGACATCCAACATGGGGAAATTGTGATAGATGAGGTTTATTTGGCAATGAAGCAGTGTCTGGAATGTATAGTTAAACCTGTATGTATTTCAACAGATGAGATTATAGTATATTATCTGGTTCGCACAATATGTTAAATACATCTTCTTTTATAGTTTATTGTCCCAGGAAGTAAGCGAATAATGCAGCCTGAAATTTACATCACAATAATAGCTCATACACCATTCTTCACAAGTCCTGCTCAACAAGTTCTTGTACAGGGTTGGCTTCTTACTGTGAAAAACATTGAATATCTGATACAATACATAGAGCAGCAATTAAAATGTTTGGAAGAAAAAGTAGCATTGGTCACAGGCATAGCTAACCAGCAATTAGAGACATTGAGAGCTGAAAGCGAAAGATTAGTAGGAGGACTTTTTGAAGAGGGTGGCATTTGCATAGGTCAAAACAACAGTAACAATGTTGCAAATATTTCCATGGTATCACCGGAAGCTAGTTTTATTAATATGCTACGATATGGAATTCTAGCACTTGCTCTTCTTCCAGAGCACAGTTGTGCTCGTAGGTTTCTCTTAAGCTATTAACCAGATTGAAAAACAATTTATCATACTAATAATCAAATCTACTTTTATTTTCTAGATCTTGTAGTGGTATCTGATGGCATAGTGGGTGTAGCGGATGTGCACGTATTAGATTCAGTGCTGCAACAACTACGAGCATCCACAGTTGCATGCACTTTTATACATGTGGGCAGTACGTATCATCCACACTGTGCAGAAGCTCTAGTTCCATATCCAGACTTGTTACGGTTTCTGGCAAGAGCCACATTAGGATCTTATATGACTTTCATTCCACAACCAGTAAGACCCTTTTAATCGATATATCCTAAGATGTAGAAATCAAGTCTAACGTACAAAATAATGAATCCTCAACCAGGTACCAATGGATGAAGCGAATATGAATCTTTACCAGCAAAATTTTCTGTGCTGGCATTTGTATCGTGACAATTCCATCACAGCGGATGATATGAGAGCCTGGTACACAGAAAATACTTTGTTTCATAGTCAAAAATCCCCTCAGCTTTTGAGGAAAAAGCAAATCGATGACAAAGTCACTTGCACACTGAGTAGTCTACTGTGCTGTCGTTTGCGAGAAGGTTATTTAATAAAAAGGGTTACATTGCGGGATGGCTATCTCGAATTGTGTTTTGTGCTACCCTGGAAAACACATGTATTTTTGGAATATCTGGTAACATGTCAATGGCCCCCAAAGTCGTTGGCTGGATCAAACACTATTCAATACACGATCACAATCGAAGGTGAGTATATACAATTGTCTGCTGCTCCTCAAAGTATTTAAGAAGTCGGCAAGTTTTATACATGTTTGCAGCTCCTTATGAATTCCTGCATGATATCACGTGTTTATCTAAAAAACCATTGAAATCGCAGTATCGTCAGAGCGTCGTCTCTCGATTTTGGATAGCATTATCGTCGTTAACAGAGAGCGATAACATGCTCTCACATTTCAGTTGGTTTCCTGGATCAGGTTGGCCTTGGTACAGCGTACCAGATACCATCAAAAGTGGTATGCCAGTTTTCTATTTGCCAACGTATCCTTCAGTCAATACTATATTGCTCAGGTACGTATAGCGCGAGGTGAATCATTTCCTGGAGAAATCCAAAATACGTTTATCTTTTCAGCGATGCTGCCTGTCCTCAATTTGGTCAAATTTGGCAACCAGTTGTATCTCTGGATCCACTTCAGTGGGCTAGATGGATGCATTCTCAAAGAGTTACCTTAGTATTGTCACATGATAGACCCCTACCAAGGCATCTTCATCAAGCTAATCAGAGTGGAAGGTTTCAATGTGTTCAATGCAGACAAGCAGCTGCGTCTCTGTACGCTATGCTGAAAAACTGGGCTACATTTGTCCTAGTTGAGAATCATACCTATGTTCAATTTATATACCGTGAAATGGATAAACCACCAGTATCATTCTCCCTTATTCGCGTGAGCTCCAAAGCACTCTGTGTTGTATTGAACGTGGCTTTTGCTGGTGGTACAGAAGGTGTTGTCAGACACAACGTAGTCGTAGATCTCGTGGATAGATTGTCTAAATTAACGTTACCAAACAGACCTACGGAACAACGAGAGATTCCATGTTGTACAATTGTTCATAAACCGTTAGAAAGAATTCTTATTCGGTATGAACGTATGCCTACTGACTTGAGCACCGTAGTATTTCCAGATGGAACACAACCAACTGTCATGAAAAATACCCCAATTCCTGGTGGTAGTTTGACAACAACGTTGTCCAGATATTTGTATCACAGTCGTTGGCTTTGGCTTGTTAAAAAACCACTTATTCATACAATTCCTGACATAGTTTTACCTAGACTGAACACGACAGCCATTGCTAGGATACTCTCCACGATCACCAAGTAAGAATCAATACATTTTTGTCATATTGAATATGAATAATCAAAAAAAATATTTGTTTTTTTACAGAATACGTTTAGCCGAAGGTTTTAGCTTTGCCTACTCTGCTGCGGGTATTATAAATATGGTTTTAGAAGTACAAATGCAAGGTCCTGGTGTTGAAGATCTATCACATCCATGTATTATACAATACGTTTTGTTCCCACCTCACAAAACTGTTAATCCATCGATGGAACAAGAAAGTGGGTCAGAGGAAGATACCGATGAAGGTAAACAGATATCGAATTAGTTATATGTTGAAAGTATTTCTGTGCCATGCTTTAGAATTTTCTAATTAATTTTATTTTACTTAGGAACTGGTGACGGAGATGGTGGTACTGAGGATAATGAGTCCTGTGGTGATTTTCAAATTGTAACTGAAGTCTGGATTGAGCCCCAATGCGGCCGAGTTCAACTACCGATTCATCAGACAGCTGAATACATGCATCCACTTTATTACCATCAGATACCCGATGCGGTGAGTCTAATTTTATACATAATTAAATGTATCTTACATCATATAAATTTATTCGCCAAATATATAATATCCAGTCATGTTCTTTGCTACAACCTTCATTGGTTAACGTGACCAGAATGATAAGACTGCTTGCTTGTGAGAGTTAGTCTCAATGACGATATGATATCTAGATTCAATACCTTACAATTCTCCTGATTACATTCGATTCTTGAGGAATACCAGGTCTAATCAACTCGATACACATTCGGTCAAATTAATTTCAGTGTTATATAAAATATTTATATACATATAATAGCTAAAACTTTACAATTGATCAATTAACATTATCAATCCTGAGAACTTACAATTTTTTATTGATCCTGAATCCTAAGATTATCCAAAGCAATATTCATATTAATTTTAAGTTATTTTCACCAGTTTCAAAAAGCTATAATAATTTTTCATTTTGCCATCCTAAAAATTGTTCATTGCAATTTTCAATCTATACCAAAAATTAACGTATTAGGGACTACTATAACTTTGAAAGCATCTCTCCAATTCCTGGAGGTATCCTTATCTTAAGCCGACATGATAATGTTCGTAATCAATAATATTCAAAGTTCCACGGACTGGTGGCTTTCTGAAGAGGTTTATTTTGTCAGTAACGTCTATCTCTGTGCAAACATCTCCGTCGGAGAGGACCGTATATCCACTAGCCGATGCACTCTGAACCACGTTGCTGAATATTCCTCCAAGATCCAAAAATCCATGATACCTACGACGTCTGAGAGGAAGGAATCACCCAAACCTATCCAGATATATTATATCAAAGATTCATTCAGAAAATGCACCTGTGATAAACTTAATATTCTCATCGACTATCATAGTCAATTAAATTTCAATAAATGTCGCTCCTTTATTCTTCTTCTTCTTCTAAGCACTATCTCAAACGAAGATGAAAACTAATGAGCGTTTTCTTTTTGTCATAAAGTTATATAACCACGAATTGTCTCCACCTCAAAAAATACGACTCACTCGTATCACATCGCATTTACAAACATGACCATCCCAAGAGCAGAGGGAAAAACTGTCGAACCTATTTGAGCAACAAATGCGTCATTTCAAGTGAGCAGCGACGTTCCCTGAAAATTTAACTGAGAACATTGACAAGTCATGGTTACACAGAGCAAATTCAAGTAATTCACAGCTTTGGGAAGTCATCTAAATCCTAAAGGTATTCAACAAGCCAATTGTCAGTACAAACCAGTCAGGTTTTAATGAAATAATCAAACCAGATCTTTTTCATTGATTCGCTCGAGAAATCTCATCAGTGCTGTTTATATTATATTTATTATCTATAGCACAACTGACTCCACTTTATCTACAGATATACTTATCCAATAGTTGCAATCATGAGCCGTGACATAAGTATCCAGTAAGCTTGTGCATTTTTCATTGTGACCTCTTCAAACTCGTATCTTCCTATTACTCGTTCATAGTTCTCCCGAGACTCTTTTTACGTTGGAACGCTTCGAATTGAACGGACATTGGTTCTTTTTGTTCATCTCTATTTTCTTTTTAGAAAGAAAATGAAATACGATTTCGGTCCCCTGCTTACTTTCGGCCCAGTTCCCAGTGTCTGGAATATCGTTCCATGTCTTTTAGGCTGATTTCAATGAAGAGTATCGATGGTGCAATAACTCGGTACCATAAAAAGGGCGATAGTTCGATCGTTGAAAATTGTGTGTCGTATGTTGAAAAGATGTAACCATCTATCGCCGAGGTATCGTTATCGTTATCGGGGTGGGGCTCCGATATCGATGAGGGAGCTAGAACGGGGTTTTCCTATCAGTCTCCTCAGGTATATATATGGCCCAGGGCGTATTCTGGGCCCGCTAGTGATCGGATTACCTCTACCGATTAACTTTTCGTGCGTTTTCCTCTACGGAGCGAATGTGGTCTTCGGTCATTTATTATTTTAATCTCACAAGAGATATCTGTCCAAAGTGTCACCGCTTACGTGTCCTCGGATAATCGCGATTTCACCGGGCATAACGACGAAGTTGCTTGGCTATAAAAAAAAAGTACAGAATATATTGCACGTGAATGATAAAAAATACCAGATACATTGTTTCGTCTATTTAAATAATTATATAAAAATTAATAATCAAACGGGAGCTGTAATTTTAATTATTTTTAATTTTTTGTATTTTTTTTTGTAATATAAATATTCTGGTGTCACGTACTCGCAGACGATCTTATCGGTTCAACGATCGATCTTTCGTCGCGTAACTGTTATCCACATTGATTGTGAATTAACGAACGGTTATCGGTATTTGTTAATAATCAGTTTTAAAAAACAAAAACGTTTTAATTTCTTCTCGTCTCACCTCGATCGAACATGGAGCAGAATTCGTCTTGGAATCTTTCTTTCTTCCTTTACGATGTCTTCGTCATTTCCTGCGGACCTCCTACGTTCTAGGACTACCGATCACGATCTGCCATATCTTTAGTTGGAAGTGGGGATCTAGGCAGTGAGCAATTTTGCTCTGGGAACTTGCCAGATCTAACTCTTCCAGCTCAAGGTCTCGCGGAACATCGTCATCTATTCTTACCTGGTACTATCGCCGATTTTATCGACGATCAATACATTTCGAATTGGCTATATTTCGTGAAAAGAATCATTTATCTGAGCGTCATGGTTCAAGTGGAGAAGTGGTCTCTTCGCTTTGCGTTAAAGTGAGATTCAACTCCTCCAACTTATTCCTGGCTGCTCGAATTACCACGGCCATTTCTAATCCAGATCTTATGCGATTGACTGATAGATATATTAGGAAAAATTTGTCTTGCAATTTATTTCGTGGAACTCATGGAAAAATCAGCAGACAAACAATATAAATATATTTTCTTTCAAGGGACATTATTTTATTTATATACGTTACATATTTATTTTTGTATCTTTTTTCTAGACTTTACTTTGTACCAAATAAAGCTGTACCTTCATCCCGTCCAGTTGTCATGTCCAATAAATTGTTAAATCGAAGAACCTATAATTAATTGAAACAAAACTTGTTATCAGACCAGTACAAAAATTCATTGGCATTGTATTATTATGGTTTGTAATAAACACAATATATTATTTTTTCTGTTCATTTCTTTTTAATTATCACGAATCGAGTATTCCTGTGTAATCGTATTATGATATCTGATATCATTTTAGTTAAAATCACAGTTCAAAAACTGTATGCAATAGTCTTAGTTATTCTGCAGACACATATTTGTATGTTGTATTTTGTATTACATATGCCACAATGTAATGACAAAGTGTTACATGAAATCTACCTAAAATCTGGCTTCTTACAAGTGTTTACCTGTATCGCCTAGAATACGTAATAAAAAAAGACTGGTTAGGTTAGCCAGTGTCATAATTTACTGTAGGCTTGTAAAATTAGTGTACATACATTATTTTTATCCTGGTTCAATGACTCACTACAATGGTATCAGTTTATTTGAGCACGTGACAGCCGAGGGACACACCTAACTTACGTGGCTAAGACTATAGAAAATTTTATTTTCATCAATGAACGATCAATCATTCTTTCTGGACGTATTCATGTTATTCATGTTTTTGGGTTTGTTTCTTATCGACTTCAGATAGCCCAGATTGATGAGGAGTGCGTTAATGCCTTACTGACGTTGGAACACTTGAGTCTACTGAGTCAGGTCATCCCCAGTGAAAAATTAAATGGTCCTACACCAGGACAACAGTGCCAAGGAAGTCATGCTGCTGGAGGAAGCACTGGAACACTTGGAAATTGTAATAGACGCGGTCCATCTGCTACATTTCATGAGGGTCCACCTAATACTGATCAACGAATTCACTTGGTGCCATTCACTTTTGAAATACTCAACATTTTGCCAAAATGTCAACAGGCTGAACTTCTCTTTTCTATGTTCAATGACGGTCAGCATCTTTCTCCTGTAGGAAAAGTCTTGACGATTCAAGTCGTTGGGAAACTATACTTGATGTTGTTTTTATCTTGGACTGTTACAGACCCAATATGCATAGATGAGAATAACTATGGTGCTAATGGAATTCTAATGGAAGGATTTCTTGAGCATGTTAGGCGTCTTCATAATAAGGAATTATTTCTTACCCCTGAGGATTCAGAGAATTTTACAGAGATGCTGTTAAACAGATCACGAGATAATGGACCGCCTTTTCCCTTCTCCATTAAGACGGGTATAACAAACAGTTTGTTTTTGATCACTCATAAGCTTAGAGTAACATCATCATGTTTATATCGTCCATATTTTTTAGAAAATTCGGCAGCCAAACCACAATGGAGATGCTTTATCAAAGGGATAAGTGTCACTCACGTAATCGTTACAATGTTACCAGCATCTGCGGGAGATGTACGTCTGTTTATCAGTACTGCGGGAGACAATGATAATAAAAATTATGATAATCATAGTCATTGCACTGGCCAAGATGAATCAATCATGAATTCTCATGATTTAGAAAAGAAAGATTCGAGTTCAGCCTCGTGTATAAGAAAAATCAAGAGATCTGAATCATTTAGAAATTTACCAATTGGTGAAACAGACTCTAATGGCTCGAGTCAATGTACCACAGCACATAGTACACCAAAAGCTAATCCTTGTAGAAGGCCAAAAGATACTCCTAAGCAGGAATTGATCTTACCGATTTATGTTTATGATTGTTCACTAGCTGTACTAATTGATGCTCTCGTTGAGAAACTTCAATCACCACGTGCCAAAGATATTTATCAAAATCACACGTTCAAGGTAGGAGAACAGTTCGGGGAGGATTTTGTGAACTTGAAATCCGGTTGTGACACTAAACCTTCATCGCCTGAACCTAAGAGCGAGGATTCCGATAATATATTTAATGGTAATATTCAATTGAATTGATTTTTATAAAGTAAGATTCATTTTAGAAATGATTAAAAAACCTTTTCACTCTTACAGATCAACGAAGCCTGACAGAGCACTGCAAGCTTTTGAGCTTAGCTCATTGCAAATGCTATGTGGTGGCTGTTTACAAATCCCTCGCTCTTCAGCATCCGTTAAGCTACGAAGATATGGAAGCTGCGGTTGATCAGTGTGAAGAGCATGTCGTTGAAATCAATGTCACAAAGTATTTTCAATCCGTCTGTCGTCATCTTAGTTCTTCCTCAGACAGTGGCTTGCAAAGTCGCTTAGAAACTGCTGCGTGTAATGATGTGCAACCTTTGCATAATCTGATTAAAGATAAATTTGAGAGGATAATGACTGTAGCATTTAGAACAGTGCCGGCTCATCCAGAATTTTACTATTGTTCGCCCTCTTGGACTCTAGACAGAGTGGTAGGCTATTGTTGTCATGGATTAATTAATCTGAATTTTTTATTATATAAATTTTGCATTCTATATTGAAGTGTAAAAATACTTGCAGGAGAGATTGAATTCTAATAGAACAGATAGCGATGACGAATTGGAAGGCTTTACTTTTCACTCAGAAAGTATGGATTGCAAGGCCGATAATAATGTCGTAAAGGGTAATTATTAGTTTGATATCCAAAAGAGTATATCTTAATGTAATAATTACTTAATGATGCATCCTCTGTTAATCAAGCTATGAATGCTACGTGGCCAGCAACAAATCTTCAAGATACCGCAAAACTTTCCAGTCGTGCTTCAACAGGATCTCTTAGCTGTGACTTTCGTGAAGATGACAATTTCAACAAGGAGCATCCTCTCTTCTTACAATTGAATTGCTCAATTCATTCAAAATCTAACATATCCTCGGTACCCGTAAAGCTTCTGCCAACTTGTTTTACTGAAATAGTACAGAGACTTGACGATTATGAGGATCGGGATCCGTCATATCTGAAAATCACTCTTGATATCATGTGTTTGAATCTTCCCAAGGAAGTGCTTGAAGTCAGTTTAGAACATAATCCTGGTCTTAGAACCACGTCTTACTGTAGTGGTTCTCCTTTAAGTAGCACACGCACTGACAGTGAAAGTAGTCCTGGTAATGATATACAACTATCCGAGACGCAGGAACCGCTACAAGAAAGAATTCCTCATCTTCCGCTTTACCAGCACAACGCTATTGCAAATTTAACGGATGAGATCGAATGGCTACTGCAAGATGAAACCGCTACTGCTCTTCTTGATCAATCTACACCTTCTGAAGAAACTTTAAACTTTGTCGCTCGGCATGTTTCAGAATCCCACGAACGTTCGAGTTGCCATACAGATAAAGTTCCATTGCATTTTGTATTTCCAGCTGAGCGTAGCGTTCCAAAATTCTTGGCAGAATTAAAGAAACTTGAGATAGATCGTTACTGTATGAGGCCGGAAGGTGATTTGTTTTATTTTGCAAAAAATCCTGCGCGAAAGTCAAGCGTTGTGGAACGGATATCTGAAGACAAGAAAGATTTGGAAGATCAGATATTTGAAGAAGGTAAATGCATTGTTAATTATACTAGTACAAAAATTAAATATAATTACGAAATCTAATAAGGATTTTGTACAGGCACAGACAATGCACCTCCGGATAATAAGAAGCAGGAGGAAACCGACACCAATAATCGTACTAGTCGACAAGATTCTGGTGATCCATCCGGTTGTCATTCAGAAATTTCTAGTCTAGGTGAAGGACCAATAGGAACAGATGACGGATACGAGGGTGATAGTAGTAATTCCGAAGATGATTGTCATTGGCTGGCTGACTTAGACAAGCGTAGAATTTTACTACCAAACTTTTGGTTGATTTTAAAAGTCCAGCTCAGTCACGTGGACGTTTACTTCCATTGCAGGTATATAAAGTAATACCATCCTATTGCATGGTTGAAATTTAATCATTTGATCATTGCAGATTTCTAGAACTAGCTTCACCGGAAGTAGACCGTTACCGTCAGATTCAGAAGATGGTAGTCTCACAGATAAAGGCTATATGTCGTCGAGTGAATCAGTACCTCCTTCTGCAAAATCTTCACGATACACGCATCTGTGATCCTCTCCTGGAACCTGAGTCAACAGAAGATCATAATAACTGGAGAGGAGAGACAGGAAGCGAATCAGGAAGCTCTCTTCAGAATCACAATCCAACATCAAACGCTACTCCAGGACTCTTTCGGTGTCCCGTTATATGGGAAGTTCCATTCTGTCTGCATCCACGGCTAAAAACCGGCCCTGGGAAATCCGGATTGTCTCGTGGTATCAAGGCGCTGCATGGCGTACTAAACCGCTTCTCAGTGAACAACAGAAACAACATGTTCGTTTACCAGGAACCAAATGAAAATGTCTTTTATCTGCGACTTCACGAACAAACTAGTGAGGCCAAGTGTTTTCAAAATAAATTATCGGAAAGTGATGAGAGACTAGTCGTTTCAAGGAGCAGTAGTGTAGCATCGTTGTCACAATCCAGATGCCACGGTTCGTCCAATGATCAGACATCAGCCGATGACTCCAGACCCAGGGTGCGATCCTTTGGAGAAAAGGAGTGTGATATTCTGAACAAATCTGGCGACTCTATTATACTCATGGTACATGGGATATCGGAGGCTGGTCAACAAGTTAAGTGTGGGCTCGTACAAGTACTTCAGAATAGGCTGGATGATGCTGTACTGGAAGTCTTGTCTGGATTGCTTGCCAGGAATCCTATGTGCAAATTGACACCAGCTGATGTGCATTTTATACAGAGACCATTCAAGTCAACAGAAAGCATCGTACAATTATCTGTGCAACCACATTGTTTACCTAGAATGGACGCTTTGGGTTATTATCTTAGGCAGAATATACTCCAATTTTTACATATACCCAAGTACACGGATCCTAGGTCGAATTATCATTTTCAAGATTACTTTCAACCGGAAGGATCTGACAATAGAGTGTCTGAATCTGATATATTTTTATACAATCAAAGTCAATCCAGTGGCAGTAGAGGAATTGCTTGTATTGCACTAGCTATTGTCAATTCTAATGGTGATCTAATACGGACTGAGAGAGCTCCAGTTACAGATTCCAGTTTACCTATCTCGTTAAAGGTTGAAGATTTTGAGGAGATAGTATCCACTTCTGTTTATGAAGGCAACAAGAATTCAAATGCCAAGTCCAATACTAAACCTGAAGCTTTGATCGAATTTAGGATCTGGAAACAGGGCCGTGTAAATCTTGAATCTTTAATACAAAAATTGCGTTCTGCTGTGAAACACGCAACGTGGGATCTTGTTACAGAATATAATCTTCTACCTACTGTTCTCACAGAACCATTGTCATGTGATAACATTCAAATGCGACCCACAGTAAATAAGGAAACCCAAACACCCATCAAAATCAAGACCAATAAGGGAAAACTTCATGAGAATATTGAAATTAATCACTATGAATATGGAGAAGAAGGGAAATTACATGAAGTTTATCATATGACTTTGGCTTACTGGTTTCAGTTTGCATTAGAAATTGGTGTTCCTGCTGTTAAGAAACATGTGGTTGTCATTCAACGACGGCATCCACTTCCGGTTGTTGTAAAGGAACTTCAAAACCTTATACGTAGCAATGCACCGGATACGACAACTAAAACATTTGTTCTTCGAGATCGACAACCATTTTTAAACACTAATACAGTTAACCAGGAGGATCTACTTAATAGTAAACCGTTCAAGGCATCTGAGAGCATGGAGAGTATTAATATAGGGTGGTTATCAAGATCCTTAAAGATGGAAGTTGATGACAGTCCTGTGGTGTATATTCCTTGTGATTTGTCCAGAGACGATCATAGTACATTTACCAAGTGCATTTTAGTAGCAAGAAATTTTTATCAATGGAAAGCCTCTTTTGGAAAAACTGTAGAACCGGACTTGCTGGGTCCTAAAGGTAAGAACTAATAAATATTTATAATCTATATCATGCAATGGATAATATTTTTTGTAACAAATATTCTTTTTTAGATCAAAAACTAGTTCAGAAGTTTAATCCTTTGATACTGGATTCAAAATTTGTACCGCGACAGCGATTTCTCTTGGCCAGAGTACAAAGTGACAATGTACGATTGATCAATTTAAAAAAGCTACAGTCGATTAGATATAATGACAAATTCAATGAGTGTCTATTACTTTGTTTTTTGCAGATTATCTTATATATGTACAATTGGTCCAAGGAGAGATCTGAGATACTAATAAAGCAGGCAACAAAGCTGGGTACATGGCTAACATCAAGATCCAGTTTATTCTCAAGCATAATAATGCAAAAATTAGGAGTGTTTTATCACCAGCCTATGCAAAATTATCAACAGGGTGATAGAGGGAGCTTTCAGTACTATCAAATAACGGATATGGACACTCTCACGAAATTTTCCCACGCTTTACATAACGATAGCAAAGAATGGTCAAAACCAGCAGGTCGTGGACAGTCGGGGAAAAATACTAATTTATTTTTTAATAATTCAGTTTCTCAAGTGTTGAGAGATGCCAAACCAAGTCCGCATCATTCTGGCAGTGTTACGGATCCAGTTATAAAAGCAGCTAATGATTTTCAAGAACTAAGACACCAAGAGAAAAAATCTAAGGGTAAACATCAATCTATTTCATGAATCTTGTCAAATACAACTTATATTTTTTTTATATGAAGTATCTTTTTTTTCAGAGGATCTCAAGAGACTGAGTACACTGTGGCAGAGTCGTGGTGCTACACCCAACATCCCAATATCATTAACTACCTTGAATACTTTTAAGCAACACTCCAGACTGATTCATTATTGCCATAGTCCTTTATTATTTCTCCCAAATTGGAGATTGCAATCAGCTGCCACCAGAGATCATTCACTGACACCACCACCAAATGTCTTGTCGAATGTCAATCTACAGCCACAATCCCCATCAAACAGTCAGTATGGGAAAAGTGGCAATGGTCATTTGAATGATAGTGTCGTTACTGAATGGCATCAAGAATTATGTGATTCAATGTTATCCGAATACAAACAGTATTTGGAAGTGCTAGGATTCAATCCAGTTCAAGTGGAATCAAATCGTAAAACGTATGTTGTATAAAGGAACTAATACTTGATCATATTACTAAAATTTGTCATTACAAACTTTTAGGGATGGAAATTCAAACAAAGAACGTTCCTGTTATCTACAAAAGTCAATGCTCGGTGGTGTCCTATTGTTTGAAATAAATTTGGCACAGCCATTTTTCATTGTCAAACTACATATAGTAGAATGCAGTAGACTTCAAACTAAAACGAGCAGCGCCCTAGTCAACCAGGTGAATAATACATAAAATTATTCTCACTATTTTAGTACTAGTCGAAATTAATGAATTCATAATGTCTACAGTTTATGCTGAGCTTTGTGGATGCCTGCGACAAGATCAAGATTAATATGCATCTTCATTCGTTCACTTATGACTTTCATTTACGCTGCATCCATTCATACATCGCCGGAAGTGGACATTGGTCCCTGCGACAAGGCTACCATCTGACGCACTTCCTGGACGATTTTAACAAGTATTACTCAAAGGCACCTAACTATGCGAGAAATCTTGTTTACAGTGGTGAGTATCAACACTCTTAATTATTAAGACATATATTAATTATTGTCATGAAACATTTTAGATGCAGTAACTTTAACGAACCTTGCAACACCAGCTCGTACCTTATATCAGTACTTACTTTCCCATGAGAAAGCATACGGCATGCAGGTGTTTGGTATGTCTGGGGACTCCTACGATAACCAGGACAGTGAATTCTCCCTGGTCCGACTACAGAGCACTCCCCTGATAAGCTACTGCGACGCTCAAGACATGAAACACACAGATGATTTCGATGTGACATTAATTGTGACACGATTAGAGCAGCCACCGCAGATGGAGAAAACAGAAATCACACTGAAATATTACCTAATGTTAACCAGCAAGAGAGAACTGTATCCCAAGAGAGAAGTTGAGAATAATAAGCTGGGTAAATTCCGTACAGTCTACAATGTAGTAAAATCAACAAGCTCACACGCCGACAGTTCCAGAGGCTCTAGTCCAGTGTCACTCATGTCACAACTTTCTCCAAAAAATCCGAAAATAGATTCAGTTTTGAGTTCAAGCGAATTTCGCGACAATCAGGAGATAACTGTTTCTACAAAGGATCTTGATACTAAACCTGATAACGGTAATGATGTGAATAATACTCAAGCACCAACTCCACCACCAGTTCCCAGTTCACCGTTAACTCAAACTTCAAGTATCCCAAACGTGGAGTCTGCCTCATCACAACTTGTACAAATTCGCCAGGAATCTGTTAACTATCTAGGATATTATTCCTCGCACGAGCAGGTCATGCAACAGATGATTATGTCACAAGCTCAAGCTGCACGTGAGCATATTATGAGTATGGTAGAGCGTGGTGCTTTGCACTGTAGAACACATCTACTCTGGAACAAGCTCTTGGAGAACAAATCAACAATGAGTTACGCAGAATTTATGGAACTTCGATCATTAGCTCGTGTCGAGCCGTTATCTGTATTGGATTCAAGATTAAGTCCATTGATAAATCAGCCAGTGACCTGGTATCAGACACTATCCAAAGTTTTACAGAATAAGTATCAAGAGCACCATAAGCAATTTAATGCACCTGATGGGAATGTCACTCATCATTTGGTACTACCATCCAGTTACTTGCAAGCATTCATGATGCTGACAATTGATCTTCACACGTCCAGAGGTGTAAGTAATATTATATTAATAGATGAAAAACACTGGTTGCAACGGGAGCTTAGATAATGTTGAAGGATCTCAAGGTCATGGTATATTGTTCATTAATGTTTTTTATTCATATCTTTCAGGATTTGTATGTTGTCTATAGAAATCCTGCCGAAGTGTTGAGTTCCCCCTTTACAGTGAATGACGTGTACCACCTGGTCGAGGGCTTTGTTAACGCTTGCTGTTTCCACTTGTGGATGGGACTTTACAGCCAATAGCACAATGCTGTAATAGAAACAACGTGGTGCAATGTATTCCGGGTAACAAGAGATATAACGAGTTTATCTTTTTTTTTTAATGAACCAAGCGTTTTATAAAGTTAGTCGTATTACAAGATACGGGACAGTGTATGTGATGTGTATTTATCAAGAGGACAGTCGTGGAATTATTTGAGTTTCGTTTTGTTGTCTATGCGTTAACGTGTAACTATTTAAAGAAAAATATATATATATATTTTCTGTTACAATCCGTGTATCGAATTCATCACTATTACGTACATCCGGCACATTTCCCAAGAGTGCAATAATATCCCTCGGATAAATATATAAGGAGAAACTATAATAAATAAGAAATAACCAGCTGATTGATGAGAACGATGTTTTATTGGCCGAAATGGCACTATAGTCACATGATCGTGCATTACACATACCTAGCGTACACGCATTAAAATTACCTACCTAGCAATTAAACATCTACGAGTACTACATGGAAGCTGAGGTCAGCAGGTAGATAGTAATGTGCGTGACCTCCTGACCCCGAGACAGTGTGTTTATACCTATAAGCACCAGCTGATCCTATTGGAATAATAAAATGGAAAATCGACACGGATAAAGTATACAGTGCTAATGATACAGACATACATCATAAAAGACAAAGTTCAAAAACTACATTCGATACGTCCTGCCGATCTTACCTAACCGCAATTAAACCTCCAGGATATCAGCTGGTGCGCAGTTCACTCTCAATCATTCGTCAATTCCGTCAGCCTGAGCCTTTTGAGCAAGAATAAATAAACCAGTGAGGTAAAATTTCAACTTAATTTATTTTAATTCAATTATTAATTAGCTTAGGTATTATAGTATATCTTATACTAGTAGAATGGATCCGCGGAACGTAATAGAGTCCCGAGTATATTCAGTATAAAAAAGAGCACGTCGGATGCTGCAGCTGGAACGAGGAAGAGAAGAATTATAAGCGTAACGCCGGACTGGCCTCGCGTCGGATCGCACCGGTTGGTACGGTGTTTGTTATTCAATTTATATTTTTTGTTTCCTTTTTTTTCCCTCGCAATTATAATTAATCATGAGAAATAATCTCAGGCCAAAATTACTAAATGTATATGCGACTTCCTGTGATGTGAAGTAGTGAAGAGGACTAGAGTTTACATAACTAACATTCGATCTGTCAAACCGGGCGGATCATTGGAAACAGTCATGAGCGACAAAAATATGCTTAAAAAATTGTAAAAAAAAAAAGGTTACAACAAAACCCACGATAAGATGCTTCAACGTCAAACAGAACGCTATCATCAAGTATGTAGATCGAGTCCAGCTTGTAGCTTGATGGACCAAATATCATGAAAATTCATCAATAATTATTCGACGCAGGTACTAAGTATTATTTCTGTTATCCAGGATGTAAAGTGCGGTTCTCAATGTTCGCGATATCGCCGGGGCGATTCGACAGACGTCCAGCGACGTAGCGGTGAGACAATTAAAAAAAAACCACATTAATGTAATGGGTATTTCTGGGACGTAAGGTTTTTATCTTTGTATTCCTTTGCACAGTTCCTTGATTTTTCTGTCATCTCCTCATCATCTTATTCGCACGAGTACGAGAGAATATGTATAATCGGATAGGCGTCTTATCAGCTACGATAATGATTCGTTAAATCGTTACAACACAATTACATTAGCGTAGAATTATACGTAACCACATTGAAATACCGTACGCATTACTTCCGTGCTATATATATATATATATATATATATATATATATATATATATATATTACAAGGACTAAAAACTAGAATCGTTCGGTCGAATGGTCACTCATAATGACTTAAAATACTGACTGAAGCGTTTTCATTTTTCGGTAAGTTTATATATATATATATCCCTCCGTTCTTGTCAAAATCTCATATGTGCAGAAAATAAAAGAAGTGAAATTCAAAGTAAAGATCTACGACGAACGAACGTCGATATCCACACAAAAACGAAATTGAAGAGAAAGAAAGAAAAAGAAGAAAGACACCGTAACAAAGGAATGAAATAATAACAACACTACCGGCATTCGGTTTCTCTCCCGAATGCAATAAATATTCACTAGCGTCATTGCCATTTAAATTGAAGATACGCGGCGTCGTTGGATTTCGCTTCTAATACTTCTAAGCGACAAGTGGCTTTCAATTACTTAACAATTAGGAGAGTGACGCTTACCCACGTTAGGCTTGAGACAACCGGGTTTACTTCTGAGGTATACAATGTAAAATTTCAGTCATCGGTCGTATAAAAAAAAATATATATAGTGAATGAAAGAAAAAATAAAATAGACATGGAAGAAGCGAGTATATACAACGGGGGACCACGCAAGCAACGTTTGGCACGAGATACAGCAGTGCCTGTCACTTAAAAGTCATCTCGCCAATCGCGCCTTGTACTCGAGGAGCTTTATCTTTTCCATTTTTGTCACAAAAAAAAATATTACGAATCATCTTACGTGAGTCATAGTGTCGTTTTACAGCGTTGCTATCGATTCGCAAGACCTTACAGTATTTTGTAAGTGAAAAATTACCATTGCACGATCACGGACAGTAATATCTCTTTATCTTGGTTACACTGATCTTTCTCCTTCTTTTCTCCCACTCTCTCCTCTTTCGCAATCTTAATTCTCATTTGAGATCGATTTTTAAAACCGCATAATAGGACCTCTATGTAGCGTGTCTACTTTGCTGATTGGCGCAAAACGAATTCACAATTGGCGCATTCGAACTCGCATTGGAGCTGTACATTAAAATAAATTGTAATTCGTATACCGATTTAATTTCAAGTAATTTCTTCTGCCTCTACTTTTGGACTTCTAGTACTCTTTTGATTTTTATCGATGTTCTCATCGTCTCATAGTGAATTGTCTTTTGCAGGCCCTTTCGCGCGTCTTCTAGGTAAGATAGTCGAATGAACGTCATACGAATGTGTAATTGATGTCACAAGTTAATCGAGATTGATTCGTATCAATTTGTACCGCTGATCATTGCACTGATTGATACCAATTCTATCAACGAATATCAATGAATATCGATGGCCTGGTATTTGGTAAATACTCACAGTAGAGGTGAGACAACTAAATCTCTTGACGTATCACTAAAAACTTTACCAGGAGAATACTAATAATACTTGCAATGACAAACGGTACGGGATGCTTCGTTAAAATGACGTCACAGCATTGATCACATAGGTATCCTAAGATCCAATACAAACCAGTTGCATCATCTTTAATTAAATATAACGAGGGTGTCGCGCTCACTATTATAATCGTTTGAGATCGAGCTGGAGAGGAAAAACAGTGTACATATGTTTCGTTTCTTTAAAACGTATTTGAACGTTATGCGCGGCACGCTTCTTCCACGGGCACGCTATAAACTGGTATTGTCATGAAAAATATCATCATACTTCTGAAGAACTTATGGCGAGCGTGCTCTATGAGTCTGGAAGAGCGAATCTTCTAGGCAGATTAATAACGAGGACGTGATCGACGGCTACGAGACGACAGCCCGAAGCCTTCTCCAGCGCGCCTCCAGGAGGGATTTGTTTCTATTAGCACCCCATCCGAATCCTGTGCCCGAGTAGATATTGTTCTCGGTGATACGGCTGACGTTCTTCTCGTTGAGGCTCGTCAGGTCGGGATTAAGACTGGCGAGACTGACAGCATGTAGGATTCGCACGGCTGAGGCAAGACGAAGCTTACTGGTGGGTGAGCTGAACACGAGTCTGCGACTTTGCTTGCTGTTGCTACTGCTCTGATGATGATGATGATGATGATGATGATGATGATGATGATGATGTGGGTAGTGGTGATGATGATCGTTCTGTAATTGCTTTGCTTTGCGGGAGAACGCCGTGCGAAAGGGCTTCCCCGTGCATCATTGTCGATATGCCTGAGGTGATATGCCATTGCCTGGTGTCACGTAGTCACCGATCATCAAACTCGGATTCACCGGATAATGCGAGGTGTTGCCGAGTACCAGCGATTGCTGGAAAGTAACACCAAGCTGTAGCGCGAAAGTCACGCAGGCAGACGCTCGCTTTAGTACCCCTTTTGGAATGCGGTAACATTATTCGGATTGAGCTAGCTGCTACCCTAATTTCCCTGTAAACCGTAGTAACTCGACCTTCGTCATTCTTACGTTCGTACAATGTCTACGGCATAATATAATACTTAAATACTAATGGCAATAATAGTTATAAACTACCTCCACGCGATATTAAAGGGAAGTGTTGTGCACTGTGTATTATTAGCATTAAGGGTAAAACGAGTGAGTCGATGTTACTCGTGATGAATAAAACGAGAGGACGACCAGAGTTACCGAAGTCTCCCCGGCCACGGTTTACCGGTTACTGGGAGTAGCTTGCTGAAAATAATTTATAGGTACTTACGGTTGCTGGCGAAGTAAACATGTTTGGTGTAATTCCACCTCCTATAAGTTGAGCTGCTTGCGTACTTGTTGCTGTCCCACCGACTCGCCCACGGCCTGTACTTGAAATCGAGCCAGGATGTATGTTAGGTTGACCTCCTATTGCATACAAATATTTTAAATCAATTGTACATTCGTCAAGGAATGTCAATGATTGTAGATATTTATGTATATGTGGAGGATTTGGATTTCTTATAAGATACTTCATAATACTAATTAGAGTTACGGACAAAACATTATGGATGGGATGTACATTGTACTGATCGAAGGAGTGGGAATATTAATGATGACATGCAATATTCAATTGATAAATATTATCTGGAGGTAAATAAACTCAGGTAGCAACACAAAGTAATTATAATGTGGGATGCTAAGATAACTTGTGGCAAGTTGCAAAATGGATTAAATTAACGGTATCTTCAACCCATATCTTAAAAAGAGTTGTTTATTGACACGGATTCGATTTTACAAAATTTACAAATAATGATTATCACTGGATGACACTCATGTAGCTGCATCCTTTGTACTTAACAAAATGACTTATAGTAGGGAAAATCAAAATGAAATTGAGTTATAAAAAAATGTTTGATACACTGATAAATGACATAAAAATTATGAAAATTATGTGCATACTGAACAATGCTTTTATGCTACTATTTTATTAAATACATGTTCAAAAATAAGATATCAATAATCTTTACTGTCCTGTTTCGGATAAAAATATGAATATTGAGCAATTGTCGCATTAAGAAGAGATAAAATACAAGAGAACTTAGTTCTCTATTATCTAGTCACAGCAATAACATGTCAACTATATTTTACACAACAGCCACAGTATGGACCAAGTATTCAATGTCTTCAGTAACATAAACTACGGCTCAAAATAAATAATTAAATATCTATTATTAGCAGGTGTTATGAGAGGATACTTGAAAATGAATGACATCCATTAATTAATATCTAGAGGACATGTTTCAACCAACTACTATGCTTTTAGTACATCCGATCAATGATCATACAGGTGAACAGAGTAAGATTTAGCTACAGGTTTATTTATGATTCAGAATGAGTAATTGTATAATGCGGAATCAAACGAAACCTTACCTATTGCAAGTAAATTAGTAGGATTGACAGATCCACTCGTGTCCATGGACACTTCACCGAGACCGTTAACGGACATCCCATTGACCATATTTACTGCTTGACGAGCACCCTGCGCATCAAGGGTGGTCCAATATGACTCGCTAGGTGAAGTATTGTTTAGGCCAGGTGGCGGCTGTGCTGCTGCACCAGTGTACCTAAAGTACGGGTTCTTCAAGTCCAACGTATTACTACTACTCTCCATATTCGTGCCTTCCAACTTTAAATCTATCGTAACGTCATAAGATTGTCTGAAATGGAGAGTCAACATTTTGGATTATTTTTCTCTTGAAGAAATAAATGCTTATAATATACAAGTGCTTGGAAACTATAATATCCATGAAAATTGATTTCACCTTTTGTTGGCAACAAGGATTACTTTTCCTGAGAGCAGTTGTCCACTTTTACAAAAAAGTGGACTTTCTAGAAGACACCTCACTTGATACCAATGTGTCAACGGTTCTGTGGGTGCTGTGCTTAACCATACTTGTTGTGTGGAACCAATAAATGCAACATCAAACCAAAAAGCAAGTCCGTGACAGGTACCGCTTTCTAGTATGTGAAAGTCAACGTCTATTTCTAAAGTAATAAAATGAATAAGAATAAATTGAGTAAATTCTTGTAAAATATATAAAGTTGAAAAATGTGATCTTTACCTATTTTATGTAAATCAGTCTCATCGGCTGTTTGGAAGTCAACTATGTGCCTAACTGATTTAGCCATGCAAATGCGAATATCAAATGTATCTACGATTGGTTGTCTAAAGTATTCTTTAATCGCGTTGTTCCGCATCGCGGAGAGATCTACACCATGGAAACAAGTTTGATACCAGAAATTAGCTTTGTTAAATTGTTCCATATAAAGATTCTCATCGGAAAATGGTGCTATATGAAGATCACCCCTAGAAGGAAACATTCTTCCACCTAGAATGTAGGAAGATTAATTTTTTTTATATGTTATTTCAGCAACTCTTCCATTTATTTGTAAATTATATATTATAATGTTACCTGGAAGGAGCCACTTTTTGGCATGAAGATAAGTTTCTAGCATCCTCTCATTATATAGCATGTATCCCATCGGTTCACTCACTATACAATCAACACGTTCAGGAAGGTCGATTTCTTCTATTTTACCAGCAATAACGATAATCTTATCGGATAGATTATTTGCTGCTACTAGCAATTCGGCGTGATTTGCCATATTACTAGCTTCGACAGCGTAAACTTTCTTTGCGCCAGCTTGAACCGCGAAAAACGATAATATACCAGAACCAGCACCTACATCTAATACTACTTTATCCTTAAAGTCTGACAGATTTCCCAAAATTGCTCTCTGATACGTGCTCGTTCTAATATAATCTTGCATCATGTTTTGCTGTTGTGAAAGGTAGCCATAGAACTGGAAATACTGCATAGCTGAAGATTCCTCTGTTCTATCGTTGAATGCAGAGATGCCTCTTCCATTTTTAAGTTTCAATATTTGCGAGTGGAAGTTTCGAAAGTCTATACAGAAAACAATATTCATTTGTTTGTCAATCAATCAATGAATTTCAATGTCTTACATAGTTATACTTTTTGAATGTATTTTTTTTAATAAGCATTCTATTGGTATAATCCTGTTTACAAGTTTATTGTTATTAAATATATAATCATACCTGATTCATTTGCAAATGTTATTAATAAACTGTCTGTATCCAATGTAAATACATAACTCTGCGATGCTACTCGAGAACATTCTGTGGTATGGGTCACTGGGAATTCCAGTAATGAGGTCTTATCACTCTCAGCAGATTCCCCTATACAATAAATAAAATAATTAAAGTTATAGTAGTTATAAAATTATGAAATTGTTACCTAACGTTACATCCTACTCTAATATACATAGTGTTCATGTCAGTAACTTAAAATACATAAAATACTTTATAAAAAAAATAAATTGCTTATATATATCTACAAATATTATATGAATAAGCATTAAAAGAAACATGCTTATAAAACTGAAAAAAATATTTCTGTTTTATTTTCTATGTCTAGGATCCTTGAAATATTTATAATAAAAAGTAACACTCGAGATTTTTTTCTATAGAATTCCCAGCTTCATTATTATAGAAAAAAAAAATTAAATAAAAAGAGGGAAAAAAACGTGTAATCATACAAATGGTATAAAATCTATTTCAGTAAGAAAAAAAAACATCGCATCCACTAAGATAGACGCCCACAAAATTAGAATAATTTAAAAATAATTCAACTGATCGTCCAAAACGAATATGCATGAGAAAATTTTGGTGGCGGACACCACAAAGGCGGACGAAGCAAGCGTCCGGTAAAGTGTGGTTAGGTCGCGTCTGGAAGACGGTATTGACAATAAAGAATCGATTGAATCCTACATTAATCAGATAATACCTGAGACGAACTCGATGCTGAGGCCTTGGGGGTCATAGTTGATATTGAGAGTAACCGGCTTATCGTATTTCGGTGTCGACAGTCCATTGTTTGACAAAGTCGATACTGTCACCGCGCGAAATGCCTTCGCCATTTTTAGACACCGCGTGCGTTTTTGCGCGCCTCAATATCCTTACGCGCTCTTCTATCTTTCCCTTTGTTCACACTCCGGAGCACGTCCGGAGTTCTTGGAGTTCCAGTAAAAAAAAATAGAATATCCACGAGCACAGTATCGCTAAATGCCACTCAGATTGGAGATGAAAAGTCACCGATTGCAATTTCTGAGTTCCGACACCGGACCACCGACCAACCACCCCCGGTGCGTTACAGACACGCGCACCTTGTGATATCCCCACCCCCGGATGTACGACGCCACCTTTCAACTTTTCCTTCCCTCCGAACACAATTATTTCTCTATACTTCTCGTTGTAGCTGTTCCTCAGAAACTCTGAACCACCCTACTTTCTTGGCAGTATGTATTTCTTTCAATGACCAAGTCATTTACTTCTGCTTACTTTCATTGCTCTTTTATAGTTATTCATCAAGAGATTGAAACCAACCCCTCATGGTATTCAACTGACATGCTCAATTGCTTGGCAGTGGAAATACATTCCACCTTCGCTACTCTCGCGCCTCTAGATCTTTCTTAATGATGGCATTATAAAGGTATTTCATGAAATAAATTAGAATTTTGTTAAAATTGTATCATTGGTAGCGCATCATAACAAAAGGAATAATTCGATTGGCTTATTCATTGAGTCCCAATAATATGGCTAACCGGAACCATTTTGATATAGTTTATTTCTTGCTTTTTTTTTCAATTAAATATATGTCGATAGATTAATTCAAATATTGTCAAAATTTCAGAAATATATATTTTTTTAAATAATTTATTATAAAAATTGTATAAAAGTTTCTTTTTGAAAGAATAATACTGAAGTGTGACTGGGTCAATATTAAACCAATCGTCATGCAGAATTCAACGAGTGCTATGATCTATGAATTGTTGTACAACATTAAATAACTGTTGATCATTCATCAATAAAAAAGTAGCTGTATGGAAAGGTTGACAACAATGGAACCAAGAGTAATGCAATTTTATTTAGATTTGTAAAGGCTTTTATACAGTAACAAGTGTAATATTTTTCCTTCAAATGTTGTCTCAGAGATAATTTTTTATTACATAATATTACTCTTGTGAATGGTTATATTGTAAAATTATGACAAAATATATATAAATGTTAGAACTTGTTAGCAATATTACAGACATATACTTAGATACTAAACAGTGATTTCAATTTTTCAAGCAATGAAGATCGAACATCTCAGATTGTGGAGTCAAATTTTGTGCATACTGCTGTCATCTGTTAGTAGTTCCTGATCGTTCCTGAGACTCAGTTAACATCAGTAAGGTTATATTCTTTGATGCCGGGTAAATAAAGCATATATAAAATAAAGCGACTTTTTGGATAATTAGCTGAGAGACAAGGGAGTCAATAATAGTTCAAACAACCATGAAACAATAAAACTGGCGCACGTGTCTTTATTTATTTTAAATTGTCAAACAATAACTGGTAACTTTCAGAGTTGCAGGAAAGTTCGACAATTTTTTAATATACTGATTTTGTAATATGTGGCACTTTATGACTGATATGTTTATTTAGTATTTGAAATTAGATGTAATTGTCATACTCTATGAAAATGAGTAGTTTGAGCATCATTTCTCCGCTGCAGAAGAATCCATTAATACTGGCACGTACCACATTTATAATATTTTTTATAATTGTTGGAATATTATTTTTGTACCTTAATCAAGTGCAACCTTATTATTTTATTGATGAAGTGTTTCATATCCCACAAACATTAAAATACTGCAGTGGCAAATTTTTTGAGGTAAGTATTAATATTCTAAACTGTCTTTATTTTCTAAATGATAAATTATTAATTTATTGTTGCAGTGGGATTCCAAGATTACGACTTTACCTGGATTGTACTTAGTGGCAACTGCAATATTGGCACCTTTTGGCCTATGCAATATAATATGCATACGATGCATAAATTTTGTAACTACTATTGTCAATGTTTATTTATTGTTTGAGATCATTCAGACAACTAATAAGACTAAGAGCAGAAGTGGCATAAAGAAACCATGGATACAGCTTACATCTGCTTATGCGATCGGATTATTTCCTCCACTGTTTTTCTGGTTCTTCTTATTCTACACAGATGTTGTGTCTGTTAATATGGTTCTGTTAATGATGTTGTTCCATGCGCAAGGACATATCTCGATATCAGTGTTTTTTGGCAAGTAGTTCTTAAGCTTATTTTACTTTGCTACAACATAAGTTTACATAAAATCGTAATAATACTGAGTCTTTTTTGTTCAGGAGCATTGGCCATACTTATGAGACAAACAAATGTTATCTGGGTAGCATTCCTTGGCATTGAACGTATCTTAGATATTTTAGAAGCTGAGAATCCTATTCCAGTTCATACCAAGAATACTCCTAATTCTGTAATTGTAAGTAATCGACGTCTTTTGATCATAGCAAAATATGATGCAGCTGATTTTCTTATTCAATATTTTTAATGAATATAAAACATTAAATGCTTTCAGATACTTTGGAGGAATCTAATAAAACAAATACGACAGGGGCCATGGTCCTTTTCAAAATTTATTTTTCGGATATTTATTTCTATATTTCCGTATATATCTATTGGCTTAGGATTTCTTGCATTTCTTATATGGAACAAAGGAATTGTAGTGGGAGATCGTACTGCTCATATACCAACAATTCACATTCCACAAATTTTTTATTTCTCTGTTTTCACTTTTTGTTTCGCATGGCCTTATATGCTTGTGCACTGGAAGGAATATTTGAAATGGCTAAGGAACCGCTGGATCGTAGCAAGTTCATTTTGTTTCTTAATGATCATAATAATTCATTTTAATACTTTAGTTCATCCTTACGTATTGGCGGACAACAGGCATTACACTTTTTACGTATGGAATAAATTTGTCGGTCGTTATAAACTACTACGGTACTTATTAATACCGATATATGGTTTTACAATATATTCATTTTTATCTTGTATCAATCATTTACGATTCGCATCGCAAATGACGTATATTGCAGGAGTATCTATGGTATTAATACCACAATTATTGTTAGAACCACGTTACTACGTTATTCCATATATTATCTTCCGTTTGAATATACAGAGAATCAAAAAATGGCAAATAATAGCAGAATTGCTTACCACATTAATTATAAATTTCTTGCAATTTTTCATTTTCATTAACAAAACGTTTTACTGGGATGATCAAGAGCATCCTCAAAGGATCTCTTGGTGATGGAACTAGTAAAAAAAAAGTAGGTAATCACGAAAAATCGTCAGATAAAAAGACAAGTATATAACAAGAAAAAAAAAATTTATTCAGCACCAGACCAAACATCATGTAAATAATCGATTGGTTATATTAAAAAAAATTAATATTTCTATATGAATAAACTGAATTTTATTTCTTCCACGTAGCTCTCGTAATCAATACTGTTACGCACTTTGTTCATTTTTATACATAATCTTATACAGTCATTTCAAGTGTACTTGCAGTCAATTAGAGACGAAAAAACTAGCCATACATTGTCTTATCTCATTAAAGGCCCATCTCGCTTTTTACTAAACGCGTAAGTCTTTACAATTTATAATGATACATTTCAATTTTTTTAAAGAATATACCATTCGCATATACAGTAAGTATAAGCAGCATAAGGTGCTATAGGATGCACTTATTAGTTTCTTCGTGTGCGCACGTCCGTACCTTTATTGAAGTACCACCCCTTGAAAAAATTAATACAATTTAAAGTGCATACTCCATTATACATTATATATCACTATAATTCGAGTACGCACACCAGAAGAGCCAATATAATTATTTAACTGTCGAACCAACCACAATATCTTTGTCTTCTACAATTTTCATGATTTAAAAAATAGATCAGAATTTACAGAACAGAGTAAATTAAGTCGATATTATTTTAGGCGCAACGCTCTATGTATATGGGGGTTTCATTTCTTCATTACAAAACTCACTATGAAATTTAAAGTACTTGTTGCATAACTCATTGTATAAAGTACACCAAGAAGAACTATGAAAATAAAGATATTTACTGGCAATTCCTCGAAAAGACTATTCATCTTTTTTACATTTGGCATGATTCAATGTAATGAATAAACGGTGGATAATTTTTGTTTTATCACATTTTTAAGAATCAGCCATGTATATACGCAACTATATCACATACGTGATTAAGCCCGTATTATACTTGTACGATGTACAGAGTGTAAGTTTAGTAATGTAACAGAGGATAGTAGTTGATACGATTATTCCAACTTTACGAGTTAGCTAATAGTTTGCAAAGAACGTGTTCATAGTCAATTTTATTTCTTGTGTCGTTATTAGAGACGAATGGAGAGTATTGAATGGAAATAGTAATAGTAATACTGGTAGAAGCAGTAGTAGTTTTAGTAGTGGTAGTGGTAGTAATAGTAGTAGTATGTGATCTGAAAAGTTTATTAGTGTTACTATAATTTCTATTTATTAGGAAAAAATATATCTTCACGTAGATTTCATTATTTCCCATGTCGACGGGAATCTTTTTAATTTGACTAATCGGCATTGCTAAGAAGAACAAAGTAGAAGAATTCATCACCTAATGCCCGACCATTTCTCTTTTCTTTTTTGTAATGGACTGCAATTTTGTATATAGTTAAATTGCATGGTTCGCTATGTCGCCCTGTATAAACTTTGCAATAACGAAGCTTGCGAATTTTCTAAAGTATTTCAGGTTTTTATATGTTTATCATCGTTAATTTTATAGCGGTTTTAGATCACTCTCTTTTATTGTTGCACCAACCGTTTATTGCTTGATATCACCTAAGGTATAATGCGTTATACTTAAACCCTATCAACGGTAAGTTGTAGTAGATAAACTACGAGAAATATACAATAAGATAATTGTTTTAATATAAACAAAATTACAGCATCAAATCGGTATCAAGTTGCCTATAATATTAATTTTGGAGCTATGCGCAAAAGGAACCATTAATGACAAACCGTAACTGTAGTGAGACTAATGTTTACGGCATTCAAATCAAATAACTAAAAGGACAAGAGAAAGTTATGCAATGGATTTCACCTCATGCATTCTACCGATTTTCTTCTTAAGTCATAAGAGGAAGCGCCATAAATATCGGTACCTACTATTTATAAGTAAAACCTCTTGACAATTGAGGAATAAAAACTAAATTAATTTATACGCGCATAAGACAAAAATTTGTCGATTGCACAAAAGGATAGTCGAAAATGTCTTGGACACGATTTCAAGAAAGAAAAAAAAAATGATTATTTTTTACTACAATGATATGTAATGAGTTACAGCTTGAAAAGCCTGACAAGCGATAATATTTTTGTTGTCAATGTCAATAACTATGACACTTTTAACAGACTAAATGCCATAGCGATTAAGTACTAATTGAACATATGCGTTGATAATTTTCTTGAACAACCCATAGTTAATACTTGAAATAATACCGGGCAATAAAATAAATAATACAAAAAGATAGTACAACAGTCTGTTATTAAGTATTCATCCGTGAACTATCATGGATCCTCATAGTTGGCCAAACTTAAAAATCTATTTATCAATCCTCAGGGAAATCAGAACCGGCAGGCCGATCTTTATTATTTGTCTATTGTCATATCCCTAGAGGAAACAACTGATCACTCTATCGTGCCAAGGGTCGGTCCAACCTACATACAATATGTAATTAATGTTGGACAAACGTCTTTTTCAAGTTTCACTGGAAGAAGTCGTATTGGGCGTTAGGCAACACTGTTTCTTGAGCGGATTATAAAATCCTCCTAATTGTATTATAAATAATTGGCCAGCAGTCGTCCATCTGAATTAACGTCAAATTCATTGCTGAACGACGGCTATAATTTGAGTCCATAAGTTTATAATGAAAATGGCCTCATCATACTATCTGTTTTTTCAGTAGGACCAGATTCGTTAAGCCATAGAGCTTCATGTCCAGCGGAGCACTAGGCTCATTCTTCTTCGTTTGTGTATGCCAGGCGAGTATCCTCGTGCAATTATCAGCAAGAAGTTCAATATCCCGTGGTTCAAAAGGCGCAAGACTCCTAAGGAAGCCATCTTCTTCGAATCCGGCCCGGAATGGCATTGTGGCGCTTGGTCTCTCTAAAAGGAACTTGACGTTCACTGCGAAACCTGCCATATCAACTGGAAACTTTCTTCCTGCTATCCAGCCATCATAGAAACCGGTGAACTTTCCATTTTTAACTATCGGCGAACTAAGTCCGTACTTTGTACAAAGACCCACCGGGAACATGGAGACCTTTTTTGTTTTGCGGATCTGAAGAAAATGCAAAAATAATATGAAAATTAACAGACGATATCTGACAGAACAATGTCACAATATAATGCTGTTATCAACAGGAATGGCGTGACTAATAATCAAATACCTGATAGCTATCATTTATATTCCATAGTAACGATATCGTGTCTACCAGACATTATAGCCACGTGCTCCATTCAAGTATAATGTGAATGTATACATGTATAAAGTGAAATATGTTCAGTGTCTGTAGTAAATTTTTATAGCAGCCTTGAAGCAGATAGAATGATCATTACGTTTAACATTAAGTAAAGTGACATTTGGATTAAAAAAGATATTTCTTTAAAGTTCTTCACGAGTCTACTTTACTGTCACGTTCCATTTTATTATTAATCATCTGTCTACAAATTGGCTTTCTTGTAATGATTGAGAATCCTTTGAAATGTATCAAAAGACAAAAGAAATATGGAAGCGTTACGCGTCACTGACTAATGGTCTTTAGCACTTACAATAGGCGTTGTAAAAGAGAACCTTGAACACTAATACAGTAACTGATCGATAGCTTGGGATATAATATAGTTCCCAGCAACAATATATACAAACCTCATCAAACAGTGCAATATCATAAGTATTATCATCATCCGCAAAATAGAAGACGCCATTCGTCGCGTTCGATCGGAGCCATTGTAAACCACGATTTCGGTTTGATACACCTCGTGGTTTGGCGCCCGTTTTCAATTTATACTTATCAGGCATCGGTGCTGAAAAATAAGGAAGAATCTTAATAATTAATTAATACAAAACGAGAACGATTAATCACCGCTTTGTAACGATGCTTTAATTATTTATTAATTGTCGTATTTATAAAAACAGCATCCAATTGCTCGTACGCCTACCAATCAAGTGTTCGAATTTCAGTTTTGTCCTCTTAAGCAGTTCAGTGACCTGTTTCGTCGGCACCAAGGCATCTTCAATAACGAGCCAATGCACATTCCTGACGAGCATCAACGTGTGCGACATCCTCGTTAGTTCGGGAATTTGCTCCGGCCTTCTGTACGTTGGGGTGATTATAAAAAGGGGATTCAATTTTTCATTATCTGATTCCGTTTTTCCTCCTGTCCCACAGATTGCTGCATTACTATTCGCACTGGACGATGCTGTGGATGCTGAACGTACGCCACGTGGATCATTTATCAAGATCTCTTCCTGGACCAGGTTGACGTCGTTTCTCTTTAAACGAGCCAGAATTTCTTGACTCAAGACATTTCCCAGGTCTGGACTAAGACCGTATCCTTGTTGGACTGCATGTACAGCTCCTCGAATCTGTAATAAAATTTCGCAAGTATGTATTTTACCTTGATTAACTAATTATGACAGTGCTACAATTTTTCTAATTCACATACTGCATCCTCAGGTATTTTTGAAGGATCAATGTATCCATCTACCTCGTTGACTACTGACAAATTCTCAGCACCTTCAACTGCCACGGCTTCGTTGAAGTTGGGTATCTGGTCCAGTCTTATGCCAGTTGAAAGATGATACTGATAAAATATTACACAGACACCCAGCAAGGCTATCAATCCCATCTTCATGGAAGGCCTCATGGTATCGCTATCTAAACAGACACAGCTTTGACACCTTGGTATTCATCTAGTTGAGTAGCCGTTTTTTGCAGTTTTTAAATATGCAAATTGTCATTGGAGGTAACGAGCGTAATAACTGAAACAAAAAAGAAAGGAGTGACATGCGTTTGGAAATTGCTTGGTAATTGTAACGAGGAAATTCGATATGAATGATATACAAACAACATGTTCCGGTATTACACTCCTCACTGATGACTAATTTTCATGTATGTTTTTCCTACTGATAATATTTACGCATGTCCCACATGGCACTACTCTATTTGCAGTTCAGAAGCGTGTATGCAATTTCATATAATTTCATATTAATGTATATTAGGTAAACTCGCTAAAATTTATAGAATTTTAACAGAAAGTACATTTCAATAACGTTTCAGCTCAGTCGATTATATTTATCAAACTTTTGTGAAGACTGATATATTTTTTTGGACACTAACAAAGTCCCTGTATCAGATTTTATAAGTTAAAGAAACTATGTGTTTTATAGCTTACGATTAGGATAACGGTTGACCTCGTAGCAACGTTAATCAATTGATGAAATCTTAAACGCAGGTATAGATAGTCAATTTTACATTTGTAATCTTTTAAAAGCAATATGAACATCAAACCTAGATATCACAATTCTTAAAATTAGCGTCTTTCGAAGATATGATTCTACGCTTTCTTTTAAGTCTGGTTAATGTTATCAGTACACATATGCTAATCAGTATATAAATGTGCTAACAGTTGATAACAGATACAGTAATGTATAGAACGGTAATCCCGTCACGCGGTATTAACTTTTTTCAAGAATTACTCATGATCAAATATTCCACCTCACGTAATAGCTTCGCTTTCATTTTCAAAAAGCAGTATTTCTTCCACCGGATACGCTAGAAATTTAAAACACAATAGTAATTATCACGAGCAATGAACAAAATAAAAATTTCCTGTATTTGTAAGATGTCAATATTGCAATTGCTTATGTAAAGGCAGGTTATTCTCAAGATTATGCAACGTCACAACGATATTACTGATATTCAAGTAAACGCCTATTCGTGTGAACAAATATTTTTTTATTACTCCAAGACACTGCAAATCATGCGTGAAGGTGAAAAAGCTTTTAAATATTTGTATTGATTATTTTAAAAAATTCTTAAAAGATACATTTAATTTAAATTTCTACATGGAACAAATCGAATCGATAGGACGTATCACAATAGTATTTTAAAAAGATATAGGCATTGTGTAGTTAAGCCTTTAAACACTCTAGAGTATCACAAAGTACTTTCATCAAATGGTTGCCCATTCATTTGAAACTCCTTTTATCTCCTTTGTTCTGTCACACTCTACCTCTTGTAGTTCTTATTTCTATTGGTCCTCTTGTTGCCTTATGATTTTCATCTAATCCCATGGCTACAGGTATCAAGTGTGATGGCATTAGCAGAGCGTGCAGGAAGTATTGATATTGATTGCTCTACTTTTTTGGGGGTAACCCTTGAGCAACCCCTATACGTCACTTGTGTGAATAAAAAATATAACACATTGCCTGGAGCCTGGAAGCATGAATTTTCAATAAACGTAGATTGGCTAATATTTCTTCTATAAAATTATTTGTCAAAATATAATTGAAAAATCTCTATATGATGGTCACCTCCTGCCTTTTTTAAATGTGTCCATTTATTCTACTAAGAAAATTTATCATTACTGACACGTAAAACCATTACAGCTATTCTCTTTTCTCTTATCATTTAAATAATTCATGATAAAATATTCACAAGCAACTATTACGTTTGTCAACTGATGTAATTTGCCTTTAAAGTTGCCATAACGTCACGTATGGTTATTTAATGTGTATAACTTTCGACGACAGAACATGCTGATAAGAGCTCAACGCCTATCAATTCATAAGTTATAAATACATCAGATATAATCGTGCTATTGAAAAAATGTGAAGAATATTTTTTGTTTGACTTATCACAATTTATAGTTATCTACCAGAACGTGCCTACATGGTGATCATAGATTGACCATAGTTAAACAATGGATGCTTTGGCTTTAGCCAATTTTTATATCAGTCAAGGAATTTCAATAACCGATAAATCAAATTCAATAAATTCCAAGCGAGCCAATCTAATGAAATCTGGATGGGGAAGCTATTTGTGCAATGAAAAACCAATTGAACTTTGTTGATTTTACCTTAGGCTAATGTAAAATGTAAAAAAATATTGCTTCTGATAACAATGGTGAAATGTGGCCGAGTATTTTTTTACGTCTAATCAAAATTTCCAATCGATATTAATGTACCAAAAAAGATATGGACTGCTTAAGAATTATAGCGATAACACGTATTTTCAGACGTAGAAAAAATCGTACACTTCACATACGTGCTCCTTGTCGATATAACATTAAATTATATAGAGAATTTTACATATACCGTATTCAAGGATAGAGATCATGTATCATGTATATCCACTGTACTTCAGCGCAATTTCATGAAATTCATTTACAGTTGGATTAAGTAGGTCAAAATTGTGTTTAAAAAAGGGCAAAAATGGACTGGACATATTGCAAAAAATATTTTATACTCCAGCATTCCTCGATGCTTTATACGCTTTATTCGTCATAAAACTTTTCATAGAAAACGTCTTGCACGTCGGATTTCATTGCTCTGGTATATTCAAAGAGAAAGAAAAGTAAGTGTGGGAGATACGACGTTTTCAAAAGAAGCGTTATAGCAGCGCCACTATCAAGAGAGAGCATTCTGACTTTAAAAGGGAAAAGGAATTAAAAAAATTTCGTATTACCAAATTTCAATTTTCCTAGTTGCTATACGCAAGTGACTTATATTTTTAATTTTTATCTCAAATCCAACCTCCAGCTTGTCTTTTGCCTTGTGCATGTGAACGAATACGTATATTCGTGCATATATACAATAAGTCCAAAATGCAAAATAGTCTGTTGGATATTAAAAAAAAATGATAGCCAACTAATTAATAAGGTAGTTTTGAATATTATAAAATTTTTATTAAACATTGTGATACCAGAAAATGTTAACGGAAGCACATCCGCTACCCCGGAATGATTATCGATACTACATATCAAAACGATAACAGATATTTTAAAACACAATAGTCAAGAGTCTTTTATTGTTAACCATTAAAATTTTCAAATTATTCAAAAACAATACGGACATTATTGACTTCAATTAATAACAATGTAATCGTACTTGTATTAGCGTGCAATGGTAGAAGCAATGAAAATTGTTTGTAAGGAGCAAAAGCTCATAAAATTTTTATTGTTTAAAATTGATAACATTTTTATGGCACTGACGTCATCGTTTGCCGATACACCTGAATGATTGATCGGAGCGTATAATGTCGAGTAAAAAATTAACGACGCGGAACAAGCGAATAATGGGTGTCTTGTGATTGAACATATTAATAATAATTTGGTTTCATGAATTTTCATCTAACATTTTATCAATTTTTCAATATTTTCGTTAGATTTTCCCAACCTCATTTATTTAGAATGACGTGGTGTGTGTGGATATTATATATATATCACTGATACATTGTTCTGCACCCAATACCTGATAACATTGTTTGAATCATTCGCAAAATGCTATAAAACATATATAGGTATACATAGTACGTGCATTGCTTAGACTCTTCTCAAATGTCTGATCAGAAATGTCAAGTATAGTACTTTTAATATTGCATTACATTAATTTCTGTTTAGACTGCTAATGATAATCATAACCAACAATTAAAGTATACGTGAAATGTATCCTTGTATCATTGCAGTATATTTAGTAGTGAACACTGCTGTCAGTTGAAATATAGTGTAGACGAAACAAAACCATTTAATCTGCCATCTATCGGTAGTGAACAAATTACAATTTCCTGATCAGCTGTATTATCATTTTGAGAGAAAGTGATGAAAATTTCACAAGAAAATTCTTTAAGACTCACTGGAAATATTGATTAAGATATAATCCGTTTATGTTTCAACCGACAGCAGTCTCTCGTACTTTGATATTTCGTATAAAGATATTGAATTAAATTCTGATTATGATTTACCGGACAATAATGGTGCAAGACTCTTCTCGATTTTATTGATGATAACGATGACTGTCATGCTTCGAGCAATTAGTGACATTCACGCCTGTTGTGCGTCTAATAGAAAGATACTCCGATTTTCTTCTTTTTCTTTAGTCTTCTTTCACAAACGAAGTCATTGCACTTCAACTGTCATCGAGATAATTCTATCGCTCCATATGACACTACTACGACAATAATGGAGACGTAGGTGCCGGGTAGAAAAGCCATGTTAATCGTTGTAAAACTCTGCCGGCTATATTGATTATATTCTTTTTCGTCTAATCACGTTCTTACGTTCCTCGTAGCAAACACATTTTATTGATTCACTTGCATTCGTCTTCTTGGCAATGGGATCGTGTGCCAATAAGTGAGATCGCAATAAAAACGTGCACTCAACAAAAGACACAAACTGTGAGGTCATTCAATTTCGTGGCAGATCTAAGAGCACTACATTGAAAAATCTATTTCTGCAACTATTCCCGTAGTGTTTATCTCCGGTGGCGATATTTTTAGCATCACTTCAACAGTTTTCTTTCAGCATCAAAGATCTGGGCCGGCCGATTTCAGTATAGAATTGCACTCTCGATTTAAAGATGAATAAATTTATGTCCATTGATTTTGCTTTCTTTTCCCTCGCCTTTTTAAAAAATGAATTAGACGAGAATTCGAACTGTATTTTTTTTAAATGCTTCCTCTTCGACTAAACATTTTTTTTGTATTAACACTCCAGACTCGTGTTTTTTGTTTGGTTCTCTGTTAAAAAGCAAAAAAACGTTAAATGACTTTGACACTAAACGGTAATAATTTTACACAAACGTGACTAAGGTTTGGTGACTAAGGATTCGGTACTGAGCCGAGTTGCGGTCGTGCTTCTATGTTTTCCGCTATGTTCCGCGTTATCCCCACCTATCAGTATTCCAGCCACTACCACGCTACTAACGAAAGCGCAATGGCAACAGTGCGGGACTCTGCGGAACGACCAACGGCCATATACTCCACTGAGTCCCATGACATAGTCACGTGTTTCCTCTCGCACAAGGGAAGTTACGAAGGAGTGTTGGCCAGCGAAGACTTCAATCAGGACGTCCTAGAAAGAGCTTCGTAGAAGCTGAATACCCAATGTGAAGTAAAACAGCAAAGTACACGGATTCAGCAGACAACTTCTGCACTCCAAATTCTATGTTACTCAGAACATAGGTAAAAATTTGGTGGAAGAAAAATACAGGGTTTTTGTTATAATCAAGTGGGTGTAGAAGATATGATCCAGTGTGTCGTGAAACAGTGAACGTATAGCAGATGTCATTCTATCATAGGATAAACATCGTAGTGTCAGTATTATCTAACTAGACTGGACTCATAAATCAGACTACAATAACTGTATCATCATTCTCACGCATATTTCGATCTTTTATACGGCAGGCGATATGTCAAGAAATGTAGACAAATATTTTTACGCAGATATTTGGATCATTAGTGTTACGAGTAATGAGATTGGCCGTTAGAATTTTAAAAAATAATGTAGAGTCAAAAAGAACGAATAGGAACTTTTCACGAATCTTTTCAGCTTTTTCAACATTCAATGCATCCGGTATCAGTAGACGAGTGTGCCAGACACCATGTGGTTTTCAACTTTTTCCAATGGCGTCATTCACCCCATCCATTCCTCTTTTTCTCATTTTCTCCCACCATAACCCTGCCAGCCACCATCCCAACTCGTGGTTGATATTGATCCAGCAGCAATGTCTACATGTGTCGCTATAATATCATAATGGCTCACATCATTTATAGTTCACAGCTGCATAATCTAAATCCTATTGAATTTCGTACGTATACATTTTTAAAGTCAGTCCTTTTGCTAGCTTCTTTTATGGTGGTCCATCCGGTATCGCCATTCTTATATTCATGGCGTCCAATGCGATTCTTAAGATTTACATATGAAGGAACTATGCATAATATATATTTTATTCTTACTCAAGATGAGTCGCCATAACTAAAACGGTCTTCCTATTGATCTGACCTGAGTCAATTCTACACTGGCACACGTGCTTTACACCAAACAATGGCGAACTTACCACTGACTAGGTAATTGACAACTGATAATCCTCGTATAAAAAAATAATAAATTTGTAAATCCCATTCTAACATTGCTTACGGGTTGTTTAATTTGAATATCCATATCCAGTGAATGAAACGGATATCTTTGTTCATCAATGTCAACCCTTTGACATGACGGTACTGACTAATAGTACAACAAACTGGATGTCTTATCAATGGAGTTCACAAGTCGTATGATATATGCATTAAGACGGTTTATTGATGTGGCATTGACATTTCTATTTCGTAAGAAGAAATTCGATTTCACGAAGGATTCTAAGCTGATTTATTTTTACGTCAGAACCAAATATGATCAATAATCAATTTTCTTAAATAGACCAATCCAGAAGGTTAGGGAGAAAATAATATTTTAGTATTACACACAATATCGATCTTGCCAGCTACAATAGTCGAGTTATCTCTTATCACAGTGCACACTACTCGTGCTTATCGCGGTATCAGTGTCTATGTTATAAATTACGTTTTTGTTCTCGAAGGTTTCCAAGGTGTGCAATTATTTTTGAATAACACGGTAGGCGATACTATATATACTGATAGCATTGATTTTTATAATGAAAAAAATCATCTTGTTATGTATTATGATTGCTGGCATAAAATCACCTGCATAAACAGATGCCATGAATATACTATCATACTGTGACTGGTAACTAGGTACTTGGTGCCAGCAAGGCTGCCGGGATTCGCACGCCAGCTAGAGGGTGTCCGGAAAATCAATGCGAGACCCCGGAGGCCAAACGCCAAGAGCGCGAAGCCGTTGGCAAGGGTGCGGCAGGAACTACAGGTTCAGGCTAGTAAACTTTTGCTCGGCAACTTCTGATGTGCTGCTGGTAATACTTACATGGTCACTAGAGCTTTCATGAAGCAGTGGACCCTGGGGATTATACTAAGCAGCTGAAGGATTCCAGAGGTTGAGGGTTTCAGAAGGTATAAATATCGTGCAAACAAAGGATAGGTTTTTAGGGTGAAGCAATTAATATTAATATATGTAGTATTAGGAAAATTAAATTAAAGAATTTCGTTAAAATTTATTCGATTAGGATCAGTCATTGTTATGTTGGATTAATCTTTTTTTTTTATTAACAGATGTCTGTGTTATACCAATGAAAATTGATGCTCGTCGCATGAGTGATGGATTCTCATAATTCACCTGAGCTGACTCTTTCAAAAGTGTCTTGATAAAGTATGGCCAAACATCTTTATACTAATTCTAGTACCCTACTGCTATTATATTTGGGCATTTATCTGGCTAAGTTGGACTGGAAACACGTTAATGTTTACAGAGCTTCAGAGTGGAGTTGGATGAGTTATAACGTTGACTGGTTACCACCCATCGATATCGGTTTATTGTCTGGCAGAATCAATTGGGTCACCTTAATGCAAGTGGAGGCTGAAGCAAAAATGCGGCATAACAATACGATAAATAATTATGTAGGAAAAAGACTAAAAAATGTATGAACTTGGCCTTTGTCTATTGTGAATATTTTTATACAGACTTGAAATGCGCCATTTCGTGTGGTTTCTGGGAATAAAATATTCCACGTACTTATGCAAATGTTCTTGCATAGGTGTACACTGGTGAAACTTCCTGTGTAAGAGATCCTGAAACAATAGTGGCTTGAGCACCCTTGAGTAGCTCTCTGGTTTTCCTCTTGGCTTGTGAAAGGGTGAAATGATGTCTGTAGGGGAGTGACTGGGCTGAGAACACTGGTACTGGATAGTGGGCTACCACAGAAAATTAAATTGGCTGTTTTACCGCCGAGTAAAGTGTCGGAATTTGATTTTAGGTTAGCGCATTTTAAAGCATTGTTTCCGTTACGGCAAAGTAAATTTATCCTAATTCGAGTAAAATCAATAGGCAATAGAAACACCAAATATTCTCAAGGAATAATTAAAACTTTTCTTTCCATCAAAATCATTAAATAAAAGAATGAGTAGTTCGTTCTTAAAAAATCTTCGACTGTCGCTACAGCTGACTAAGTGAAAAGATAAACCTAAATCCGGTGCTCGTCAGTGTCCATTTCGTTGATTAGATTTTTCATGAGATTCTCTTCACTTGTGCATAATTTCCTTCTGAAATATGGCAGCGATGCATTCTGTTTTTAAAAATATCTTTATCTATACTGGACTGTAAAAAAGTGCATAATTTATCAACTTATCATGACTACTATGAACTCTGATAATATATCAGCTAGAATTATATTAGTCATGTGAAATAGCACATTGCACCAATTATTACTATAATGTAGCAGAATGCAGCATGAAGAGTTGCAGCGTTTTGGCAGAGAGTGTAATTATATCGTCCTGACGATGCAGTCTGATTGGCTATTTATTCTTCTTATTGCATTTTTCAACTTGTCTACTTGTTTTTACCACCTCGTGGTACAATCACTTTACCTCTTTAAAATTATCAGAGCATTACCTGTTCGGCTCAATGAATATCATTGGCTGGGATGAACTTTGAATGCATTTCGTGCAAAATATGCATCAGCGATTTTGCATAACGAAACGACAATTTATACCTGAATGAATTCAATGTGTTTATCGTATTTCATGTAATACGAATAGCTACGAATTTCTTAAGCTGATCAATGAACAGTAAATCCTGAATAGAAATCATTCGAACCTACTATAGTTTGATGAATGATTTTTCATTCAATGATAATTAATTGTTTGACATGCTTGATTTGGAATTGGAATTTTCTTACCTGACTCAATCATGTTTCTTATAGACTCTCTTCTAGTAAAATACATTTACTTGAATGGTGATAAGTTATCATGTTATCGCTATAATGCCATCAGCACTGTTATTTTTTATCACTTTTTTCACGGCAAAACCGTTTTAGAATAATCAAACACATTAAACTTTACCTCGCGACGCCGAGGTCTCGAGCCAGCAGTTTTTCGCATGTTAACAATATTATTGTATTAATTAATAATCCTTCACTTGTCTAATGCTATAAATACATATATATATGTGCAAACATCCCAATTATTCGTGTCCAAACGATTGGAAAATTCAATTTTATTTTTATTTTTTCTTCCAAAACTATCTTCTCCACTCCTGAAAAAGTCATGTTAGATTTTCTAGAAATTATCGAAGCATTGTTGTTGCTTCTCCGAAGTGTCAATTGGCCGTTAGTTTTCAGTGTGAAATTTCTACTTTGAGCGCGAGTTTACGACGTGCAGTCAATTAACAGTTACGAGGTTAGCGGCTCGGTAAATTTGGAATTCAAACAGATTCAGAGATTAAGGAATCGCGTAATTAATATTTCGCACACGTATCTATCATGTGAATAAATCGAATGTAAAAAGCAGAAAGAGAAATCCTTTATATCCATTACTAACCTTTTCGTCTTAACAATACAGCAATTATATCTCGACAATAAAACTGTTGTATTAGGATAATCCTACTGTTGTTCTACCTTACTATACCTTCATTATCATTGATAATCATGCCGATATAATAGGTCTCTGCATCTAGTCATGCTTAAGTTCAGTTTTCATAGGCGCGATAAAACTTTTCTATTTAAGCCCTTATTCTCAATATTTTGTATATGTATGTAGTATTCTATGCAGCCGCTTGATTAATTTGGATAATCCCAATATCACGTGTATCGTTATTATCCAGAGCTTTTTAATGGCACCCGTTGGCCGTGTTCACTGACGTCTCAGAGATGGCGCCACTTATCATGTGTGGGAATCCGGTGCACAGGTAGAGCAGAATAGAGTAAGTAGAATGGATTTATTCTATATGAAGGTTTTATTGCTCACGTGGTATCAGAGACTATAAACGATTATTATTGACAATAGCTGGAGACGACTGAGGAAGGATATTAAATACATCACTGCAATATAATATACATTTTGTGTGGTATATGCGCTACCACTTTGGACTGTTACTTTTTTAAAGGACATTAATGATGGCGAAAAGAGGAAGATTGTTAAAAAGAAAGAATGAAGAAGAGAGATGGTAACGACTGATTGAACAAGGAGAGAAAAAGATGCGTAAAACTTACGCACGAGGATCAGATTATTCTGGAGGAGCGAGAAAAGAGAACATTAGGAAAAGTAAGAAGGATAAGAGAGCGAAATGAGTCGAACCTACGATACACAACGGGTTGTTTCGAAACAATGGGTTTCGTGCTTTATCCACCGATTAACGAATTGTACTTTTACCTATTTTGAAGTTTGTCATACACTTTATTCCATAAGTAATAAATTACGTAAAATAAAATAAATAATTTGAAATGACATTTTCTTACGAGGAAAGTAGAAGAGGACAATTTTTTATTTAAAAATCTTCTAACTTACTAAGTCGTTAATTTAATCTACAAGTTTAGGATTTGAAATTTATAAATAAAAAATTATTCTTAAATCGTTCATGAGCTCTGAAATCAGCGCGCGCAGTGGGCTACTAGTCTTACTTTATAAATAGAAATATAACCAATCACTCCATAACGTATACTTATTGGTTTTTCTGTATAACAGAGTATTTTGTTAATTTTTAATAATTACACTACTCGAACGTAACAAGACTCCTTCCAATAAGCAATTTACAAACTCTTCAATCTTCGTAAATTCATATTTAAATCTATGAAAATTTTTGTCATAACGACGTACAATAATAAACAGTTTCTGATATTTGCAGAAAATTGATTATTCTTTAACGATTATTTTATGTGATATTTGACTTTGATATACATACATATACATATATATATAAATATATATGTGAGGAAGATAACATTCCTTCACCTGTTTTATGCAATAGACATATTATAACGTTATATGGTAAATATTATGCAATATGTACTTATATCGTGTATACAGATGATTTCAGGTGCGATGATCAGGTTATTATATTTTTAAAACGAGGCTCGTGTCGAATAAGATTGTTAAAATAAATTTGTACTTCACGAAAGGTAGCAGAGTAAGGGCGATAATTATATTAGCTTAAATAATTCAGATCCTCGTAGGTCGACTTATAATATCGCCATTTCCTTAACGGATATTGATAATAAAAGAGTGCAAAATCCAGTAAACAATCATAAAGTGTATCAACTTTCGTCTTAGATTAGAAATAACGACTAATCTTCATTCTAGCCATTCCATTGTTCTACTACATTGCTATAGTCACACAAATGATTACCCAAAGAGAATAAAGTTATGAGCTATCAAGAGAATTCACATTTGATTATGTTTCTATTTACATATTATATTTCTTGTTCACTTATCTTTGTTATTCCTATAAGTCCTATTCTGAGTATATAACTTTTCAAAGAATTTTATTCGCAAATACCGCATCGACCCACGGTCTCACTAGGTATTTTAATTAATTGGATGATACAACGAAATTGATTAAAATGAAAATTATACCTAGGTACTTATAGTACACAAGAACACTTCATAGGCCAATTTTGGGTACACTATATGGACAATTTTATGAATATCATATTTTTGTTACCCTTAATGTTATATTTAGTATATGCAGTGTTATCAATAGGTCTGTTATCATTCTGCTCTTCACCGATGATCAATATATTATTTAAATAATAATTCATAAGCCATTCTGTTGAATTGACTGAACGCGAACTGCGTAAAACGATTGAACGAGAAATCATGCTAACGTGACAGCGTGCAGACTCTATCATAAATTGTGGAACAAACTCAACAACCTTTGAACCTTGTCGGATCAATTTATTGTTCGACAGGCCCATATGTATATGACTAGTCTATGATACATGCTTGCGTTGTCACGTGCATGGGGTCTTTAATATCGATACTCTATCCTACGGATGTTCATATAGACGTTGTGTGGTGGTCGGTCTCCTTTTGCACTTGAGGCCCTTGCGGAAATGAGTTCAGCTCATTCCGGCTGAGATAATTAACGATACCAGCACCCAGAGAATCTCCCATTACGTTTATTGTGGTCCGGAAACGATCCCTTTGAACAATTGAAAGTACAAAATGTAATATAAATATTTTCATTGCAATTGAAGAATTGAAAAGATTTTATTATACAATTGTTCCAACTCACAGTAGCCAGTCGACTGCGATAATAAGCGTGACATCTTTTGCTGGAAGACCAACTGTATCCAGGACCATAACCATTGTGACTAATCCAGCTTGTGGAATTCCAGCTGCACCGATACTAGCAGCTGTCGCAGTTATACTAAAAAGTTCCAATAATTTAGTTTCTCTTGGTAAATCTGAGTTAACGAATATTTGTTTTTCTCTTCCTTTTACCTAACGGCAACCAACTGTCCAAAAGAGAGGTTGACGTTGCGAACTTGAGCGATGAAAATGGCAGCCACAGCTTCGTATAGGGCTGTACCGTCCATATTAATGGTAGCACCTATAGGCATTACGAATCTAGAGACACGTGGATCGATTCCATTTCTTTCCTCAAGACAACCAATTGCAACTGGTAATGTGGCTGAGCTTGAACTCGTTCCAAAAGCTGTCGCTAGTGCTTGCGCCATGTTTGAGACATATGTCACTGGATTCCTCTTTGTCAGTAAAAAGAAAATCAGTGGTAGCACTACGAAACCGTGAATGCACAAACCAAGTAGTACTGTCATAAAGTACATGCCCAGTTGACCAATTATCACATTGAACGATTCCATTTCCAGAATCTTTGATGATACAAGGAAGAGCACTCCCAAGGGTGAGAACCTACATTACATAAAGAATGATTAAGAAAGAAAAATCATTTTTAGTTACGTTCTCAAAGAAGAAAAGGATCAACTACTCACCAGATTACCCAATTGGTAATTATCATCATTGCCGAGGAAAGTGCTGCAAAAAATGCTAACAGTGGTTTACCGTCAGGTCCCATTTTTCCAAGAGTTATTCCCAACACCGTTGAAAATACCACCAGGCCAAGAATATTAGTACCGCTGGTATACTCGTGACTTATGTCCCATTCGAGTATATGAACTGTTGACACAGACAATAATGTTTATTGAAGTATAAGATATTCAGTCAACTGTTCTTCCTTTCACATTAAGCACAGATCTTTAATTGCAAACTAAATGTCCATTCCCAAACTATTGAATACCTTCGTTTTCAAGATCAAGCGCTGCATGCTTTATGCCAGGAAGAATTTCAATAACTGCATTACTGCACAATCTTCTTATTACACAATTTCAAAACTTACGATTGATTGTATCGTTTGGGGGCTTCAATATTGTACGGTACTGTGTAATGCATGCCTGTACCAAATTTGGTGGAAACATATTTCTAATCAGATCCATAAGTGTGTCTATGGTCGTTACATTTCGTACAGTGGAAGGTTTTGCCTCTTGTTCAGCTTCGCTCGAATATCCAGGACGTATCGATATCACCAGAATAATTCCTGAAATACAATAAAGGTATTAGATAATATTTAATAAAAAACTATATCAACACCAGACAATATTATACCAACCTAATATAACGGCACTGATAGTAGTAACCATGTAATACGTAATGGCACGAGCACCGATCTTGCCACTCAATGAAAGATCAAGAGAACCAATGGCCGAGATGAGACTGGCCATAATCAACGGTAAGATAAGACTCTTCAGCATCCTTAAAAAGAGCTCACCAACGTAATTAACATACATTATTTCACGCGGTCGCCAACTTTCCTCCCTAACGTTTCTCAGTATCAAACCCAACACGATGCCTCCTACGACACCTCCTATCGTCAACATCGTCAGAACATTGTGCTGCAGGCATTTTTGAACTCTCTGACGACGATTCCGGGATTTCTTATTTGGCTGCTGAGGATAGTAAGACGTGCGCTCGACCAAGCGACCCTGCTTGTCCGCATTTGACAAAGGAGACCTGGAACAAGAAATAGGTAAAATAATACATTTTCACTGTACCACCGATACAAAAAAAGAGAATAACATCGTTTTTCCATAAACAGGTAAATAAGACAGGAAATATCTTATTCAGAGAACGTCTGGCATCTTCTACATGGATTCTGCATCAATTGTCTCTGCACAAGGCAGATCCGACAGAATTCCTCAAAAATAAGGACACGTATTTCGTTACACGTGTTTCTCATCGTAGTACCCGCTGCTACCACAACGCGTTGTCACGTGACAAATATTATTATACACCATGTCCTATAACGTTAACATGAGACTCATTCAAATTTATCTAACCTTCTCGAAATTATAAATTGATTCTTTAATTAATTTAATACCTCCTGTCTTTCACAGCATGGCAGAAACTAGGATACCTGCGCTATACCTAATAATTTTCTTTCTCACCTATGGACAAGTACTATATACTTATTATAGATACTAAATCAGTGCTAGTACTACAAAACTTGAAAACAATGAATTAGAATAAAAAATCATTATGGTGATTAGAAGAAGAGTGAGAATATCAATTGTACTATGAAATCATACTGATTCAGATTCTCCTTCTCATCTATTGATGCTTCTATTGCATGATCCAAATAGCCTTCCCATGGTTGTATGTAAATATCAAACCTGATCAGTTACGTGATCACTATTGATAATTAGAACTTGAGTAGCCAGCAAGAGTCCATCCAAGGTTACAGATATAGGATGTATATAACTTACTGCATCAAATATTTATAATATTCCGAGATCATTTTTAATGCGTGAATAATATATTTTTGATAAACAGCAAACGTGCCTTGGCTTGCGCCCACGATTCCTGATTACAAAAATTCTGTTCTACTCTACCGCAATGGATGAAAATCGGTAAATTTATTTAATAGAATAAATAATATTTCGTAATTTCGTATAATCGAACGAAGCCAAAAGAGCATATTCAGTGTTAAATACGGTTAATGATAATTAGTTCGCGTTCAAAAATAAAAGACAAACTTTGATTTGCTTTATCGTATGTATGATATATGCTTTCTATAGCTATATATAACCGTATAGATATATATTGCTGTATACTAGTAATAAAAAGACTGGACTTCGGTGTAATCGCTTAACAGCCGTAATAGATGAGACGACAGTGTGAGAATTAAGCGGGCGACCTTAGTCGTGGATCCCATGGATACTTCTGTCCATGGCTTCTGGCATGCCTCCACGTAACGAGTTAATTAGAGAAACGGAAATTGCTCGGCTAATGATTTTACGTAAAATTATCCTAGACTTCCCGTTTAATATTTTCAGTTAATCAAGCCAAATAAAAATGTTGAAATTTCTTTTTGAACTTCTTAAAATCATTGCGTCTCTTGTTTGTACCGTCAATAGTTAATTTTAACACCGGTATATTTTAAAGTCAAGGACTTGGCATTAGAAATGAGTTTCCATAAAAAATTACAAGGATTATAGTGGGACACGTGTTTATCTTGCCTATTTGTCGTTATGCATACTCGAGTCTATAAATATTCATACCTTTTGGATTCTTCGAAGAATCATTGGTTTTCTGTAGTTTAGTCAATTTTCTAGTGAGTTACCTTTCTGAACTAAATATACATCTATGGGGGTAAAGAATGTTTTGTGCAGATTTTTTTATTGCTTAACGTCGATGATAAGCAATATAGGAAAATTTACGTTCGTATCAATGCTTTGACTTTTGCTGTACGTGCTACTTGCATCATACGAATGCAGTGTTGCAGACGATAACGATGACTCGAGACGTTGCAAGTAATTGAACGGCCGAATGACTTGAAACAGTCGTGCCTTGTGATATTTAAGCTCAACTAGGGGATCGAATTGCATTTAAGCTTCTTTCTGCCATGTTGGTTCTAATGAGTTTGAAAGGAGACTTGTCATTTCCGTAAATTATACCATTAAGCTACTGGATCGATGATGTTTAATTTTACTAGCTGATACGTGAAAGACTAACACAATAATTTTCTATAGTTTCTAAGCGAGCGTATGAAATCAAATATTTTTAAAAAATACTGTATTGATGGATTATTTAATTAATCGATTCAAAATATATTACTACTTCTGCATGTCGGATCTCTTGTACGACGTATGGAAATCCAATGAAATGACAGATGCACTTTGCAACTGCAACAATTTCAATTATGTGAATGCGACTGAATGATATTTGGATTCAATCATAAAACTGATTACTGATGATATAAGAAAGTCTATAGGTAATCAATTGGTTGGATTTTACTGTAACGGGGAATAATTCCAGGAAATAAATTAGTATCAAACTTTCTATCATTGTGATGATAATCAATTGGAACTCTAAGGATGGATTTTATTTGAAGTGACATATGTCAGCCAATGAGTTACTGCTATGATAAATGCATGTACAGTTTGATAATGAATTACCATTAGACTTGGCAGTACCTTAAATAATATTCTGATTGAAACTAAGGAAACACTCAGTCTCTTAACTCTTGGAACTGACATTATATACCATGACGCAATTTTATAAGTGACCAATCAAAAATAACAACAATGATTGCCAACTGCATCAATAAGAACATGAACATGAACAAAGTACAAAGATTCATCATTGCCATTTAAAAATCATCTAATTAATATTCAGACATGCTGATTCTTCTTCCTCATTGTTTACCTTCTACTATACCCTGCTATGAGGCTGAGTCTCTTTCTCAATATTATACATGCACATTAAAGATGCTTCATTCATCAATCTATTATTATGCAATTATTCAATTCACGTTCAGAATTTACGTATGTTCCATACATACGGTTGAATATAACTTTAGGCTATCATCGATGATACTGTGTAAGCGTTGATTAATAATCGTGTAACAATATTAATGATAGAGGGATATAATTGAAAATATGTATAAAAATAATTCATGGAATTGATAAATACATACATTTCAGATGCTACTTCCATTTTCAATTTCAGTTGGTAGCTGCCGGTTAATGTTATTGCACAAGTACCAAGCAATGGTCGTTCACATGGACACTTCCGGTAGAGCGGAAGAACTCTGTAGCGCGCCTAATGCAGATGAATGATGGCAAAGCAGCCCCAACAAAATGGGCCAGCAGTCGGCAAACGCTCCTCTGCTGTACTCCTGGCTTGACAGAGGATGTATGTTGATGGGGCTTCCAATCTATGCCACCTTGGGTGGTACGATTAGGTATAGCGATACTGCGATCTCCCCTACGATCCCTTCCTGCCGTGCAGGCCAATAATAAATTCTCGCGCTATGCACCTACTACCGAGAGCCGCTATTGTTTGTGCGGTATTCTCTATAGATACTAATAACGATACTGCGCCGAGAAACGGGATCGCTTCCCTGCTGGTGGCGAATACTCTGCTTCCTCTTCAACTTCCTCTTTTCTTTTTTAGCTACTCTGTTAACGCTTTTCACAACTGGCCCTTTTATTGCGTCCTTCTAGTGGCTTCAACTTGTTCTTTTTCTACTTCCACTCCTTTATCTACTTTCTCTTGGATCGAAAAGTTGCCTCAAGGACAACCTGAGCTGTCAGTGAGGAACCTGAAACTCAGGATTGTTTTCATTAGGTAACCGCTTCTTAGCAATTGGTCAAAAGAGAAAATATTTATAAGATTTCTTTTTTTTTTTAAGATTTTAATCAATAAACAATTGGAAGCTGATGTATGTATCTATCAGGAGTCTATTTGTTATCTTGTGATAAGAATCTAATTTACTTGTAACAGGTAACTGTACTTTTTTTTAGTCCAAATCAACTAATTGTGACAGTAGATAAAAAAGGATTTTCAAAATTTTTCAATTTATTATTGAAAAAAAGTCACTATGCTATTTTGGTGTCTATCATCGATAATTATGATTTATAAAATATTTATATTCATTTAATTCCAACCACGTGATACGATATTTAAAAATCGTTGGACTCATTTTAAAAGCCAATTGACTTCCGCTTTCGAAAATTAATCTCTATTAAAGAATATACCGTGATTATCCTGTCGTATTATAGTAGGTATCGTTAACATGGCAATTACGACATTCACCGCCCCATTTGTAAGCTTAAACGAGCTTTCCTCTATAACGGTGACTGCCGGTAAATAAGGAATTTCTATGACAGAGTTTAACAGACGATAACAAAGCTTTACTTCAAAATCCAATCGAAAATATTTATCCCGATTAAATTCACTGTAATATAACAAAGGCTTTAGAAAAGCCAATATGATGTCATAAATAATCGAATGTAAATCGTCACACTGACGCCTTTAAATTTCATCCATACATTCATCGCACTTGACATTCCATATGCACTTTTTATGTCCTCTGATAATATTCACACATCACTAAATTATACGATATTATTATATACGTCTCAGAGGCAATATTTTCATCGAGATCAGACACTTGAAAACCACATAAAATTCACCACAGGATCAAAGAAATATTAGCGAACCAATTTTATAGAATTAAGACAAAGCGTCCGATAAAAATCAAAATAAAGTACTACGATGCTCGTAGTAAGTCACATAATAAAAATAAAATTTTCATAATAATTTCAGACCATCAGTGAACCTACCGGTTTTCGTGATCTTCGAAGATTCCCGAATTCTTCAAGAAGTTATGTACATGTCAAATTAAACCACCTGTAATTGATGAATTCAAAAAATAGTCGTAAAACTGTTTAGACCGTTTTTCCTTGTACTTCCACCCAGAAACAAAACTGATGAATTATTCGAATAATAGACTCGAAGCGATCATAAATTCGTTTCCCATAAATTGTCGCTACTTTGAAATCCGGAAGATCCTCGCGCGACAACGCCACGAACACTTGTGGCACGAGATCATCGCGAAACGACAGACCCAGGAGTCGCGTCGTGCCCGTCTCCTAAGCACAGGCCAAAGCGCAGCATACTGTAGTATGCTATGCTTTCAGTTATGCTATATGCTCGGATTCAGAGTTCGAAATGGAGTTGGACTGGCCTGGTCCATTTCGTTCATTCCTATTTCAAGCGACATAACCTGTGTACTGTCGCTGATTGGACAATTTTAAAGTGAAGAACAAACGGAATCGAACCAATTGGAACGAGGCTGATGCTTGCAGTAATCGATTTCGGAATACATATACATATGTTATTAAGGTAAAATTTTATAAAACAAATAGATATTCTTTTACTATTTTATTGTTATATTATTGCTTTACATAAACAATCGCATTAGTGATTGGTACTAAGACCGAAGTGGGTGGAAGGTTATAATTTAGAATTTGTTACCTAAATATTTCACGGAAGATTCTCTATATTCTGATAGTGTTTAGAGTAAGAAAACTTTTATCAATTACTGTTTATATTATTTTCAATTCCACAAAGATCGTATTGTTCCAGCGTTATCAGGTTATCATTGCTCTGTTAGGCATTATACGTAATACATATATGGACTCGTAGATTATTAACTTCATTTTCTGTTAAAAAGATTGATACATTGACGGTTGGGAATTGAGATAAAAATTTCATAAAAAGTCTGTTGAAAAACAAGGAGAAAATGTTATTTATTCACTGGTGCAGTCATTGTTGCACGGAATCGTTGATAAAATGTACGGGTAGTCATTTGCACTGAAGCAAAAATATATATAGTTAAGGCCGGTCGATTTGTCACATATTTATGATAATGTGCCACGTTATTTTGCTTGAAAATAAAATTGTATAAAAGTACACAGAATTACTGAACCTAATGATAATGTGAAAGGTCGTGTTCAGTATTGTACTGATTTTATTATTCGACTAGGATTACTTATGTAATTTGATCGATGGTTCTCAATGAAATATGAAATCAGTCTGCGTAATATATGGAACCAGAAGACCCTCGCAAGAGTGAATCAAATTACTAAATTTGTAGTAAAAGAAGAAAGATAGCTGCGTATCCATGGCAACCGGCGACCCTAGGGATCATCTTGACTACTTGGGCAACTTTACGTCCGTCGAGTTTCTGGTAGCTGGTTACGAAAAAATATACTAAAGCATGGACTCGATAGAAACATGATTTTCATTGCGTTTAAAAAACTGTTACTAGAAAGTTAGAAAAATTAGGTTGTTTAATCTATTATGTTTCACCATTGACCCATTTTACAATTATAACCTGTGAATCCCGGGAATTCACGAATTTCAAAATCAAATCAGCAACCGTTGATCGTATTCTTTTAACGTTTCAGATCGAACATAAAGACTGATGATTTTGAATGACACGATGTAAGATTGCTTTAATACTTACAATTTGTCGAAGAGTATTTCAAAGTTTTTTCGCATTTATTCGTACTGTGTAGAATTTATTACAAAATTACACTGTTCGTTTACATATGCATATTAAAGACGTTCGTATATATATATACATGCATGATGGATATACAGCAAGTAAACAGAAATTTAGATAACACGTTAAGTTACATCTGCATAAAATATCTAGCTATATACAGTAGTTTTATTGACATTTCTCAGACGTGTTGCAAATCGCTGTGTCAAGATTCTCAGTATGGTCTTCGTCAGATTTATAAATGACGTCCGCCATTTTTCTGTCCTCAATAAAGGTTAACTCATAGTATTCCAGGGGTAAATGTAAATTTAGAGCAGCGGGTCCCACGAAGCTTAACCAACTGACTAATTTATTTTTGCTAAAAGATCATTGGAAAGACAAAAGAACGTATCACAGCAAAATTATCTACCAACATTCAAAAAATTTATATATTTACCTCTTAGCCGTAATTTGAAGTAATTCCTGTGTCATGCAAGGATGTAACTGTAAAAATGGCGTTCCAAGAATGGGATGTATTGCTTGAGATAATTCCGAGTAATTCAATTCTTCGTGAGACACGAGTTTCCTGGCCATTTCCACGGTGATCGGATTGATTCCAGGAAAATCTACAAAACGATTGAACATCATTTATAATTTCACAAGTATCAAACTTCTAATATCCAATAATCACCATTAAATCCTCTATTACATGTTGTCATTAATGAACTACACTATTGAGTCATTCAAATATCCTTAAAAAAAATCAATTTTCAATGATAGGAAAAATCTATCCAATGATCAACAAAATTAAATGAAAAATTAATAAAACGGAACTCTATACACCAGAGAAACATTACGTTCTAATTCCTACATTATTCATATTGTCTGTCGTACCCTCCCTCATGCTACAATCTCCTGCTCACCCATTTTCTTTCTTTCTCTCTTCAACCCTTATACGGTAAGTTCTACGTTAACATCCTCTTAGCCCAGTTTAAGGCCGTCCACAATCGTACGAACAGTTCATATTATAACGACAGGAGAACTTGCCACTTGTACAGATTAGTGTCTAGTGGCGATCAAGTCACTAATTCTGGATATAATCTGAACTCGAATGATCTAGTTTATCAGTCGTCTCATTTGATTCCTTTCCTCCGCTAAAAAATCCATTTGATTTATCGGAATTTTTACCGTAGCATCCCGGCAGGGAATATTTTTTCCGTGAAAATCGTTGGTTAACAAGTAATATAGTGTGATTATGAAAAATTCATTATATTTAGGAATTAACTAAATGATTTATGAGAGAACTAATTGATTCAATATTTGGTTTGCTTTGGAAAAACGCTGGTGAAAATTGAATGCTCGGTAGATAAATGACATTTTTTTAGAACAGATATGCAGTATGAAACTATATTTCTTCAGACCGCCGCGGCGCTGCTATCAGTCTGTTATACTTTACTAGTATTTTATTTTCTTCCCCTCTTCATGCTATCCAAACGTGAGTTTTTATGTAGATCTTCCCGGGATGTTTACTTGCCAGATTTCCAGGCGTTGAAGAAGAGCACCGGAACGCTGTAACTTATGGACCATAGAATATGATGTTCCATAATCAAAGGACTCTCCGTTTCGCCAGGAGCTTCGAAAGGATCTTCACGAAGAGTTGTCAAGAGTTCATCCCTTTTGTCAATTTCCGTAGTCTCGTCGTCATCTCTTAAAGGATGATCTTGAGGAATGAAAAGTTTCGCATGACGAACGAGATAAGCCTGTCCAGGTTCTGCCTTATAGAAGCAAAGATTCATAATAATAAACAAAAATACAAGCGGCCTTAAAATTAATGTTGAATTAAAATACTGAAAATCATTTGTCAATCAGACTCTATATAAGCGATAACATCGCATTTGAGAATTTTGATATCACTAGAAAATCTAGATCAGACTCGTACTACAAGTTATGCAGTGAAAAGACGAATCTATGAGTCATGTACGAAGAAATTCACCCATCAGTGGGTATAACAGAAACAAACAAGTATCCTGCATATCTATATATGCACAAATAACCTTAATAAAGTTACCTTATCTCCCTGAAATTCCCAATTATCTGAAATTTCAGTGGATCTTCGAACCAAGTCTTTGGCGTCCTTGACGAATTCTTCCCACGTAACAGTACCAGGACCATCCATGTCGTTAGACAGCTCTATATAAAGAAAGAATATAACTATAACTCTATATAACTTTCTGAAAATTCATTACTACCACTAGAATTCATCCATATTTGAATTGCTACTTCTTAACCGATAAAAGTTTCCTATTTCATAACGCTGAGTCTTATAGAAATTGTCTTAAAAATTCGTTATGAATGAATGGCGTCTCCAATGCGCGGAAGGAAGTCTTTGTTCGCGCACCACGATACGTCGATGTAAAAATAAAATTGAAAATGGGGAAGCTGTGCACCGGAGAGAAGAGCCCAATGTCTCCCTTTCCCGGACGCTCAGCGCCTCGTCAATTCCTGACTCTTTCACTTCGGTTATGTCCGGACGTACTCGGCTATAATCGAATCCCCACCCCAGTTACGCATACCAATTCCTCTTGAGCTCGTGTGCGCAAATGGGAATTCTTTAGTGTGTGCGTTAAACAAACTGGCCAATCGCGTGCATATTACCATCAGGAACGTAGACATACTAAAGTATTCCTTTCCTTACTCTCTAGCGTGTAAGCTCCACTTAAATGTTTTATAACGAATAGAGCTAATTTCATACTAAAAAGATAACCATTTCCCTTTGTGATAAATTAAAAAGCAATTAGCGTAAAACAAATATAAATAAATAATTCATTTGTAATCTATAATACGAGCAACCGTTCTCCACGTAAAGTCCCCAAAGAATACCGTATCAGCAAAAATTGATCGGCACAAGACCGAGGTCAAGCTGTTCAAACAATCAAATCTGATAATCAATTAATACGTATAAAAAACAGAGCTAATAAACTTAGAATAATCATAAGAATTTTTAACAATTTCAAAGAATATTGTAGAAAATGCCTTCGAAGAAAGCTTTCGGATTGTCCACCGAAACAATACGAAAGAATAATTAAAAGTTGTTACAGGGCACATTGTTATCTAGGTACGTGTCTGTCCTGAAGAATAAAGTTGCGCGCGCATCGCCAATATCCATGAAAGTTTCTCTACCTGTATCACTACGTGACTGTATATCCGAACGGCGTTGAACGGCGCGTGCAAGAGCATGCACCGCCCCGGAACGACGTCGTGGCTACGTGAATAGTGAAGAGAGAGAGACGCAGGCGTCGTTTGTTGTATGTGCCAGAGCTACTCCACCTCCAATACATTAAACCGGTGTGATGCGCGCCATACGGATCTCGTGCGTGTGAGAGCGACCCTGTGAAAACAGATACGACAGGACGACAGAACGACGCGGTATAACGACGGCAACAAGAAGGAACGACGTATGGAGGACTGAAGTCAGTCAAACAGAGAATATAAACTAAAGGCAGAAGCAGTGCTTATGGTACGATGCTATAAGGTACTGTGAAGTGCGACGCTACAGTGCGGTGTGAATATATATGTATATGTACAGTGACGCTAGATATTTTCTGAAGACTGGTATATAACTTTGCCATCGTGGTTTTTAGAAAGAGAGAGAGGGAGAAAGAAAGAGAGACGCGTATCTTGAATAGACTAAGGATCAGTGAATACTTCAAGAACAGAGTTCTGCTTGTAATAAGACTGCGAGACAGTAGAGAGGCAAAGAAAAGTGGAGAAAGGTGGTTCAATTGGTATCAGTGAAGTCTACGAAATCATCGTTGTCGCGCAGCCGTCGAGAGCGATGAGGTCGCACGTTTGCCCTGCGGACGGAAGCCCGCAATCGGAGACACGAGGAGCGGCGTTGCTCTAGACTGAAGTTTTGAGCGCGTTTTGACATTCACTTACAAAGGTGTAATCTACCAGAAGTGTTTTAGACGCGAGGATATCTTCGTATCTCGAGTTCGAGTTCACAGTCATACATTGGAGTACGTGTTGTCTGAATTTTCGACGGTTTAGCAGAACGCCAGGAGGCGTTCTTCCTTCTTTTTTCCTCCCTTCCTTTTCTCCCTTTCCGCTTTCTCCTTCACGTCTGCCCCTCTTACTTCTCACTGTCCTCGTAACGAGGTGTACTATCACCATTGGCACGAGACCGACTTTTGTGTTTACAGTGGATAGATTGACAAGCCGCTGTGATGTACGCCAAGGGTAAGGGGTCTACTGTACCCTCAGATGCTCAAGCAAGAGAAAAGTATGTATTAGTTATATTAATTTTTTTCCTTATACTATTGTTGTACTATTGTTGTTCCTTATACTATTGTTGTATAAACATATATATATATTATTCATTCATTAACAGATATATGATTGACAGATAAATTTACTACTTGGTAAGAATTGAGGTGACGCGATAATACCGTTTCTATGGCCGAGATACATTTCCGTCCTTTGTCTGCTTTGTTTTATCCAGACTTAATTGAATTAGAGGAAATTACAATTTCATTTTGATTTACCTGAACTAAGTGTGTGCCACGCCACGGTTATTAATGATTCAGTCACTGTTGCTCATGGAAATTTTCACGGTGATTTTCCTGACTTACTAAAACTAATTTTATTTACTAATTTAATTTTCTTGTTAATCGTCATTATTTTATTGTTTGATACTATCGGTACATACTCTATGAATTATATTAAGAAGTGGCGCTGTTTAGACTCAGGATATCGGATACTATCGTCGTACAGCGACATCACGTCTTCCTTGCTGTTCGTTCGAAGCCAATCCCAATCCATAAAGTTCACGAGCATAAAAATCTAGACTTTCGAGAAAGTTATAACCGATGCGAATACTGTATCTCATGAGAATTTTGCCATCTGTCTAAAAGCATGTGAACTGCTTAGTGAGATAAAAAGAATATAATTACAATATGCAGTGTGATTTTAATGTTGTAGATATTCATATATTGCATTAATGCTAATTGAACCATGCTTATTGATTATCGTGTTATATATCTATTATATTTTTTGTTTCAGGTTGGCACTATATGTATATGAATACCTGCTTCACGTAGGCGCACAAAAAGCTGCGCAAACATTTCTGTCCGAGGTATGGTGGCAAAATGTTTTTTTCTGTCTTTTTACACATAATCAATGCTTTTCACAGTGCACGGCTCAAGTGAAAATAATGTATACATTTTACAGTCGCATTTAATCGTAATTTTTCTGTTCTTTTACAGATTCGATGGGAAAAGAACATAACGCTAGGGGAGCCACCTGGATTTTTACATTCATGGTGGTGGTAAGTTCAATACTGGAATTCATAATATTCTAGTCTGACGAGTTTTCGTCTTGTAAGAAAAATCATATGAAACCTTGTGCTGTTTCAGTGTATTCTGGGATCTCTATTGCGCGGCACCAGAACGTCGCGACACATGCGAACACAGCAGTGAGGCCAAAGCTTTCCATGATTATGTGAGTATTACAGAGACACAATTGAAAACGGCATAAGATAACTCATTCAAATAATACTGTTCTCTAATGATGTGTCTAATAATTTCAGGGATTCGTAAATAGCGGTTATGGAGTGAACGGGATTGCTCACGTAAGTAAACATATAGACGCGTTAACAATTCACGTTTCTCTAGTAACCCGGGGCTATCCTAAACTGTTCGCAATGATAATTCGTTAAATTTCTGTTCTTTTTTTTCTGCTGGTACTAATACCACTGATATGCTCTTGCTGGCCATATAATATAAAGTCACTACGTACCAATTATTATTATCGTTATTATCATACAATCGCCGTTGATATCATTCGTACATAAGAACTAATCTAGTTAACGAAAAGCTGTTTTCTTAGCTGATCTTGACCATTAGACTAAAAAAAATGACGAGTGAACTTTCACCTATCCTGTAATGCCTATCACAATACAGTCGAGTATTTTCAAAACGGAGCTGCGTCGGTAGTTTGACATTTTTTTGTCAATAGCTGTTATGTAATTGAGAGATGATTGCAGAATGCCGGACCAGCCCCATCTCCACTTGGGCAGATGCCGCCAAACGATGGCATGCCTGGCGGTCCGATGCCTCCTGGATTCTTTCCAGTAAGTTTTTTTTTTTTCGCTTTCTTTTAACATAATTAACACTTTCTTACTCCTCGTCCACGTCCTTTACGTTTATGTCGATGATACGCTCCCTGATTTTCGTTTGATCATTGTAAACGAATCGGATGAAGGATCGATGGAAGAATTTTATTAGATAATTTATATCCAACGATCAATTTTATCGATCTAGTTTATATCGATGCACTCTTCTTGTTCTTTTTCTTATTCCTGTGATTTAAACCCGTGTTTCTGTCCGTCATGGGATTCATGAAATTTTACGATATTACGTTCATATAATTAAATGTATGCACATTTCGTCCTAAGGGTGCATGGTCATCCATTTTCTTAATTATAGTCACTCTGCACGGTGTTAATATAACATACATTTTATGGGGTGTCAAATAATTTAATGACAAGCACGCGGCGTATTTTTCTATGATGGATTCCATAAGATTATCGAAATTGAGTGTAGCAGCTCTTTTTTAATAACAAGCATCCAAATGTTTTAATTAAATATTTACAAAATTATACAGAAGATATCCAAGTGAAAAATAATACTGTATACATTATTAATGGAAGGTAATTTCAGTTTGATGATCAGCCAGTGTCTAGTGTAATTATAATAACGGATTGGTGATACAATCATCACGTTACTTGATTTTAGAATATAATATTTACTATCTACTCTATCAAATATTAAATCTACATTTCCTTTTTATGCATTAGCAATTTTTCACAGTTTGTTTGTAATTTAATGTGATAGAAACTCAATTTTACGTTTATATTGTTTCATTGAAAATAAGCCGCCTGCTTTATTATATATACCCAATATAGCAATAAAGTATAAAGTTATAACGGTAAATTCTAACAGTAACTGTAACAGTATTTCAGAAAAAGGTAGGAGATACCATGTTATATACCACGTCGAACAAGGAGAATTAACTGTGAAAGAGACCTCTGGGTAAAGAGAGAAAAGGACGTAAAATTGTGCGAATAAAAACAAATTGATTCTCATAAGCAACATTACACAATGATCAATATATTTCTCATTGAAACAAATTTGTTATTTAATGTTCAATCGGCAAACTTTTTTATTCCATTGTCATCTGTGTAAATTCACACCGTCAAAGAGCGTCTCAAAAACAGGCTAACGTTTTAGATAAGAAATATCATAAAACTACTCCAATGCTTGTCTACTATTGTATTTATGTACTTAATTTTACTCTGCTATGTATCTAACTCTTATATGTGCGTTCATGTATCACTTTTACTGTTTTATTTTCTTGCTACGCCAAGACAGTCATAGAATTAACAACCAAAGAAGAATTATCTGGATGTACTAGATTAGCGATAGTCCTTAAAGACCATAGAATAGTCACTAACTAGGATCTAACGGTGAGATTCTTCTTGAATTTAAAATTTAAAGAAAAGCTCGATACGTTGGTAAATATCATTTAAAAAAAAAAAAAAAATATCTGACGTAAATTTCAAGTATTTGTGCACTTACGTTGCAAACTTTGATATAAGCAGTTCTTCGTGTTTTTCTAATATCAATAATTTCGCATACAGTTAAAAAAAAAAGTATTAACGTACAGACCATCTTTTGAGTAACAATATATTGTTGCGTCGTAAATAATTGCATTTACAAAAGGAAAAACAAATCTTAAAGATAATTGAAAAGCAAAAAAAGATACCATCATACAAGAGAAATTTGATCGTGCGTATGTTGCTTGCTCAGTTTTCCTCTATGTTACGTGGCATAACGCTAGAGTAAGGTGCCCATGCGAGATAAGAATGATCGCATCCATTATTATTTTCATGATTATACATTACTGTTATATATATATATATATATACACATATATGTACAAACTGTACATACAATGTGGCGTCTCTCATATGTACCTTCCTCGCCACCAAGAATTCACTAGTCGATGGTGGATCTTGTGATCATTCCCAAAATATCATACAGTGGTTGTAAACATAAAAAAATTTTGAATACAAAAAAAAACAAAATGGCATTTAATGCAATGATGATAATTATGGATGACGTCTGGATTCTGTGCACTGAATCATTTCATGAAGGAGACAAATAATCTTGTATACCGCCACTGTATAACCTATACGGATCTTGACATCCTAATGCAGCCACCCTGAGCCTTCTAGTCTAGCTGTTGCCTGGATCGCAGTGTTGCTACATGTCTGTCGTTTGCATTGCTTGTTGCAGAACAACTCGACAATGCGACCATCTCCGCCCACACACCCCTCATCACAGCCATCCCCCCAGCACCCCCAGCCACCCCCGCCCCCACACTCGCAGATGATGTCCACCCAGGTAAGCGTCATTCGACACATACACTCTCTCACTCATGGAAAATCACTTGTTCCGCTATCATGACACGCCGCATCATCGTACACTGAAATATTCTGTCTTTCTTGTTCTCTTGCTTCCTGTTTTCAACTAATCATAATAATTGCATTCTATTGTCTTGTATGTTTAACGGTCGGGTTGTCTTGATTTCTTTTTTCTGGGTCTAACAGAAGCAGACGAGAAACTATTAGTCCTAATGTTGGGTTTTTATTTTGGTTGTGAATCCTTGTGACTGAGTTTTTTTTTACTTTGAATTTGGTCCTTTGTGAAATCGATTTCACGGTTTAATAATGGTTGATACTGAAGTCGATTCGTGGTTTTTTTAAACTGTGCTAATTTATTGCACGTTATTTGGTTCTCACTTTAGGAAGTCTTGATAGTTTATGTGCGATGATGGCACGAATCGACTTTTGTACAATTTTTGGTCACTACAGCATCAATTCGTTGAGGTAAGTTTAGAATTATGAATGTCTGTATGATTCAGGAGATACAAGTGGGAGAAGAGGATGGGAAACAATGTATAATGATTCTATGGGAGTTTGTGATGTAACACTAATTTTAAGTTTGTTGTGGCACTGATTCCACGTAGTGAAAAGGTAAGGTTATATTTTTCTTTTACATGCATTGCTCGCAACATTACTTCTATGTGCGTTGGTCATTAATTAATATCACGTATTTATTTCGTCCTGTCAAATGCAATAGATATTTATAGTTACTTCAAAATGCACTATTTTTTTATGTAATAACCTAAGTACAGTTTGCATGTACTTTACATATGCAATTGACAGGTGTTGTACTACACCAAACAATAATAATACCTTGAAAAATTTCTTTAGCGAAGTTTATATATTATATGGCCTATCATGTTGTCAAGTGCTTACTGTGCTTGTCCTCTGGTATCTATGTGGTTAACTCTGTAGCTTATACTAATTGGACTGTTGTCAAATCTTTGGTAACTGGAAAGAGAGAAAGATTCATATTTAATTTTGCTATGAAAGTTTTTGTCTAAGCAAACTAGCATTTGTTGCAGTTTATGGGACCAAGGTATCCTGCTGGACCACGACCTGGAGTACGCATGCCACAAATGGGAAATGATTTCAATGGGGTAAGTGCATCGATGTGCTTGAAACTTTGATAATATTAAAAATTAGTCAAGATTAACGTATGCAACTGAAAGCTCGAGAATTGAATTTGATTTTATCATTTTTCTTGGTTCCTCAGCCACCAGGGCAACCGATGATGCCAAACAGCATGGACCCCACCAGACAAGGTGAGTGTTCCTGATGGTGATAGAAGTTTTCTTTACTTTTTTTTTGGCATTGATGAGCGTTGCGAGAGGAGAATGGCATTATAAGCATGCGTATCAAAAACCACACAGCAATAAACAAAGAAGTAACTTTTAAATTGGATTGGATTGCTGTGATGTGGAGTGGATTGGTTTTTGAACTGTCTAGTTACAAGCAGTGGTATAGTTCATGTGTCAAGTGTGTACGGATAAGAGATATTCATGGTCCAATAAATGAGGTATTGTCATTAAAAACAAGGTGGAATTACATTAATTGACAAACCTACAATGGATCAGACCTATCGAGGTAGATTCAAGTAATGTCATACTACTTAAATTTCCTTTAACAAATATTACAAAATTTGTATCAGCAACAAGAATATTGTCTTGATCAATGAGATTACTCCAAGAAAATATTGTAATCTGGTTACATCCCACAAAATTCTTAAGTTAACACCTGCCACCCATCTCACGGTATCACTGTGTAGTTTTGTATTATAATTGAAGTGTTCACAAGTTCACAAAAGGTCAGAGATCATGTAAAGGGCTTTCGCATGATATAGTCATCACTTCATGGTTATGGAGTTAGCATTACAAAACCATCCATATAAAGATAGAGGGAAGGAGAGAGATTTCACTATACCACTGCGAAATAACTAGTCTTACCACCATCAACCTGACCTTACCTACCTGGCGTACTAATGTGTGCTCTTGTGTTCCTCAGGCGAAGCTGGAGAGTTTGTAGGGTGGCAAGGTAGGAAGCAACCCAGCAACCGAATCATACTCACATGACTTAGTCAAGCCTTACCGTCTTTTTTTTTAATACCTTCCATTCTAATTTTTGTCTCTCCTTCACAGACAATCGCACTAGCTTTGTTTTACCGCAAACGTTTCCTCCTCCAGACATTCTTGCATCTAGCATGAAGAATCGCAATGACTATTTTAGCAAAAGCCAAATTGTGATTTCATTTATTGTTTTTTATCATATTACGCTCGTTTCAAAACGTTACGTAACCACGAAAGACTTATTTTATTATTGGAAAGACTCGCAAGAGGGGTCAGAATCGATAAAGTAAATATTCTCAATTATCTTGTACCTGACGTTACACTCGAGTGAGAAAATTCGATGGTCTGATGATGATAATTCCAAGTCACTTTAACCGTACACGAAAATAATAATTAATCCTACCTTGTGTGTAGGATAATTAATAATTAAAAAATAATTAATCCTACCGACATGCTTCTCTGATATAGCAGCGTTAATGTAAAAGGCACAAAATAAGACAGAGACTATGTTAATTTACGTTATTACCTCGTACTATTTAATTGGAGCACCAATGATTAATAAAATCTAAAACAGTTCTTTTTCCGTGTACAAGAATAGAAGGTTACCGGTAATCCTCGCAGTTTTGTTTCTGTCTTGAGCATGAGCCTTCTACTGTGTTAATCTGTGTGAATACTTTTGCTACATTAGCATGTCACCCCATTATTCGCTTTACTTTGTTGCTGATTTCTGGCAAAGAGTGATAAGAATCTACGCGAATGCTACTTAGGGTTATTACAGTACTCTTAGAATAAAAGGCAATTATATATATGGGAGCCAATTGTTTGTGTGGATTGAAGTAGCTCTTCGCTCGCAATCAGCGTATTAGCGATTAGCGGTTTAGCATTAACCTATATTAGTAATAGAAGTGTAGCTTGGCGTCCAGGTGTATGAAAATTATTAAATTATTTTCTCCTAGGTCCACCAGGAATGAATCCAATGAATCCACGTATGAATCCACCACGAGGGCCTGGAATGGGTCCAATGGGTCCAGGAAATTATGCACCAGGGATGCGAGGACCACCTCCGAATAGTAGTTTAGGTCCCGGTGGTCCAGGTGGACCCGGTATGCCACCTATGAGCATGGCAGGACCTGGAAGACCACAGTGGCAACCAAACACATCGACGGTATGTTGCAACAGTACAAAAAAAAAAACAAATATTGTCGAACTTCGTATATGGTAATTATTTTCAATTTGACATTGCCCTACAGCCTATGAACTATTCGTCGTCGTCACCAGGCAATTACGGTGGACCACCAGGTTCCACTGGTCCACCCGGACCAGGTACACCGATCATGCCCAGTCCACAGGATAGCAGTAACAGCGGCGGCGAAAATATGTACACTATGATGAAACCAGTTCCTGGAGGAAACATGCCTGGAGTAAGCACTCGAATATTATGGATAAACAAAAAAGAAAGTCCTCACAGAAATCCAAATTAGAAGCTCCAATATCTTGAAGCTTAGCAAGCGCAATGAATTCTTAATAATTTCTACTATTATTTTAGGATTTTCCAATGGGCGGTGGACCGGAAGGTGGTCCCATGGGTCCGATGGGCCCTAATACAATGGGTCAGGTACTAAATGGTGACGGTTTAGATGGGATGAAAAACAGTCCGGCCAATGGTGGTCCCGGTACTCCACGGGAAGACAGTGGCAGCGGCATGGGTGATTATAATCTGGGTGGTTTCGGCGGTGGCGAGAACGTAAGTATCAGCAGGTTCTTTAACGACTCCCTGTAGTAGTCACTTAGCATAATCCTGGACCTATATGTAAATAATCGGTAGGCGCGTTCAATGATATCTGGCTTAAAAATGGGCAACAATGCCATGAATCCCTAAGAATAGACTTTTGATCTATACAGTTAGAATCGAAAATTCAGCCAGAATCTCCATAAATAATGATCGCTTCATGAACCAGGATTGCGATGATCACTTTCACGAAAAATATATTCTTTCCCCTTAACGATCAAATTTATCGTAAACAAAATTCACAATTAGCCCGCATTCGATGATTCGTACAGTCGCATTAGACCTCGTGCTTCGTTCAATTGGTTTTTCAGTGCTGCATTTCAATTCCAATCCATTAATCACACTGTATGAAATTACGATCAGCTATCATCATTCGATAAATAATTTTTTTTTTCCCTTTAACGATTCCGTTCGAAGTGTTCATCCTATATCTCGTACGCGTAACAGTGTTGCCCCAGTTACATCAGCCTCTGGAATAGTCAACAGTCGAGTGACAATGTCAATGATAAATAAAGTCAGAACACGTTTACTTTGAGATTCAATAGAATGCATCGAATTGGCAACTCTAATTAACAAGGGTTTTTAGATTTAATATATATATTTCTCATTCCCATTATTAACATCATTTCCAATTTTTTTTTCTTTTAATTTTTTTCCTTTTTTCCCTTCTGTTCTCCACCTTACGAATAAAACATGGCGCGCGTTTCTACTTCGCGTTTGCCACGTGTTTCGAGCAATAATAACAATAATAATAATCTACGAATATGCCATGTTGCGAATGATTCCTGAAGGCTTACATACAAAAGAGTTCCACGCGATTACGATTTAAATTGTCATTATAGCGTACTATACCCATAATGGGGTATACCTTTCCTTTACTACTTGTAATTACTACTTATCATTGTCACGACACCCCTATTCCCCCTCCCCCCATCACCCTCCCGCCCCCACAATCAAGAGTATCCCTCAGTCTGGACCTCAAAAAATAATGGTTTCGTGCTCGTTTTTTTTGTATTCCCGACAGTTTTTTTAAATCTCGAGTACACGCCTCGGACCCAGCTCTCGAAGTTCGTACACGTCGAAAGTCTCCCAGTTAATTGCGTAATGCAAGAAGATGATACAAATGACTGACGAGCTCATATACATTATTGTACGGGAACGGGTTCGTCAATGAATAACACACAAGTCGTTCTCCTCTTCGTGGCAAGTTGTGCGAAAGAGGAAAAAAAGAAAAACAAGAAACGATTTCGATAATGCATCCCATTATCCATGTTTTTTTTTTCTTTTCTTTGTTATCAATCCACACTGCTCCGTTAGGTTAGCATTTAAGGAACAATTACGATGATAATTATTAAATGATACTTAGTTGCCACTCCCGCCATACACTATGTATATGCTTCGCTAATACTCACAAGGTTGCAAAAAAAAACATAATATATATATATACGTACGATTTCTGCGTGCAAAAAGAGAAGGAGAGAGAAAGTGAGAGAGAGAGAGAAAGGCACGCTTGTACGCATATATATATAGGGTATATACACTTATATATTTTTTTATTATGGTTATACCGCCATACCTTTAATTGTCAAGATTTTAATCTTCTCTTAGTTAGCGCTTTTGTCATTGCACTTTATTTATATTTATTTGACATTAGCTCGTAAGCGAAAGGGTGCCTAAGGAATACGAGAAAAGGCTGTTAATTCGTTACTGTCCATTTACTGTGATTTTCGTCGCATAATCGCCAATTGAATTCCTTTTTTCTTCTTTTTTTTTTTCTTTCTTTTTTTTCCAATACCCTTCGTGATACTGGACTAAAAAAAAACCAGTAAACGGCCGAGACCCATCTTCGTCCTCCCATTCAGGAGTCTCATACAACGTCTATGACAAAATGGCCTACAGGACAATCAACGGGAACTCCGTTTCCATGTATATACACTATTGCCTATATATATATTTATACGGACATAATAATTTATGAATTTCAACTTTTTCCCATAAAATCTTAAGCATCCTCAATGTTCATCATCCACATCAACGTCCTGCTCGTTCTTGCCGCCTTCTCTTGCCAAAAGACCAAAAACCTCCTCGTTCGTTATTTATTTTTTAATATTAAAGTCCTCCCTTCCCGCCCCATCCTTTTTACATTATTTTACGCGTAACGTCCCACGAAATATTTTTTGACCGTGGATGCATTTTTTATTACTTCTTCTTCTCCCTCATTGTAAATTGCCGCGTTCTCGCGCGATGCTCTCAACTATTTTATTAACGTGACAAGAGGGCACGCGCGCGCATGCGCAGACTCTCTCGAATGGGACGACGAGTGAGCCAGGTCGACGATAAAACTCAGAACTGAGTCCCTCCACTATTTGCTCACATACCTGTATATGTATATTTATATATATATACACTATTTGACACAAGGTACACGGGCACGGCGACTCGGGTAATTTGCGTCGCAATGCCTGATGGGTACCCCAATAACACTACGCACTCTGTCACTTACGCATATACGTACGTAAAAAAAAAAAAGAAACACCCACACGCAACAAACCGAACGGGGGAGCTGAAGCAGCTCAAATTGCTCAATTGAATTTTTACTCGCGTTACATCGATAATTGTAATGCACTATAATCGCTACTATGATAATTATTATAATATACCTATATATATATATATATATATATGCCGACCATCGATTCTGTACGACGGACGCGATTTGTACCACGTCGTGTGTGTGTATATATATATATTGTCTATAATGATTTTTTTTCTGTCTTTTCTCTCTCATCCGTTTCTCTGTATCTACGTATCTTTCTCTACTGTTAATCTTGTAATTAGATATTGCTCGCGGTGACAGCAGCACCGATTCATGGATGTACTTGCCGATCATTCGAGGGGGGGAGAGATAAAGAGAGACAGATTCGTTCGATCCGTAAGCCATACTGTCATTTTATTTTTTTCCCTCATTATTTCGCTGCTTCCTACTTCGTTTGTTACTAGTAAATTTTTCATATATTTTCGCGAACACGCGTAATCGACACTGCATATATATGTATATATGCAACACGTGGTCGCACACTATACACTGCTCGAGAAATACACGCGCACACGCGATATGTACGAGTTGACACGTGACACGTAGTAAATACTTGTAAATGTTAATAATTATGGACAGTCGAGATTTTATGCGGAAACGTCATCGAGCGTCGATACACGTCATCGTGGGGCCGTCGCAGCTCCGTCGACGACGTCGAGAAAGAGACGAGAGTAAAGAAAGTGCCATAAATGCACGGCAGACGGGAACTGGCGTTGATCGTGGTTTTTTTTTTTTTTTTTTCTTTGGTCGCGTCGATAACAAGGAACAACCCGGTTTTGCTGCTTTTATCTCGGTATTAACGATGACGTCCATGAACGTTTCGCATCACACCGCGATACACTGTATAACAGGCACTTGCGAAGCAAATGCCTTTGGCAGCACCCGTTGAAGACTCGCACAGAAGGGACGGAGAGGGGGGCGACGGTTACCATGCACGTGCGTTCAAGGACAATGACTAGACGACGCGACTAGACACAACGTATACGCTATAAGGATAGACTTGGAGGAAATGCAAAAGGATGTTATTTAAAGGAGGAGGAGGAGGGTGGGGGAGGGTAAAAATAGAAAAAAAAAAGAAAAACAGAAGCGTTTACTATTTTTGTATGGATATAAGAAGACGTAGACGGTGCAAGTACTGGACCTATGACGGAGGAAAAGCGAATAAAAGCTATGCAATGGAGGAAGTGCGAAACGTAAGGGAGTGAGAGAGAGAATGAGAGGTATAAGATAAGAGAAAAAGAGAGAGAGAGGAGGATACACAATGACGTGGGATTTTATATATGTATATATATATATAAAATATATATATATATATAAAGGTATTGGAGCGGATTACGGATAAGATTTATGAATCGATAGAAAAATGGAATTATTATACGTCCGTCCGCAAGTGTTAATAGGTCAGTACAAGACTATTGCTGTGCTGCTATTTAGTTACTTTAAAAACTTACGATACTTAAACCGTAGTGGCGACTACTTCATGTAAAGACGAAGCTAAGGGGTGCCGTTATCGTTTGCCGAGTGCAGCCGTTCGGAGCTTGCGGCAATGAATGGGTCTTTTATGAAATGTCTCTTTTTTTTTCTTTTTAATATATATATGTATATAATCGTGTCGCGATTGGACCGTTAACGAGTGATCCGTGGATACGTTTTCTTGCTGGTTTTTTTTTTTCTGTACTACTGTTCAAGGTTCTTGCTGTAGGAGATTTTGCGATACTCGAATCGGTAATTGGCTGTCGGCCATTTTTGTTTTTGGATCTACTCCTTTCAACTTCATGTACGATCACGTCACCTTCGCACCAGTTTTCATGTCCGTCGATTAACTTGTTGAATGTTTGTCGATCGTTGCAGCTTTATTTTTTGTTTGTTGTTGTTGTTTTGTTTATTAATTTGCCAAACCAGACACGCCAGTATCTCGCTTGATATTTTTCACATCCTTCCGATCTCTCCCGCTAGTCCTTATGGGTCCGGGGGACAATTTACTTTTCGTTTACTTCGCTTGGTTTTTGGGAATCTTCCTTTTCGGGCGAGACGATGAACAAAAAGTTGCGCGACGTCCGCCAGGCATTTTTTCCTTTAAAGATACGGGGGGCGGGGGGGATCACTTGTACGAATTGATTGGTGACACGTGGCACGTGAATTTGTGTGCTGCTGCTCCGCTGCTCGATCCGAACGTCCGTACTGACCGGCGAGCGTGCACTTCGACAAGAGAGAGTGAGAGAGAGAGAGAGAGAGAGTGCGAGTGAGATAAAGGGGAGTAATAAAGTGAGAGGGAAAATCGGTAAATTTTTGTTAACAAATTCCGAATTGTTTTTAATTTGACAGAAACAAAAAGATTTAACGCACTTCTGACTTTTAGCGTAATCTGTATTATTCGTTTATTAATGACTCGTAACAGGGTTGGATCGATTTAAATGAATGCAGGAGGCAAATTATTATCGGGTTTAGTAGTCGGTAGTATTTAAAAAAAAAAAAAAATTTCATTTTTTCATATATAGTGGCAAACAAGCTCAGGAATTTTGTAATAATTGTACACGGGTCGTGACGTTAAGGGTTGAAGATAAAATATAATAAATTAACGAAAAATCGATCGAGTTTTCGATTCTCGTAATTTGGAAATTTATATAGGGCTTTTCTTTTTCTTCCTTTTTTTTTTTCGCCTCGTCTTTTACGGTGAGATGGTAACCAGCGAGCGAGAGAGAGCGAAAGATAGATTTTATGTGAGAGAGAGAGAGAGAGAGAGTGTAAACTTGAAGTGTAAACGCACCTTGGTACTTTTAATACTGATTACTCCATTACTCCCACGTTGTAAGCTATATACGCCTGATTACATAATAATATGCCTACGCCAGGGAGATCGTGACAATAAATGTAATCCTGTTACACTGAGATACTGCGTTTTGTTTTTATTTGTTGTTACCCGCAGGGTGCTGGCTGCTGGTATATGTATATCTATCTCTATATCGTCTCACGATATTCTTCTTTTTTTTTTTTTTTTTTTTTTCTTTTTTGAGATACTGCGTTTTGTTTTTATTTGTTGTTACCCGCAGGGTGCTGGCTGCTGGTATATGTATATCTATCTCTATATCGTCTCACGATATTCTTCTTTTTTTTTTTTTTTTTTCATTTCCTTTTATATTCACAGATCAGGTGTTTCATGTCGAAACGTTCTTTAATCGATTTCATCCTCGATCGAACTCTCCTCCAGGTCGATATTACTGCGTTATTAAAAAAAAAAAACAAAGAATCTCCAATTTACATAATCGCACCAAGAGACTGAAAGTGAAAATAAATTCCCCGTTGCAAGAGAAAGAGAGAGAGAGAGAGAAAGAGAGAATGGGTCCAAATGTCTCGTAGAAAAAATTCACGTTTTCCACTCTTCGTCACGTACATTTTATTCCCCCTGTTCCGTGCCCCCGTATCCCCTCTTCCCACTCTCACACGTTACCCAGGTCTTGGAGTCAAATTTTCTTTCTTTTTTTTTTTTCGAACTTTTTTTTTTTGGAAACATTTTTTTTACCGCAATCCAGTCTCGGCGTGAAACACAGGATCCGTAATATTCGCGTAACAATGTTGGTAGCCATATAGTACTAGCCTGTACTGACCTGTAGCACATGGATGCGTGAAAAAGTAAAAATGCGAGGTAGATCTTACTTTTACGACTTGGCGAAAACTCGAAAGCGGCTAGTGAGAGAGCGCAATAAATGGGGGCGGCCCGATGGCGGTGAGGTGTGCGTCTTGGGGGTAGGTGAGATTGCTAGCTGTATTATTTAAGAGTAAAGAAGAAGAAGAAGAAGAAAAAAAAGTAACAAGAGAAGTCGATTCTTGGATATACATACGCTTCTCTTATTCTGATCTTGTTCTTTTTTTCTCTTTGGAATTTCATTATCAAAACTAACGTCCATGTGTTGTGGGTCAGAGCACCCTGAAAAAAAAAAAAAAAAAAAAAACCCAAAAAAAGATGGAAATGAGAGCGGATGGAAAAATGAGCAATGGGAAACTACGTAATTAAAGATTAAAAAAAAAGATGCATTCTAAAGTGAAGTTCTTCGTACCAGCTTGTCTCGAGCCTAGCCCCACCAACGCACCACCGCACTGCGCTACGCGTATGCCGGACAGCATTATTCCCCGAGATCGCGTGGAGCCCTAATGTATTGAGCAAAAGAAAAAAAAAAGAAACAAAAGAGGAAGGAAGATAATATAAAAGAGGAAAAAGAGAGAGAACACGCATTTCAAATGCACACACCACCAATTGGCGCACCTGATGCGTGGTCGCATGTATGTGTATATATATATATTTTTTTTTAATTACACACGAAAAACATCCGCACGACTCTGAACGTTACCGCCTCGATTATTTTTTTTTGAATGAAATTTTTATCCGACTTCTTTTTTTTTTCTTCCATTTTTGTCTCTTCGCTTATTTCTCGTCATTTTTTTTTTCTCATAATTATTTTCCATTTGTCTCTCTGTCGTTGTTTTTTTTTCTCTTTCCTTCTCTCCCCGATATTATTGTTTCACTCGTCACTCGAATTCTTGTCGAAATTGTTCGTTCGGGCCAAACGGATCTTGGTGGAACGCTGTGCGCATACTTGGTAAGGTATCCCTCCCGGGTTTGCCTAACCTTACGTGTAACCGGCCTGGTGTTGGTTGGTTCGCAGGATCAGACCGAGTCAGCAGCCATCCTCAAGATCAAGGAGAGCATGCAAGAGGAGGCCAAGAGGTTTGAGAAGGATTCAGATCACCCAGAATATTTCATGCAATAATTTCTTTTTTTTTTTTTTTTTTTTTCCCCCCTTTCCACGACACCGATTCGTGTGTCCCGCGAGACCAAAACTTTAACGATTGAGAAACGAACAGTTTTACGTCCTTAATTTTAATCTCCAAAGCGACCGCCA